>NC_083329.1:9032047-9354325 GCF_963455315.2 Globicephala melas | reverse complement strand
TGGGTCCCTTCTCACCAGGCTGAGACAGGAGCCTCCCTCTGAACTCCTGCAGCCACCCCTCTCCCCCTGTGTCACTGCCCTTCACAGATCCCTGTGAATTACCTGTCTCGAATGCCCTCGCAGGGAGGAACTGAATCCGCTGCGACCTCTGGAATCACAGTACCCAGCCTGGCCCGGGCTGGTCCTTGGGGAAGGGCAGTACACTTGAACGGGGTTAGAGGGAAGACGGGGGTGAGTCTCCTTGTCTGCCTGCTTGGGGGCCAGTGTGCGCTAACCACCCCCGAAGTTGGCCCTCTTGGGGGACAGGCGGTCCATTCTTGCCCCGTCCCCGCTGTCCTGCTGGGATAGCGTCGAGAGGCCTCTTCATAAACTGGGAGGAGCTTTGCCTGGTGGAGGAGAAGTGTGAGGGCAGGGTGACACAGCAGGAAGCTCCAGGTCAGAAACAGATGCTCTAAGGCAGCTGCACGTTGACGTCGAATTCCGAGTGTTTCTGTTACAGGTGGGAGTCAACCATAGTGCTTACGTATGAGTTTAACTTCTTAAAAGAGGCATCCTAGCTGGGCAACAAGGCCCTCAGCACACAAGGAGCGTGCAGAAGCTTCCAGGGTGAAGTCGGGCATCCCTTTCCGTCCTTGTGCTCGGCCTCCTCCCCTCCCCCATGGCCCTTCCCTGACCCCCACCGTTGTAGCAAGGCCAAGGGACTTCCAGCTGCAGCCAGAGAGGCTCAGCCTCCCTTAGGGAAAGGAGTGGGGCTGAGATCATCCTCATCCAGTGCTCGAGGGACGCCAAGGGGCCGTGGGAGCAGAGGATACAGGAGGACTTGGCTGGGTGACTCAGGAGAACTAATGTCCACCGGGGGGTTGTTACTGACGCTTCTGAAGTTAGCGCCTCAACCCGAGACTGTGTATTTTGAATGACCTGTCCCAGGCCCCACAGTAGTCCCGTGATGTCTGCTCTTTAAGCTCCCACTAGGGCACTTCCTGTGCTCCAGGCACCATGCGGGGTGTATCTCCGTAAATCCTCACAACAGCCCCAGCAGGCAGGGGGTTCTGTTACGACTGCTGTGTTACAGGTGAGCAGACAGAGGCTCAGAGACACGTGGCTAGTGAGTGGCAGAGCTGGGGTTTGAAGCAGGTCCAGCTTGGCTACCGAACCTGGTTCTGAGCTTCTCCACTGGCTGCAGGGAGCCGGGTTCCCCCTTCCCCCCACGCCACGGGGTCCCGCCTACATCACTGGCCTCTCAAGTCCGAGAAAGACATGAGTAAAGAAGTTGTGTCACCTGTGACCATGACCGAGAGTGATCACAGGATGCAGGAAGGGACCGGTGGCTGAGTACTGAGTTCATCAGTGCTGAGAGCTTGGCCAGCTCTCTGGCTTTATTTTCCAGTGGAAAGACTCAGTAGATCTCAATGCCGAATGAGCAATTTTGGTGCCTTGCCAGTGTGATTGGACCTTTGTCCGGAGCTGTATTGTCCTATTTTTACTGGAAATTGGTGGGAAGGAGGTAGTTCTGGTAGGAGCAGAGATTGGTCTGGCTTTGGTTACCAACTCTGTCTACAAAATACGGTCGATCCGAGTTATTTGCAGGTTCCGTGTTTGTGAGTTTGCTTCCTCGCTGAGATTTATTTGTAACCCCAAGACTGATACTCATGACTCTTTCATGGTCATTTGTGAACACATGCAGAGCAGCAAAAAATTTCAGTCACCTGACGAGCGTGCTCCCAGATGAAGTGGAGCAAGGCGACCTCTGGCTTCTTGCCACAGCTCTCGTATTATGAAAAGTGTCCTTTCACAGTATAGTTAGTGCCGTGCTTTTTGTGATTTTGTTGATGATTTTGCTGTTTAAAATAGTCCCCAAGCACAGTGCTGTCCAGTGTTTCAAAGTGCAAGAAGGCTGTGATGTACCTGATGTAGAAAATACTTGTTAGATAAACTTCGTTTGGGTGTGAGTTACAGTGCTGCCTACTGTAAATTCAGTGTTAAGGAATCAATTATATATTACATAAGATGTTTTTAAATGGAAACTCACATAAAGCAAGATTATGTTTTGATCGGTTGACAAAATTATGGGGACCAGTGGCTTGCAGGAACCTAATCCTAGATTTCCTCTAGGAGCAATGGTTTAGTGTCTGCTAATTCAGTGTCCAGGCTGACTTTATAGAACATAGTTACTGTGAATAAAGAGAATCAACTGTACTTAACCTTGCTGCTCTGTGGGAGTGACTAAGAAGGGCATTCTGGGTGTGTGCTGGTGGCTTTTTAGACCTCAGAAATGACCCTGCCTCCCCACCCCATCTGTCTTAGTCTGTTCCTGCTGCTGGGTGGCTTATACACAGCAGGAATTATTGCTCACAGCTCTGGAGGCTGGAAATCCATGATCAGGGTGCCAGCATGGTTGAGTGAAGGCCCTCTTCCTGGTTGCACACCTCTTCTTGTGCTCTTACGTGATGGAAAGGTCTGGGGAGCTCTGCAGCGTCTCTTTTATAAAGTCAGTAGTCCCATCACGAGGGCTCCAGCCTCATGATCTAATCACCTGCTAAAGGCCCCACCTCCTAATACCATCGCCTTGGCACTGGGACTTCCACATAGGAATTTGGGGGGACACAAACATTCAGATCATAGCATCACCCAAGGATCCCCCCCTCCACTTCCTGTTCAGAGCAGGGACAGGAGAGGCAGGGGGAGAGGTGAGGAGAGACGGGGAAGGAACAAACCTGGGCAGAGGGCAGCCTGCAACATCCTCTAGAGGTTTGCTGCTCCGCAGAAGCAGGGTTGGTACCTTAAATTAAAAAATTAATTTAAATTAAAATAAAAATATGTTAAAAATTATTAAAACAAGAAAAGTGGGGCTGGAGCATTTTCTTTAAGCCACCAGAGAGAAAGCAGAGCAGGACTCTCTCCCTCCTTTCTGCCGCTACTAATTCTTTGGTACTGATCCTTCCCTTTCAACTCTTCTTTCTGAACAAGAACAAAGAGAGAAGCTACCCCCGTCCCTGCAGCAATTCTCAAATAAAATGAAAGGGATTTTGACGCTCCCCTTCTGTCCAGTTAAAGCCACTGGACGACATCAAACTTGCTCCCTCTTCAGGAAACAGCCCCTGAACCCCCTGTAAGTGGTTGAGCTTCCCTTTGGCTTTTGACATCCCCAGATGGCACAGAAAGCCGAGCCCAGACCCTCCAGAACATTCTACAAATGACTAGATTGCCCGTGGCCACTCCCATCTGTTCAATATTTTCTATTTTTTTTATAAAGCAGCAGAATTGTTTTTCAATTGGAACCTTCCAGCTCTACTACCATTTGTTAAACAGAGTAAAATGGGGTACCCTGGTTGCATTTGGGAACCTTCGGTGCTTTTCCTGTAGTCAGGAATCCAGGCTGAGGGGTCTCTTTAGACCTTGAGGTCTCCCGTGGACACAGCTGGAAAACTACTCACCTGACTCACGTCCATGGGGTCCAAACGTTAGCATCAAAATAACCCACTTCCAGCCCAGATTGCTGCCTCATCCCCAGAGTGTCTGATTCAGGAGGTCTGAGGAGGCACCCAGGGTTTTGCCTTTTTAACAAGTTCCCGGATGCCGCTGCTACTGCCGGTCTGGAGTCCACAATCGGAGAACCACTGGGTAAAGCAATGTGTCCAGATGCTCTTCTCCTCACCTGTCTGGCTGTTAATGGCTCCTCAGGGTAGGAAACACCTGACCCAGCAGCTGGCGGCTGAACTTCCGTAGGACCAAAGAGCAGGAGTAGGGGATGGCCCCTGCTCAGCGCGATCATCTCACTAGAGTTTCCAAATTCAGAATTTTCCAGAGTTGAAAGCACAGGGAATTCACACTGACTTACAGCTTCTGTTTTTCCTCTTGCTCCAAATCCTGTGGTTTCTTTTGGTTTCATCTGTTTGCACAATAAGTTTTTTTTGTCTTTCTGCTATGGGTGTGCGTGGGTGGGTTCAACTGCTTCAGAAAGGTTAGCTGAACCTTGATTTAAGCAAGCGCCTTGTGAAAAACCGAGGGATAAAGTGGGGGCGCTGTTGTTTTAACTTAGAAAAGGGATCACCTGAAAGTCTTCTCTGAATAACCGAATTCCTTTGTACCATTTAAAAGGCACATGTTGAATGAAGGTACGTGCTCATGAGATAGAGTTACATAACCAGTACCTGGCAGGCTGAGCCAGTTGGGATGCGCCTATATATCTGTTCAGAACCTTTGCGTTTCCAGTGTCCAGCTGGCTACTGTTAGGTTGAAGCACGGGAATCGCCACATTGGCAATTGTCAAAATATTGACAGCTTCGTAGGGTTCAAACCAGCACAGGAGTTTGTTCGTGGCTTGGTTTTTCATGGTTCTGGAGTTGCTTTATGTAGGTTATACCTTTATGTAGGTTGTACCTTATAGTAGGTAGGTTTGACTTTCTGAATAAATAGTTAAATCTTGGATATCTGAGATCAGTTTCCTTTTGTCCTCGGTATCCTCAGCTCTGCATTCTCTGTTACCAAGGACCGTCAAGGCACGCAAGGAATCTTGCACCTGGGAAGAGGATGCAAGGAACTGGGAGAGACAGTGGTGGGAATCAATGTGCTGGATGACCCAACCCAGATCAAAGCCTCGTGTAGTTTTGGGATGGTATTTATGACTTTTCCTTTAGTTAATATTTTCCTTCCTGATTAAGTTTTGCTTCTACCAAGCTTAAAAGTCATCTCTGTCCTCTGAGCACAGACTCGCTCTGTGAAAAGGGTATGAGTGTGCTGGGAAGGAACCGACAAGCCTGTTCAGGGTTAACTGTGCAGAACCAGCCTACGGCCAGACATCTGAAGGTCGGTGGCATTTATACTCTCACGTGGGCTGCTCTTCACGGGCTGGAATATCTCCCTCGCGACTAGAGATCACCTGATGCGCCTGTCTTGAGTTGCCAGCCGGTTTGCAAGCCTCTCCGGGCACTTTCTGATTCGGGCTTTGTTGCTTCTCAGCGGCTGCATCTCGGAGGAGGGTGATGCAGGATCTCCCATCTCGGAGACTCCTCTTATCAAACCCCAGGCCTCGGTGGGACTGATTGTCCGGTGCTCCTGTCGACCGAACGTAGCTCTCCAAACCAGCAATTTCAAAGCGCTTTTCTTTCTCTGGCTTGCATCTCACTTTCAGCCTGAGCTGAGTCTTTGGCTTTAGCTCTTGCCCTATTACGTGATCGTGCGCACTTGGGGATTCAGGAAGAAAAAAATCAAGGGGGCCTGTGAGGAAGGGCTATTGTGTTAATACCTTCCAGATGGTGATGTGAAATAGGAGATAAGATGCTCTCGCCCATCTGGCCCGACAGGACGTGATATGCTCGGCTTGTATCTTGGGGGCCGTTATCACACTCCCATGACAGCCAGGGTCACTCTGGTGTTTGTCCTTAGACAGGGGCTTAATTTGGCAACTCTCTCCGATCTCTGAAATGAAACCTGCTATCAGTTCAGTGGGGGATCCGCCAAGAAGGACTCAAAAGCCCTGAACAGGGTGTCAAGAGACAACAGCTGGTGACGGCATCTCACTACAGCTGGGCTTGGAGGACTGTCGGGCTGAGTGCCAGCCCTGAAGCAGCATGCTCTGTGTTTCTCAGGTCTTGTGTGGGTGGCGACTGCATCCAAATGGTTAATGGGACCAGTTGTTGTTAGTGACGACCTTGGTGAGGTACTGAATCAGGGATGGCAAACTCTGACCCGTTAGTAGTGGTTCCTTAGGGATCTGTGTTGAGAAGGATTCAGAGGTCTTGTCCAGCTGGGCCTCGCAGGAAAGAATGCCTTGATCGACATGGCATTTCTGTCTGCTGAAAGTATGGTGAGTTTATTTGCCCTTTTTTTTTGTCAGCTCTTCCCTTAAAAAATAAAAGGCTTAAATTAAATCAACATTTCCTTCATCTTCCAAAAATACAAATACTTTACATGAATTTGAGTTCAGCTTCTTTGTTATTCCATAAGAGACATTGATTAACTCCTTACATGGGAAAAGGGATTAGTGGACTTTTACAAGAAAAGGGTCTTTGCAGCCCTATTCCTGGCCCATTTTATAGGGGAGGAGATCAAGGGCAAGTGAATGTAAGTGCCTTGCGGAAGCCAACTGAGGGGAATTCCTTGGCGGTCCAGTGGTTAGGACTCCACGCTTCCAGTGCCGGGGGCACGGGTTCGAACTCTGGTCGGGAAACTAAGATCCCACATGCCACGTGGCATGGCCAAAAAGAAAAAAAAGAAACCAACTGAGAATGCAGATGTGGACCCCATCTCAGACCTCTGCCCCGCTCTGTGCTGGGCTTGACAGCTGCCCACGGGTTCCCACTGAGGGCTGGGAGTGGCACTGGGCATTGGAAAGGGCCCGACTCCCTGAGAATAACGTCTCTAAGACAAGTCACTGCTGCTCACGGGAGACTTGAGTGGACAGGAGCTGGCAAGGGAGGCTGACTTGGTTATCTGCTCCAGCAACAAGGCCCTCTGGCAGCTCAGGGGGCCTTGGAGGGGCCCTATGGAAGCTTCCCCTCGGGGTCTGGAACGAGGGCTGACTTCATGGGCATGTGACCTGGGCAGTCGCCCAGGGCCCCGTGCTCAGAAGGGCCCCGTGCTCGGTTCAGCACGCTGCTGTCGTCACCCTCCTGAAATTCTTATATTTTAGGCACACGGGGCCTTGCGTTTCCACTTTGCTTTCATTTGCATTCCTGCAGCTTATGTTGCTGGTCCCACCTCAAGACGGTTGGACTCTGAGATTCCAAGAAGATAGGACAGTTGTCCCATTGTCGGTGGCCTGCGTGTTTGGGAGGCCGGGGGCGGGAGGGAAGGAGCTGCCATGCGTTGCACACTTGTTCCGGGCCAGGCCCCGTGCTGGGGGCTGGAGAGACCACAGTGGCTGAGTCTCTAGTAGGAGAAGAGGACGTGGTAGCAGAAAACAACAGCATATGCAGAAGCCAGGCCCAGTTCAGCCTGGCAATGCAGGGTGGGCATCGTTACCCCTGCCGGGGACGGGGGGAGCTTCCTTGTTTGGGTGACACTGCAGGATGATTATGGGGTGGGCTAGGAGGGGGCCTGAGAGGTAGGCGGGGATTCAGGGTCAGGGTCTGCTTGAGCAAAGACACAGAGGCAAGAAACTGCCAGGAGCCCTTGGAGACTGGCTTGGTGGGGTCAGGGCAACAGGAGGACAAACCCGGGAGGGGACAGAACTGGGCTGCGGGAGCCCCAGCTTGCAAGGCCCGGGAGTTTCACCTGTATTTCATTAGGTGTAAGGCGTGGAAAGTGGGGGTGGTGGGCCTTCAGGCAATGAAAGGACCTGATCAGGGCTTCCCTGGTGGCGCAGTGGTTGAGAGTGCGCCTGCTGATGCAGGGGAGACGGGTGCATGCCCCAGTCCAGGAGGATCCCACATGCCACGGAGCGGCTGGGCCTGTGAGCCATGGCCGCTGAGCCTGTGCGTCCGGAGCCTGTGCTCCGTGACGGGAGAGGCCACAACAGTGAGAGGCCCGCGTACCGCAAAAAAAAAATAAAAAAGAAAGGAGCTGATCAGAACTCGAGTTGGGACATCCTGGTGTCTGTGTGTGTGTTGGGGGGTGGATGTGCAGGAGCCCTGCTCAGAGAGGCTGCAGGCCTGGACCAGCAGGACAAAGGGGACAGATTCTGGAAGGACGAGGGATGTGACTCAGCCTGGAGGGGCGATGATGGGGCGAGAGAACAAGGAGAGTCAAGGACAGTCTCAACTTCTGGTCCAGGGCCTGGACAGCTGGTGGGGCCACTAGCCAAGCTGGGGAGAAATTTGGGGGAGGAGGAGGGTTAGGAGGGGACAGTGGGAGTTCTGTGGGACCGGGAGGCATCTGTAGGTGCCCGTGTGTCAGAGCTTCGGTCGTGAGTCACTGAAGCTTTCCCTGTTGGGGCCTGACCTCCCCGCCTCTGGGGTTGGACCAAGGGCAGCCTGCAGACCAGGAGGGAGGGGCGCCATCATTCTTAAAAGAGCTGTTGAGTCATTTGTTTGGTGCCTTTAGCTGATGGGAACAGGCCAGCGCCGGAAGGGTGCGGCCCTGGTGGTCTGGGTGCCAACCAAGTGAAGGGTGGAGGGGGCAGGCATCCGGTCTCCAGGCTGAAGAGCTGAGGGGACCACAGGGTGTTCTCAGGGGTGGGGGGATGCGGTCAGCCTCGAGGCATCCTCGTCACAGTGTGACTGTCACTGTGCTTCCCCGTGGGGTTGGCCTTGTTCTGAGGCCACAGCTCCTCCCCTCTGCCAGGGTTTTCAAAGACAGAAACCTTTCCTTGCACTTTGATGGAGTTGTGTCCACGAACTGTGTCACCTATTCTGTTTGCATTAAATTAAATAAAATCTTCAGGGGGTGTGCAGAGGAAGGGGCTCGGCCAGTGTAATTTCTTTCGAAAGCAAATTTCAGACTAAAGGCTTGAGTTTGTAAGTGGCCTGTTCACTGCTTATGGATAAGAATAAATGTAGCTTTCCAGAGTGGGAAAATGGCTTCCTTAAGGAGCTTAACAGCCCCCCATAGTTTTCATTATTCGTTTGAGTCATCTCTTTACGAAAAATGTTATTTCAGCCACTGTCCATGTTGTGACAAACAGCAGTTTGAACAGCCAAGGCATCGTGCCGTCTGTTAACCCACTTCGCACTTTTGCCGGTTCTGCCCACGAGCTCATTGTAATTTTTGTTCACGTGTGGATTGCCTTGCTCTGGGCTTAGCCAGGATCATTACTCTCTGCTCTGTTTTGCTCCTAGTTTCCATGAGGCCCAGGGGAGAAGGTCATGTGGTTCCAGCTCTGTCTCTGCTCCCTGAACCCGGTTTGGTCGTAGCCATTCGGGACTCCCCCCGCCCCGTCCCCGGCTCTCTCTCTGCCTGTCCGAGTGCCCACTGTGGGTGGCCCGGCTGGATGTTGGGCTGCTGGGGTGAATCTGAGAGATAAAGCCCCTGTCCTCAGGGAGTTCGGTCTCCCTCGTGGTCTTCAAGTCCCAGGTGATGGGAGTCACCGAGGAGGAGCTGGGGGCTTCCGGGTGTGTGCTAGGGGGTCCGTTAGAAAGCGGGCATGGAGCTGGACCCCAGCTTCGACCTCTGGCTGGGTTTCAGGCTCTCGGTGCTGAGTCACGCAGTGTTAAGGATTCAGAGCCTGGGTTCCCATCCTGGCTCCCCCGCCTACTCGCTCTGTGACCTCGCCTCTCCGAGCCTCGGCTTTGATCTCTGTAAAGTGAGGGTGGTGACATCTGACTCAAAGGCTGTTGTGGCGCTTCCCGACGTCACGTATGTGAAGCATTTAACACAGGCCCGGGCTCACAGGCTCAGGCACCTAGGACAGAGCCAACCCGGACATTTGCACCAGCAGGGGCGAGCTACTGCTGTTTTCGTAGCTGCGGAATAGTGAAGGCCAAGCCAGGACGCGGGCAGCGGAGGAATTGCTGGCCCGGGGAGGAGGGGGGCTTCCAAGGCCAGGAGACAGCAGGGGCAGCCAGTGCTGTGGGAACCCGGGGAGGGGGGCCCGGCTGGTCAGAGCAGAGCCGGTGAGGGTGAGGACCGTGGGGCGAGGCGCGGGGCAGAAGCCCGGCCCTGCAAGACCTGCTGAGAGCTGCGACAGGGATTTGGGGCTAGACTGAGAGTTCTTTCGCTGTACTGGGTGTGCGGTGCCCGTGGCAGCCGTCCTCCAGGCCGGGAAGCCAGCCTCGCAGGGGACGTGGAGGAGGTGGAGATTAGCAGGACACCCTTGACACGGAAACCTGGAAACCCTAACGTCCTGCCTTCCTGCAGTGCGGGAGCTGCCAGCAGGAGCTCACGCCCACAGGGAAGCAATGAGTCCCCAGCATGAGGCTGTGAAACTCGTAACCCCAGATTCGACCTCTGGCTGGGTTTCAGGCTCTCGGTACTGAGTCACACAGTGTGGACAGCAGTGCGGACAGCCGGAGAGGCTGGGAGGGCTAACCCGCCCTGGAAGTCTGTGGACGGCATCGCTAGTCTTGCTTTTGCCAAAGGGGAAGATCAGAACCTCTTTTGAGCTCCAAGCCTGGTGCCTTTTGGCTCCAAGGGTGTGTCTGCAGGTGGCCGTCCTTCCTGCCTTCCCTCCTTTTTTTTTTTTTTGCGGTACGCTAGCCCCTCACTGTTGTGGTCTCTCCTGTTGCCGAGCACAGGCTGCAGACGCGCGAGCACAGGCTCCAGACGCGCAGGCTCGGCGGCCATGGCTCACGGGCCCAGCCGCTCCGCAGCACGCGGGATCCTCCCGGACCGGGGCACGAACCCGCGTCCCCTGCATCGGCAGGCGGACTCCAAACCACGGAGCCACCAGGGAAGCTTCTCTGCTACCTTCCCTCCTGCTGGGGGCCTCCCTGCACTCCCAGCCTTTCCCTGGATGTCCAGCAGGGGGCACTCACCTATTAAACCAGGGACAGGGCTGTGCTCTGGGAATCCTTCCCCAGGGAAGAGGGATCCCGGCAAATTCCTGGTGCAGGTTCCTTGGTTACACATCAGCCTCTTCACCTTGACTTTTCTCAGCCTCAGAGTTTTGGGCCAAATCCTGGGGAGTTTGCAAAATTGTATTTTAGTTTTCAACTCCCGGAGTTTCACTGCTTATTAAAAAAGTGATGAGAAACGATCATATGAAATTCCCTTCCCCCAAATAAAACTCAAACAAGACAACTCAGAGTGCTCTGACACCCGAGCTGCCTGCAGCCTGGGTTCTGCTGCAGCCTAAGGAGTGGCGGGGGCGGGGGGAATTCACAGCCTGGCCTGGGGGCTGCTGCACTGGAAGGTGCACCCCGACTGTGTCTAAGCAGAGGCCCGGGGAACCCGGTGGGGAGCCTGGGGCAGCAGTGTGCTGGGTCTTTAAATACCCAACGCCATGTGTGTGACTGGGTTGGGAGGGGTGAGCGGGCCTGATGAATGTGCCGTAAAGGAGCCGAGTTCCGCTGGGAATAATTCTCCCTTTGTGTCCCCAGCACCCACCCAGCTGCTGCCCGTGCGGATCTCACTCCCCCGACCTCAGAACACACATCTCTGCCTTCCGCCCCAGCTGGTGATGGACACGCATCTTTGCCTTCCACTCCAGCTGGTGATGGAGTCGAAGCTTCCATTCCCTCCTGCCAAGGTCTAGCCAAGGACTTAAGCAGGTATTGTACAAAGCTCTCCTTCCAAGCCGCTGGCCCCAGAGAGGAGGGGCCTGGTGGTCTCTGTCCCTTAGGCCCTGGGGAGCTGCATTTAGGATGGCGCCAAGAAGGCGTTGACAGTTTGGACCCGTGATGCCACGTGTGATTGTTTGGGCTGTAGTTGATCTGAAGTTTATCCATGCTAGCAAGCTCTCCATGTAACAAAGGGGACGTCCTGTGTGAGTATTGGTGTATTACTTGGCGTTCTCCAGAGAAACAGAACCAGTGGGATATATATACACATATACAGGCATAATTTGTTTTATTGCACTTTGCAGATGTTGAGTTTTTTACAAATTGAAGGCTTGTGGCAACCCTGAATTGAGCAAGTCTGTTGGCTCCATTTTCCCGACATTTGCTCCCTTCGTGTCTCTGTGTCACATTTTGAGAATTCTCGCAATATTTCAGACTTTCTCATTAGTATATTTGTCATGGTGATCTGTGATCAGTGATCTTTGATGTTACTATTGCAAAAAGATTATGACTCACTGAAGGCTCAGATGATGGTTAGCATTTGTTAGCAATAAAGTATTTTTTAATTAAGGTATGTACAATGGTTTCCTTAGACATAATACGATTGCACACAATAGTCTACAGTATAGTGTAAAAGTAACTTTTATACGCATTGGGAAACCAAAAACTTCGTGTGACTCACTTTATTGTGATATTCGCTTTATTGTGGTGGTCTGGAACCATACTTGTATTACCTCGGAGGTCTGCCTGTTTAGAGAGAAATTTATTTTAAGGAATTGGCTCATGAAAATGTGGAGATCGGCAAATCCAAAAACTGCAAGGCAGGCCAACAGGCTGGAGGCCTGGGCACGAATTGATGCTGTAGCTGGAGTCCAAAGGCCGTCTGCTGGCAGAACTCCTTCTTCCTTGGGGGACCTCAGTCTTTGTCTCTTAAAGCCTTCAACTGATTGGGCGAGGCTCACCCACATTATGGGGGGTAATCTGCTTTACTTAAAGTCTACTGATTTAAATGTTACTCTCATCTAAAAAAAAATACCTTCACAGCAACATCTACACTGACCAGATATCTGAGTACAATGGCCAAGACAGCACTTAAAATTAATCATCACAGCAAGTATTCAGAACTCCTGTTTCTATGCAAACGGCTGGTTCTGATTAGAAACTATTCTGCTTAGCTATTCAGTCCTCTAAAGGGCATTTTCGGATAGTCTTTTCTTGTGGAGGGCTAAACACACCTGGGTGTGTTGAGAAGGGGAAGCCCGTGGCCTCAGAATCCTGCTCCTGGGGAGGCACAGAGGTGCCCAAAGCTAAGCTGAAGGAGAGAGTGAGAGTACGAGGGGTGGCCAATGCATTGATGATCACCTGCCAAGCCAGTGTCCAGAAGCAACAGAGGAATCAGGGGAGAGGAGGCTCGTTGTGTGCAGATGTGGTTCTAGAACACGCAGTGATGAGGAGGTGGGGATGGAACTCGACCTGAATCTCTCTTATCTGGACGATACTCCATGGAGCAGACGCTCTTCCTTGCCCATTATCTCTTGAGGTCTGCCTGCCTCTCTGTCGGTCCCTTGTCCCTGAGGGCTTCCCGGGGGAGGCAACTTCTAAGCTGAGAACTGAAGGCTCAGTGGACTTAACTACACACGGGCAGGGGAGGGAACAGCATCTGCAGAAACCTTGAGGAAAGAGAAGGGAGCAAAACTGAAGAGGTCCCGTTGAGGCTGGGCAGGCAGAGAAGGGAAGGGGTAGCACAGTGGTCAGGGGCCGGTGGTTGGCACACCGTGGCTCATGTTAAGGATTGGGGGCTTTATTTTTTTTTCTCGGTAGAATTTTTTTCGATTAATAGATTTCTTTTAAGAATAGTTTTAGACTTACCAAAAAAAATCGAGACAGTAGTATCAAGAGTACCCATTTACCCAAGCACACAGTTGCCCTATTATTAACCTCTCAACAGTAGCGTGGTTCATTTGATGCAATTCATGAACCAATATTTTTTTTTTTTTTTTAAATTAATTAATTTATTTTTGCTGTGTTGCATCTTCGTTTCTGTGCGAGGGCTTTCTCTAGTTGTGGCAAGCGGGGACCACTCTTCATCACGGTGCGCGGGCCTCTGCATGAACCAATATTGACACATTGTTATTAACTAAAGTCCACAGTTTATTCCGATTTCCTTACCTTTATCCCTAAGGTCCTTTTTCTGTCCCAGGACCCCATCCAAGATGCGACATGGCATTTAGTCTTTATGTCTCCTTAGCGCCTCTTGGCTGTGACTGTTCCTCAGACTCTCTTGTTCTTGATGACCTTGACAGTTCTGAGGAGGACTGTCAGGTACTTTGTCGAATGTCCCTTAGCTGGGATTCGTCTGATGTTTTCCTCATGACTGGAGTAGAGTTACGGGTTTGGGGAGGAAGATCACAGAGGTAAAGTGCCGTTTTCATCACATCCTATCAAGGCTACTTACCGTCAACGTGTTTTATGACTGTTCCCGTTGACCTTGATCGCTTGGCTGGGGTCGTGTTTGTCAGATTTCTCCACTGTCAGGTTTCTCTTTTGTCCCCTTTTCCATACTGTCCTCTTTGGAAGGAAGTCACTATGGGCATATCTCAGGACTGGGGAGTTGTGTCCCCTCTTTTAGGGGGAGTATCTACATAAATTTTTTGGAATTCTTCTGCATGGGAGATTTGTCTCTTCTCCTCCATTTATTAACTTATTCAGTCCTTTATTTATATCAGTATGGACTCGCGGGTATCGATTTTATACTTTGAGTTATAATACAATACTACTTTATTTGGTCGCTCAGATTGTTCCAGCTTTTCGGCCTTGGGCCATTGGTTCCTAGGGCTTTATTTTAAGAAAGTCCAGAAGCCCTGAGGCAGGCAGAGATCTGAGCAGATTTGCATTTTTAAAGATGTCTCCAGCTGCTTGGCAGGGCAGGAGTGGTTTCAGGACTGATCAGGGCCCCCAGACCTTGAGGCTCCCTGTCCTGGCCCAGCGGACTGGACAGGACCAGGAACAGCTGTGGTCCCATCGCCCTAAGTACACCCTGAGCTGTGGCTTCAGGGTGTTGCCCAGCTCCAGTGTCTCTCCATGGCTGCTCTTTTCAACGGGGCTGTGGCCTGGATCCAGGGATCTAAATAAGTCCTGTCTTTTTCCCTCTGGCGGGTCCTTGGAAGTTTGCGAAGCAAGTTTCAAAAATGTGCAAAAGAAAATTTCATTTCACTGAAATGGAGGTTGTTATTCGCCAGGTCTGGGCCAGAGTCTGAGGTCCCTGTTGGTCTCATGATTTGGAGATGCATCCTCCATCAGTGCCCATCTCCAGCCAGGCCTCTCTTGTTGGAGCAGTTATGCCCTCTGTGGTTTTCACCATGCCCAGGCGACTGCAGTGCCCCTGACATCTATGGCTTTGTCTTCCCCTCTTTGGGCTTGGAGGGGAGAGCAGTGGGGCAGTGAGACCTGGTGTCTTAGCAAAGAAAGCCCGGGGCACATCTTATTACAGAATCGACAGATGTTCTGTTCTTGCAAGCATGCTGGGTGACTTCCTGCAGCCTCCCCCTGCTTCTGATGGCTGCTGTGGAAATGATGACATAATCCCACGTTTCCAGTGCAAATGGCTTTTCTCCCGGAGTTTTCCCACCCTCACCCCTCCCCCATGTCCACTGGTAATCATTAGGCCACAAGCCTTGGGGAGAACAGATGTGACTTTGAGAGAGTCCGTGGGGAGGAGAGGGGGCTTCGTTTCTCTGCTTCCCAACCCTGGCCGAAGCAAAGGGTTGTCCTGGGAGGGACACTGTCCACCAAGGTGGCAGAGCTCCGACAGGCCTTCCTCGTTCCTTCAGCCCTGCCGGTCTGTGGCGTTTGTGCTCAGCAGACACCCTGACCTACTAAAGCTGTTTGGAGAGCATTATGTGGCGATTAACTGAGCTTTAAGAGGCTGGAGCCAGACAGGGAATCTGAAGATAAAGAATTTCCAGGAATGCAAGTCGAAAGCCCTCACTCTTGCAAAGGCAGCCACAGATGACCAGGGGTTTTGGACCTCGGGGGGCTTATGGCAAAGAGCCTGCTGTGTTGGCACGTGGGGCAGGCAGACGTGAACCTCAGCAAACATCAGAGCTGACCTCCCACTCTGCCTGCTGGGGATGGCGGTCCCTAAGGAATCGGTAACTTGGAAACCTGGCCAGCGGCTGCCTGGACGACCCAGAAGGAATGAGACGGGGGAAGCAGCTGAACTTCTTGCAAGGAGGAGCTGGTTCCGTGCTGGTGCAGGAAGGCCAGGGGACAACAGCCCTGAGACACACCACCCTGAATGCAGCCTGGGGTCTGGGGAGAGGCAGGTGGCCTGGGCTCACCACGGTTTCTGGTGGGATGTTCGGCCCACCGTGGGCAGCCCTCAAATGCTCCTGTCTCTCTGTCAGCACCTCTCCCAGACTTGAGAGCTTTTCCTGGCGGGAGAGGGAATGAGGAGACCTTCTCCCTGGCCTCTAGGGTGGTACGCTTCTCCTGCCAGCTCAGAGAAGTGAACCCCTCGAGAAATACCACACATCCTCACGCACAGCTCAGGGGAGTGAACCCCTCGAGAAATACCGCACATCCTCGCGCACAGCTCAGGGGAGTGAACCCCTCAAGAAATACCGCACATCCTCGCGCACAGCTCAGAGAAGTGAACCCGTCAAGAAATACCGCACATCCTCGCGCACAGAGCCAGGCCGTTTGCCCACTCACAGCTCAGTGGTTAATTTCGTGGGTGGGGTCAGGACCATCCTTGGGGTTGCTGATGCTGAGACCCTCTGGTGATGAGATGCTGCACTGAGCAGACTGGGGTCTCATCTGGCCTCGTTCATCCGTTTATGTGAACACGTTTCATTTCGCTCCCTCTCCTGCCTGTCAGACCCACCTCTTGCAGGGCAGCCCTGGGCGTGGATGTGTTGCTGAGCATCACCATCCTGGCGGGACAAGCAGAGGCAGTCTGACCTGGGCCTCCGGCTCTCGGCCAGTCTCATGAACAGGCACCAGTGTCTGGGGGCTGCTGAGCTTCCCAGTGTTTGCAGGCAGGCGTGTCTGGAAGCTCCACCTGGCTGGCTTCAGCCCCAGGAGCACAGCGAGGAAGCCCGTCACTCTCTTCTCCAAACACAGTTCAGTAAATGGTGGCCTCCTCAGTCTGGGCGGAGCCAGCACGGAGCAGGCGGGACCCATGATCCCAGCTCTCAAATTCTTTTTTTTAATTTTAATTTATTTATTATTTTTTATTTTTGGCTGCGTTGGGTCTTCATTGCTGCGCGCGAGCTTTCTCTATTTGTGGTGAGCGGGGGCTACTCTTCGTTGTGGTGCGCGGGCTTCTCATTGTGGTAGCTTCTCTTGTTGCAGGGCATGGGCTCCAGGCGCGCGGGCATCAGTAGTTGTGGCTCACGGGCTCCAGAGCAGAGGCTCAGGGGCTCAGTAGTTGTGGCGCACAGGCTTAGTTGCTCTGCGACATGTGGGACCTTCCCAGACCAGGGCTCGAACCCATGTCTCCTGCACTGGCAGGCGGATTCTTAACCACTGCGCCACCAGGGAAGTCCCAGCCCTCAAACTCTTTTTCCCATTTCTGGGGGGAGACAGAAGGAGAGTGGGCCGCCAGGCAGGGCTCCCCTGGCCCTGCTTATTGGGGTGCAGTTGGGAGACTCCTCCAAAGCTGGAAGGGATTCTGACCTGATTTGGGGTCCAGCGAGGAGCAGGGTGTGCATGGAGCTTTGAGGGGCCAGTGAAGGCCTGGATGGAAGTCCCCAGCCCAGCTCTGGGGGCGTGGGAGGTGTCAGGGCAGCGTGAGGCCCAGGAGCCTGCCTTCCATTCCCAGTGGTGCCCCGGACCCCATGTTAGGTTGGCTGCCACTTTATAATTTTAGATTTTTGCATTTCAGGAGGGTCTCTGTGTCCCCGGCATTGGGCATTTCGTGGGGCATATGGGGGGCATGGCCTCAGCCCTCCAGGAGCCGACCTGGCCCAAACCTCTGCTTTGTAAGGAGAAACTGGATGCTGGGGGTACTGGGGGGCGGCTACCCTAGTTTGAAAGGGTCAGAGCAGACCCCTCTGGAGGGCGATGTGGACCTCCCAGAAACCAGGGAGCCACACCTTGCTGTCCCCAATGCTAGGGGACCAGAGGCATGTTCCCAGGCTGGACAATTACTGCCCCAGGGAAATGTTGACATAAAGCAGGACCCCTTCATCTTTTTCTGCATTAATGGCTTAAAGAGATGCAAAAAAATGTGAATATACCAAACACGTATCCTGCACTGAACTTTCATAAGCCACCAGCCTCTGAAAGCTGTCACGAGACCTGGTGACGCCTCTCGCACATTTTCTTAGGGTCAGAGGGATGGGGCAGGAATTGGGTCAGTCTGCTGTCACGGCAAGATTGTCTTCCCATGGACAGATCAATTCCTAAAAAATCCGAGTATTTGGGAAAAATAATCCCTTTTCCTCAGGCACTAAGTTATAAGGTAATTGCATCCAGTGACAGCTAGGCAGGGTGCCTAGTGGGTTACATAGATAGGGTCTATGGGATGGTTATGAAAAGAAGGAAGTATATTTAGGGTTTGGTAGCACACATGTGCGCACACACATGCCCCCCCCCACTCACACTCACACTCATTCAGTCACTGCCCTCAGATGTTATGCTAATTAGCTATCAGTAGATGCGCATGGTTGCTATTTCTGGCCCAGCTGTTCTGGATTTCTGTTCTATCACAGAGCCTTGAGTCAGCAGTTCTGGGACTCAGCGCCTGGTTTTCACCGCTCTGCTCATAAGTAGGACAACCCCGTGTCAGGCTCTGTGTCACTGCTAGTCAGGCATGGGGAGACATTTACTCCAGACCAGCTGACAACCGGCCACCTTCCTGAACTGGCCTCTGCTCTGGGGCAGCGGACGTCACAAGGACCCAACGAAGGAAGGGCCACGAGTTTTAGAGCTTCTGCACGTGCTCTTTTGCATTTTCATCTTGGAAGCATTTCCACACTGAACGGCCACTTCGGGGCCACTACGGAGAACCCTGTCTCAGTCCAGATGGGTGGAACCTGCAGTTCTCAACCTGTTTCTCCAATCTGACTTCAGAAACCAGCTTCACTGTCCATTTTGACAGCTGGGAGATTCCATCTCTGTTTACACTTGAATGTTCTCTTTAAAAGGTCTCTTATTCCTGGTAACCTCTAAAACCAGTAGGCTTAAGCTCTAGAGGAACTCAATAGATTAACACAACAGTCAAATCAAATACAATATTTTAGCTCTTTTAACAAGGACTGAAATGTTTTCATAGTGCTTTTGCAATTTTCTGTTCTTCTTGGAAACAGTTCTCCGAGAGGAAAGATGGATTTCACTGGTTCTGTTTTTGACCCCAGTCAGTCGGTTCTCTCTTCCCAGGTTTGAATGAAACTTGACTATTTCTTAGAAGAAGCTTGAACTCTGGAGGTCGGTGTTTTCTTTGGCCAAATGTCTCCGTGTTTGGTTTTGCCTGTGATCTTAAACCTAGTTGTTAAAGTAGTTACAGTAAGGGGTGCAGATTATCTAAAGAAAATTGTTCCTTGAGAAAGGCCACTTGAAATGAATCCACTTGTTGAATCAAACTTTTACGGTAATAGTGGGAAAAATGTTTAATTGGGACTTGATCTTGAAAAAAGTAATGAAAAAATTATGAGAATGATTAATATTTAACAAAATGTGGACTTTAATGATAACCATATGTTTGTGCTTAGCATGAACAAAGAATTTTGGCTACGTTTTTCTGGCAGATTTTCAGACTTGCATATTCTTCACTTCACACTTGACTCCTGCAGCTCAACTACACAGTCACTTTAACATAAATGCTTCAACTGTTTTCTGAAGGGCTCTCTCCCTTCTTTGATGTCCTCTCCTCGAAGCTACCTTCTTCCTCATCTTTGTGAGTTTCTCCTCTTCGGTTGTTCACAGATCACCATTATCTCAACAGGTTTGGGTGGCTTTTGAGCCGTTCCTCAGGATCAGATTCATTCACTTCATGGTGTCCTGCAGCTTCTGCTAGGTTTGCAGTTTCCTTTGCAGTTGGTGGTGTTGTATATTTCCCCACAATCAACGAGAGACAACTGGCAAGAACTTGTGAAGCCAGGAGGAGTATTTGAGGGACAACTGAGTCCAGAAGTGGTTGCTTTGTTGATGAACATCTTCCAAGGCTGACCTTTGCTTCGCCTTATTGTAACCTTGTTACTGTGGGAGCGTGGATGGGGGGGACCCTCTCTGCAGGATGGGGCAACTGGAAATATATCCTCCAGGAACTTCTGATTTTATTGATTGCTAGAGGAGCTAAGTAGGGGCTGATATGTTTGCTGAAGTTGCCATATGAAATTGAATGTTGTGTTGGTGGAAGGATATTGTTGAAGGCATTATCCACCATATACCCTGTTTCCTGATGGAGAACCCATAGGAAAGAACATGTTGAGAATGTCAGTCACGCAAAAAGCTGCTTATCCATGGAATGGCCTTTTTAAAAAAAACATCTGCTGGGTTTTATGAATTATGTAACTGAAAATGATTGTCTCCCTTTTCTCTTTGGCTGCTGGGAAACGTAGAGCCAAACTTGCAGTTTACTCCAACCAGGGTTCAGGTAAGTACTTTCGGGATAACCTCAGTCCCTCAGGCTTTTAGCCATCTTTTCTTTCAAAATTCTTTTGCTGTCTTGAATTGCAAGCTTGAGTCCTTTTTGAGATTAGGTAGGATGTATTTTCTAAAATGTTATCTCAAGAGTGTCTTCTACCATTTCCATCTCAAAAGAGCTGAATTTATTTGGTAAAGAAAGAGGGATTTTAAGGATCTTGTTTAGTCTTCTGGGATGTGGTGTTCGTGTTACTGATTTCCTTTGCACATGTGATGAGACTTCTCAACTCAATGCTATCCTCATTTTTGCATAGCCCTGGGTTTTAGGGTTAGCCTGCTTTCCTTCCCTCTTGTAGGAATCAAAGATTAAAAATGTATCCTGAATCCTTAATTTTGAAATAAAAGTGAGTCTTATCGCTCTCTCTTTTTTTTAATATTTATTTTATTTATTTATTTTTGGGCTGTGTCGGGTCTTAGTTGTGGTGCGCGGGCTTCTCTCTAGTTGTGGTGTGCGGGCTCCAGAGCACATGGGCTCCGTAGTTGTGGCGTGCGGGATCAGTAGTTGCGGTACTCGGGCTTATTTGCCCTGGAGCATGTGGGATCTTAGTTACCGGACCAGGGATTGAACGGACATCCCCTGCATTGCAAGACGGGACCACCAGGGAAGTCGCCCTTATCTCGCTTTACTGATTGCTTTTCTAGTACATTTTGGCTTGCCTTCCTGGGTCTAACAGTAAAATCCTCAACCTTCACCTTCTATCCTAAAAGAATTGAAAGGAATTTTTTTCCCCATGAAGTGTAGCCTTTGGGGTGGTCCTTGCTTGCAAGGAACGTTGAACGATCTCAGGTGTACCTGTGGTGAAGGCGGTGAGAAAGGCATAGAAGATCAGCCCTTTTCAAAGAGAGAGTGAGAGAACCTTGGAAAAGGTGAGGTTTTACCTGAGCCTGCTCTTCAGCCCAAGTAAACCACTCGAGACTCCGCAGGGTGAGCATGTGAGATCTAATGTTGGAGTATAGAAGATGAACAGAATCCCTGTGGCCCTGGAAATGAAGGAACCCCACCATCTTCTACCTGTTCTCTATTTACCATAAGACTGAAGACTTTCGCCAGGACCTGTTCCCACATCCTCTGAGGTTTCACACCGTGTAGGTTTATGAAGCTCTCGCTGAGCGTGGGGCACACGGCAGGCCGGAGAGTGTGGACACCAAACACAGACACACGGATAAAGCGAGACTCTGATGAGGCGAGAAGGCACCAGGCGTAAATCTGCCCGCGGTAGAGAATGGGGAGAAAGAAGTCTGTGGGCTGGAGGAGACTCACCCCTCCTACAAGCTGGCCGGGAGATGGGCCCTGACGCACAGGAGGAATTGGGGGAGCTGGAGAGGTTGGGGAGGAGCGTCTCCTCGGCTTGAGGTCACAGCGGGGACCCTGGCCCTGCTCGAATGCAGGATGGAGCCAGTGTCAGGATCAGGGCCGGAATATAGAACTGGGACTTTTTCCCGAAGGCAGTGGACAACTTATGGAGCGAGGCTGTGGGACGTTAAAGCTGTGTCTCCAGAAGCCCAGGAAAATGGAGCCCTGCTCTGTAAAGCCTGGTGGGGAAGCATCGGCAGCACGCCGGTCGCGACCCGCGGCCTGGTCCTGCACGCCGGTCGTGACCCGCAGCCCGGTCCCGCACGCCGGTCGCAACCCGTGGCCTGGTCCTGCACGCCGGTCGTGACCCGCGGCCCGGTCCTGCACGCCGGTCGCGACCCGCGGCCCGGTCCTGTACGCCGGTCGTGACCCGCAGCCCGGTCCTGTACGCCGGTCGGCTTTGCTGGTCTCGGGCTCCTATTCACATATGGCTGCTGAACGTGGGCCTGAAATCAAACGGCTCCTAGCTCTTAGAGTCTTAGGAAAGGCAGTGAGCGACAGGCTGGCTGGAGCTGTGGGTTGTGGGGCAGGACCTTCCGGGCTTGAGATGAAGGAACAAGTTGCAAGCGGGTGGTGATGGCACTGCAGAGCCGGGACCCTGCCTAAAGGTTGGCGGTCCACATGCTTTCGTGCAGCCTCGCTCTGGTCCCCACGGTGACGGTGAAGGCCAGAGACTTGAAGAAATAGGATCTTGCCCAGGCCCATTCTCCGTCTGTATTGACATTATTCGTGCTCGCCAGATGGATTTTTCTGTGATCTGACCTGGTTTCCTTTAGCCAGTGTGCTTGGGCTAATTAGCAGCGCAGGGGTCCACTGGTCTTGTTTGGAGAGTGTTGTTGCTATGGCAACTGGAGACTTCCCCGAGGCTGGAGGCAAAGATGAAGCCGCTCGAGTGTGTTTTTCTTGGGGTGTCAGAGGTGCTTCAAATTACTCGCCCTTTCTGACTGTGGCTCGGTCCCTTGGACCCTAATGGGATTTAAGAGTCTGTACCATGTATCTTATCCCTCAATTACAGGGATTTAGCAGGTTTGCTGATCTTTCTGTGTGTGTCAGTAAGTAACCTGAGAATAGACTCATCAGGCACATGCTAAATGCACTGATATATGTGGAATTGCTAATTGATCTAGAGATGATGGGTGCATTCCTTGATTTATCCAGGTTTCTAGGATGTCTTGGGGACATCAGTAGGAGGGTTGGCAGTGGAGCCCATCTGAGTGGGCTTAGCCGACCTTTAGCGTTCTAGAATATGCATGCTCTGATCCAGAGCAGAGGGGGAGGAGTTCAGGTCTCATGAGGGCCATGGTTAGAAACATTGGGCATCACTGGTTTGGTGGAGAGAGGAAGTGCTCTGCTGTAGCAGCCTCTGCATCTCACGGAGTGGCCAGGTGCAGGCAGGTAGAGTCTGGAGTGTGGGGTGGGTGTGAAGAGGCGGTAAGGGAGGGAGGGAGGGGCAGCCGGGCGTTGGAAGGCAGCACTTCCGGGAAGGAAGGCTGGGACTAAGCAGAGGGGACTGATGGGACTGTTGGGACTGATGGAGCCTCGGCTTCAGCCAAAGGTCTGGCCCAAGTGGGCGCTCAGTGCAGGTTTGACTTCACTAGGGAATGTGTGATTGCAATGCTAATTGCTTGCATTGTAATAATTTTGGATGGAATCTGTGCTTTCTTATTGTATAAACCCATGATTTTACCTCCTGGGCATGATTTGGGGTGGAGTGGCCGAGGAAGGAAGGGAGGAAGGGGAGGGAGTAAGCAGGCAGGCGTGCGGCATAGCGGGTGGTGTCTGTGTCATCAGCAGTTCCTGTGGATAACCAGAGCCTGGGGTCTATGGAGCATTTAAGCGGGCTTAAATGGCCCTGGACTGCTGTTTTTTCGAATTTCCTTGGTCTAACTTGGGTAGTTTTTTTTGTTTTGTTTTGTTTTTTAATCTTTTCCCTTTTTGTTAGTCGTTCTTAGTCCTAGAAGTGTATCTTAAGCAGTCCATCTTGGTTGGTCAGCTTGGGCTGCTATAATAAAAATAACTTGGGCCAGGTGGCTTACACAAAAACATTGATTTCTCACAGTTCTGGAGGCTGGAAGTCTGAGATGAGGGTGCAGGCATGGTCGGGTTCTTAGGGAGAGCAGCCCTTTTCCTCTCTAATCAGTCTCCCTCCCCATTTTTTTTAAGTTCTCCTTTTTTTCTGTAGGCAGAATTACTAGCTAACCAAGCTTGTTTTATTTTATTTATTTTTTATTTATTTTTTTGGCCATGCTGCGCAGCATGCGGGATTCTAGTTCCCTGATCAGGGATCAAACCCGTGCCCTCTGCAGTGGAAGCGTGAAGTCTTAACCACTGGACCACCAGAGAAGTTCCCAAGCTTGTTTCAAATTGTGTGTAAAGTAAGCATCAACTGTCTTAAATGAGGGTCTGAGAAGTTCTTCCGGAAGTTCATCACAGAAACTAGTAATGCACGGATTTCAGTTGCATCGACCTCAAGGGCTTCCAGGTTGTATTTGCTTTCCCCCTGGTTTTTGGTCATGTTTTTAACATCACTGAGATGGTGTCAGCCTACTAAGTGAAGTGTCCTAGGTCATAAGTTTATGATTGTTGGGGTTCTACATAAAAGCACTTCACTGTAATGCCTCCTCATTTCCCACGTGGTGCTATACTTAGGGGAAAACGTTTCTTATAAAGAAGGAAAGAAAATTAGCACCACTCAAGCAGCAATTACAGTCCTAGTCTCAGGCTTTCATACATATAATTTAATATTCCCAATACCCTGCAAAATAGATGCTGCCTCACTTTTGCCAGCTGAGGAAGCAGTGGTTCAGCATGGTCAAGCGATTGCCTCAAGGCCACACAGCAAAGGAGGGAGAAGTCAGGAGTTGAACTCCCTTCTCATTTCAAAGCCCTCTCTTGTTATTGCAGCAAATCCCTACCGGTTAAAGATCTGGACACTTGGAAGGGTCTGTGCTTTCACGTGTCATGAAAAATAAAAGTTAGCAGATGAGTTCTAGTTGTGGTTTCTCATTTTTTTCCCATGTATTTTCCTAGTGCTGAGTTTGGCTGAAGGCCATACATACCCTCAGTGCCCAGGGAAGGGGTCACTTTCCTCAAAAGATGAAGTCTAAGTTAGTGCTTATGAAGTTTTCAGCTCCACGTGGTCAGGTTCTTTGGACTCCCAGCTGCGTATGTGGCCCAAGAGGTCTGTTTTCTGACAAAGAAACAAACCCTCGGGGTGCCGAGAATGACAGGATGAACAAGTCTGAGAATCCCTGCCACCGGATGACACGCCGCACGACAGTGAGTGACAGCTTCCCGGGAGGTGCTTTCTAGAGCAAGCCTCACCAGGCCAGCCCCTGACAGTCGCCTTCCCTGCGAGACTGACACATCATTAGCTATTTTCATATAAATTCGAGAAAGTAAACCTTCTCAGTGTTTCCTGGAAATTTCATGTTGCTGCATCCCGGGAAACGATTTTGACTTTCTGGCTCTTTGTTTGACACTGATCTTAACTGTCAGCAGAGGAAAGTCAGCCCACCATGAAGCTCTAGAACTGCTCAGGAGCCGCAGCCTCAAAAGTACCCGTCCAGACACCCCTGGCCACAGTTTTAGAAAACACTCAGTGTGTTGGAGGACGTTTCAAAAAGCTTTGAGTTTTGTTTCCATTTAATTTTTCTTTTGGCCACGATTTAGATGCATTTGAGGCTGACGGCGCTGTGGGGTAAAGAAATGCTGGGAACCTGGGGAAGAGTTTTCAATTTACGCATCAGAGGTTCCACCTTAATTCAGTCGTGGGTCTGTGTTTGGAGCTCAGAATGGGATGGATGGTCAGTTCCCAGGTGGGCCCCCAAACCTCCTGAACCAAAAGGAGATGAAATCCTTCTCTAGTAGCCTTCGATGACGACGCCCAGGAACCCAAGCAAGACTTGAGGGTTTTGGAGCCAGCCAGAGCCAGGTGGGGGGACCTGGCGAGCTGGGCATGGTTGCCCCAGCAGGGGGATGGGGGTGGGTGCTGTGGGCACTGGATGGGGTGTCACCGACCCTCCTGCAGGCCCAGCCTGTGTTTAGAAGCACAGAGATGGATGTTTTGATTGTATGTCAGAGAGGGCTGCCTTTTCCCTGTGCAACCTTAGCCTTAAGGGGCTTTTGACATGCTGCTGGCAGCCTCCCTGGCCTCTGATGGTTTAGGACGAGCCCTGGCACGGGGGCTTCTCTGTGGAGCCCTCATCTGGTGGCCAAAGATGGGGCTGCAGACTCTGTAGCCGCTGTGTTTCTTTCTTCCCCCAATCCCCCCACCCCCAAAAGGTGTCCTTGGAGGCCGGGCCTAGGTTCACGAGGGGTGGGGAGGCGGGGAGCCAGGCCCTCGCATCTCCCTGGTACAGGCCTCAGCCAGCGCCAGCCTGGCCACCGGGCCTGAAGGAGGCAGAAGCCGCCAGGATACTGCACACGTCTTGCACATTTCCCGCTGCAGCCTGTTTACCTGCTCTCCCAGCCATCGAGAGAGTCCACTTCCTTCCTTGGAGGGATGAGCTAGCTGGAATGAGAATACCCTCACTCCTTCTGTGGTCAGCCTGGCCGAGACCACCACGCCCCTCCCTCCGGGGGCCCCGCGCTCCCCAGCCCGCAGTGCATTTGCATTTCAAAGCCACACAATGCCGGCGGTCTGGGCGAGGCTGCGGGAAGCTGGGGGAGGCGACTTGGGTGTAGAGGGAGGGTCTTCGCCCCGTTTCCGGAGCCAGCGGTGGAGCTTTGTGAAGATCCAGGCGTCGGGGGCTGCTCGGTGATGATGACATCACCGTGTCGTACACAGGAGCCGGGCTGCCGGGGGGTTTGAGGGCAGATCCATTCGGACCCCATCGGCGCTCACGCTCACACTCGCGCGCCCCGGCAGAGCCGCGCGCGCCGTCCACACTCGCGCACACACTGAGGCGCGCGCCGGCCACCCTCGCGCGCACACTTCCGCGGCGCTCGCTCCCCGGGCTCCGGCTCGGGCCCCGATCCGCAGCTCCCCGCCGCCGCCGCCGCCCCGGATGCCAGCAGCTGCTCCCATCTGCAGTGCAGCAGCCCCGGCCGCCGGCCGGCCCACCCCGGGCTCCCGCTGGAGGAATCGTGCCAGGACGCTGGCCCTACTCGCGGCTAGCCTGCTCGCCAGGGCGCAGCGAGGATGGGAGGGTCGCAGTCTCTGCAGCCAGTCCCAGCCAGCGACCTGAACCTGGAGGCTTCCGAGGCTATGTAAGTGCTCCGCCGGGCCGCCCTGGAGGCCCCCCCCCGTCCCCCCAGGAGGAGAGGCTACCAGGGCTTTGTTAGTGTCCCCTCTCCTGATGCCCGGGCAGCCCGGAGCTGGGGCTGGCCCCGCCGTTCTCTCCAGGCAGCCTTGCATGGTTTTACCTGGTGGCTCCCCCTTCTAGCATTTAGTTCCCCCTCTGGAACGGGCATCTGGCAGCCCCAGGATACTGCCGGGGGGCAGAAGTGACCCCCTGGAATTTTACGGTTGTTGAGCAGCCCAGTGCATGACTGGGGGCTTCTTGTGTGTCTTCACTCTGCACCCCCGGCACAGTGGTATTTCCTGCAAGGGAACAGCCGGGCCTCAACAGGGGCCTCATGGGAAGAATCCTTGAGTGTGGCAGTGCTGTGCCCATGGAGACAGACCAGTTTAGGGGCAGCCACTCACGTGGCTAGGCGGATGGAGTGGAGCATCGCTGGTATACGTTCAGTCCCGTTAGCCTAAGCGTCCGTGCACTCACTCGCTGGTGAACGCTGTCGACGACAAGGCCTCTTGCTATTATTAGTAAAGGCAGCTGAAGGGTCCTGTCGTTGGTCCATCGGTCGAGGCAGCATTTGACTGTGCACCCATCCAGGAATCCAATCGTTTCTCTAAACCGCAGAGCTCATGTGCTCAGAAGTGGCCTTTATCCTGGCTGGGTGTTTATTAGGATTGCCATTTCTGTACGGTCGTCTCCATTGCCTACCCGGGCATGCCTGGAGGACGGGGCTTATTGACTAGATCTGGCTGCCGAGCTGTATTTCAGCAGGTCAGGCTTGCGGGCCTCCACATCCCAGCCTTGCCTGCTCTCCTTTCCCAAAGAGAAGAATGTGTTTCAGAGAGGAGTATTTGGTGGGGATGCAGGGGTGGGGACGGTCCAGTGGTCACGGGAGCCACTGATGTGTAGATTACAGGGTTGCAGGGATTGGTCTGTGTGTTGTAGTAGGGATGGGGTGCCATGTGGGGTTTCCTCACTCGTCCCCGCTCCTGGGTTTCAGTGAGGAGCTGGCTCAGCGCGGTGATGTAATGCTAAGCTGAGTGAGCCTCATGGTTTTCCAGGCTCTGGCTCTTCAGCAGCGAACCACGAGAAGGAGCAGGTGTGCACTGATCATTTGTCTTGCTCCCTTAGCTCGAGAAAGCATCATCTTACAATGGAGGCGCGTCGTGTTGGAGGATTTTAAGTGCCGTGAGCCTTGCGCTTTGCCTGCCCTGTTTTTCGTTCATGTGTCGTATTGTTAGATGCGTGGAGATCACGTACTACCACACAGGATTTGAGCCTAAGCCTAAAAGAACGGTTTCAGCCTATGTTTAGTTAAAGGGCAGTAACTGGCTAGTGAGCTGTCAGGGCTCAAACCTGTCTAAAAGCTTTAGAGAGACTTGGAAAAGATAATGTGACCGTATGTTTGGGAAAATACACTCCTCAGCCATTGGGAATTCAGCTTCCCCGTCCCTGGCATCCCCTCCCTCTTTCCCAGTTACGTTAATAAATGACCAGGATTCTGCTGGTTGAGGGCTGAGGTGGGAGAGATTCTGTTAGGTAGAGGCCGCCTTTTTGGATAAGGTCCCCTAAGTCTACCCTATGGGAATAAGTGGTGTTCAAGTAAAACTCCAGGCCAAACAGCCACATCGTGATGGAAGCTGCTTCTCAAATATTGCATGCGTGAGCTGGTCCATATGTGCCAGCCTGAGTCTTCTTTCCCTGGAAGTACGACTTCTGAAATGTCTCTAAATCGAGATCTTTAAGATGGTATATTTACTCCTAAACAGAATCCCACCCTCCATCCCCTAACATTTTTGTTTTGAAAAAATGGAGAGAGTGGAAATGCTTGGGGCTGGTGCTGTACCTGGCAACTCTTCTCTAAAATCGCATCTCTGCTGTCTGAATAACTGGGGCTTGTTTTTCTACTACAGATTCGCTTATTTCCAGTCTAGAGATTTTAAAAAGTATATTAAGAGAGTACCCCCTTTTTGCACAGGTTCGTGTCTTTCACAATAGTATGCGTTTCCATGCACGTAAAATCACACGCACATGAATAATACGCGAGACAGCGTAGCATATGGTCCATGGCAGAAAAGACATTTCCACTGTAAGATAATGCTGTCAGGGCTGCAGGGACGGAGATGAACTTGGTGCACGCCTGCCGTGAGGTACAGCCCATGACAACTGGTATCTAAACCGAACATCTATATCTCTTTTTTTTCTGGTGGTTCCCTGTGAAAGATCAAATTAAGGGAGGCCCGTGTGTAAGAGTGAAACCAAAAGACAGAGGAAGACAGGGATGATTTGGAAATCCCTGCAGGACATTTTTTTTTTTTTTTTTTTTAGTTTCAGGATTTCTCTTTCTGGTTTCAGGTTGGGGTGCCTTTGGGCAACTTTTGTGGCCCCAGCTGATAGCTTCATTCTGTACAGGAGTGCAGTGGGGTAAGGAAGGAGGAGGAAGATGGCGAGTCTTGTGTCTCCCCTCTGGGGTGTAGCAGCAGACTGGAGGGTGGCACATGGGATTGGGAGGTGAGGCAGGGGGACTGAGGTTCAAGTGTTGCAGTCCCTTGCTATTCCCGGGATGGTCCACAAACGGCAGCATCAGCTTCCCCTGGCTTGTTAGAAAGGCAGAATCTTAAGCCCCACCCCAGATTGGCTCCATCAGAATCTCCATTTTAACCAGTGATTTGTAAATATGCCCAGATGATTTTTAGGCAGAAAAGTTGGGGAAGCCCTGAGCTAGGTGCGTCTCTCCATCCTGGTCCCTCAGAAACCATTGGCCACTTCTCTAGCTGCTGCTTTCTCGTCTGGGAAAGTTCTGGTAGCGACGGTAGCCGTTGTTTCCGAATAGAAGAGGGGTAGCAGGGAGAGGAGAATTCTGCCACAGAAAACACTTACTTCTCAGCACTGACGGTTGGGAAACACAGGAAAGGGACGGGAAGTACTTGAGTAAATGTGGTCTGAGTGTATTGATTAGACCCGCTGTTTGTGCCCTTCTTCCGCTGCAGCATTAAGTACTTTGTCCTTTGTGTAGCTGGAGACCCTCATTCCGGGGGCTCCCTCAGCTTCCTGCAAATTCCCACACCCTGGCCACCGAGGGGCAGCCAGGGGCCATTAGCATCTGAGAGTGAAAGTGATTGTTCTGTGGGGAAGTTCAGCCTGCTTTGTCTGTGGCGCCACTTATGACCTGGGCTCTAAAAACATCACAAATAGGGAAACCCATGCCTGTGTAGACCCGTGAGGATCAAAATAGGAGGGCCAGGATGGATGGAGAGAAGTGATGACGGCCCTGGTGATTGATGGGACAGGGGAGGGAAGGTTAAAGACAGTGGGGAATACAAGTGCAGGGTTTATGCTCAGATGACCAAGAAAAGGATGTGGCGTTTGCCAAAACAAGGAAACGGGATTGGGAGTGCGTTTGGGGGAAGGTTGATGAGTTTGGGCTGGGATTTGAGATGCAGATGGGATCAGAATTATAGCTGAGAGGGAATTCCCTGGGGGTCTAGTAGTTAGGACTCCGAGCTTCCACTGCAGGGGGCACGGGTTCGATCCCTGGTCAGGGAACTAAGATCCCGCATGCCGCGCAGCATGGCCAAAAAAATGAAAAAAAAAAAATTTTAAAAAGGCATATATATATATAGAGAGAGAGAGCCAAGACAGTGGCCAGGACCAGAGAGGCCTTGGGCACCACCTGCACCAGGTTCAGCGGTTCCAGGACAGGGGTTGCACCTCTTCGTGCAGCTGTGTTCGCAGACGGCAAAGTAGAGTTTTGGTCTCTTCCATCCTCGTGTGGCTGGCTCCCCATCCTGTCTCTCAATCTGGGAGCTGCTTAGAGGGTCCAGTGACTCTGACCTTGCCCCACCTGCCTCTTAGGGCTTCTCAGAGGTGAGGTTCCACCTGTGTAGACTCTGAGAAGGCAAAAGCAGCAGACAGTGGCAAAAGCAGGAACGCTCTGTGCCTGAAAATGGCCAGCATGTCAACCGCTCCGAAGTCCCGAAAGGGCTGCTGGGACTCCTGGCAGGATCTTTCTCATTGGATCTCTTTCAAAGCCTTGTTTCTTAAGGCGACCCTTGGCTAAGTCATTTAGCTTAAATGACAGCATCTTGAATGTGGGCTTCTCAGTTCCTAGAAGCAGATTTCACTTTTGGATATTATCGTTTGACAAAATGATGAGTAGTTTTTTTTCCCCTGAAACCGAATAAGCTGTAAAGTTGTCTGTAGAGTGGGAGTTGCCTGAGTCCCAAAGGTGCTATCTTAGTTCAGGTTGCTATAACAAAAATACCACAGATGGGGTGGCCTAAACAACAGATATTTATTTCTCATAGTTCTGGAGGCTGGGAAGTCCAAGATTAGTGTGTCGGCAGAGCCAGTGTGTGGTGAGGGCCCCCTTCCTGGTTTACAGACGGCTGTCTTCTTGTCCTCGCATGACAAGGCAGTGAAAGAGAGAGATGGAGAAAGAGAGAGAAAAGCAAGCTCTCAAGTATCTCTTCTTACAAGGGCACTAATGCCCTTACAAGGCTCCACCCTCACGACCTAATCACCTCCCAAAGGCCCTACCTCCTAATGCCATCACATTGGGAGTTAGAGTTTCAGTGTACAGATTTTGGGGAGACACAAGCACTGAGTCCATAGCAGATGCTCTTCCTTGGTTATCATTTCTGAATATCTCCAGCGTGGGCTCTGTGGCCAGGTACCTGGGTCCAGAAGAATGGCCCTTCACTACCTTCTCTGTAGGGCTTATCTGCTGGCTTTCTCTAAGGTGAGCAGAAGGCAAGAACATTCCAAGGCCTTCCAGGTAGCTGCCAACTGTCCAAGGGGTCATGCCACCCCTTTCTGCTGGGCACTGGGACAGGGCACCTGCTTATGGTAGGGTGAGCAGCTACGACTGGGAGATGAAGTGACCATGGCAGGTGTTACATCCAGGTCAGTGGATTCGGGGTACTCTCCCCATCGACGCTCTGTCCTCATCTTCATGTTTCTTTCTGTCATCTACAGCCTGTTTCAGTGGCTATAGTTTTGGTTGCCTAGGAACCACTGTAGCCTGAAATATGATTGGCTGCTCTTGCCAGATGGATTGCCTGAGCTGGGGCAGCGTTCGGGTGTAGGCAAAGGATGTTGAACAATTCCATTCTCTCTCCCTAAGATTAATGATGAGGACTTAGGCATTGTAAACAGTTGTTCCATGAAAGCCAATTGTTGATGGACTCATGCTTTTGCTTCGGGTTGACGGGAGTCTGCGGGAGACTGGTTGGCCATAAAGAACTGACTTAGAACTGCTCGTGTGTATCCATTCTGCTTTGGAAGTGGTAGCTTTGGCGCCACTGGTTCTGTTTATGTTTACAACTTCACTTTAGCGGTTGTTTCTAGAGAGCAGGTGGGTGGTGTTTGCTTTTGCCGAACATGGAAACAGAGCTGGATGCTGCAGTGTCAAAGCCAAGCGTGAAAAGCTCTTCTTCTTGGTCTTGTTGAGTAGACTCAGGTGTTTCCCATTATAGACACATTATATCATTGCTCCTATGATGAGGCAAGTACTTCCACCCCCATTTTACAGGTAAGGAGACTGAACTCACTGCATGGCTTAAATTAAGGGGTTGGCAAACTTTTTCTGTAAAGGGCCAGACAATAAACATGTTAGGCTTTGCAGGCTGTATGGTCTCTGTTGCAACAGCTCTTCTGTGAGAGTGTGAAAGCAGCCACGGACAGTTAGTGAGTACATCAATGTCCCAGTTAAACTTTAGTTACAGAAACAGGCAGTGAGTTGTACTTTGCTGGTACCTGATCATACAGGGCTTGGACCCGTGTCCCCTCCTCTCATTACCTCATGGCCATTTATCAACACAAGGGTCCTCAAGTCTTCGGTCTGGGCCACCTTCTCTGTTCGAAGACATCTCATCCATGCTCATGGATTTAATACTATTATGTACTGAGAATGCCCCCATTTATATCCTTCCTTCTCGTCTGAGCACCATACTTATCCAGCTGCTTACTTTATATCTCCTCTTGGGTCTCTCAGGGGGCGGTGAGGCCTAACTTGTCCAGAATAGAACTGATGACCTTCCTTATCTCAAAAACAAAAAAAGTGCATATGAAGTAACCGAGCCTCCACGCCAGCTCCCCATCCTAGCACATGACACCTCACCGCCCAGCTGCTCTGACCAGAAACCTGGTAGTCAAGCCCTGTTTCTCCTTTTCGCCACGTATGGTAAGCGGCTGTTGTATTGGACATTGCATCTCAGTATATCATTCTTTCGTTTGAGTTCTTTGTAAAACTCAGCACAGTGTGGAGTTATTTGATTTGTCCCTTTAACTGTTATCAGAATGTGAGCAGCATGAGGGCATTCTCCTTGGTTTTCTTTTTTTTTTTTTTTGCTGCTTTTTATTTACTTATTTATTTATTTAAATTTTATTCAAGTATAGTTGTTTGACAATGTTGTGTTTAATTTCTGCTGTACAGCAAAGTGATTCAGTTATACATACCTATATTCTTTTTCATATTCTTTTCCATTACAGTCTCTCACAATTTTACTTTTTATGCCTGCGGCCCCCATACCTAGTACAGTGCCTGGCACATAGTAGGTGCTCAGTAAATCATTTGTTGAATGAATGAATGCATGAACAGATGAATGAATGTCTTACTAGCAAAAAGAATCCTAGGCACATCGGCTCCACACTGAGCTATGCCAAGGGACCCTGCAGTCGGGGACTTGATGGGGCCGGAACAGGCTCCGGTGGACCCCAGGCACCAAGGTTCTGTGGTACTTGACCCAGGAAGACAGCTGGTTCAACCCTTGGCCTGCCAGTCACCACCTTGTAGCGTCACAGGATCCTGCCAGAGCCCCGGGTTAAAGGAAGCACATCCCTGCCTAAAGACTCCCGCAGAATATCCCAGGATGCATTGCAGGCTACAGGTTACTCAGGTAACAGCTGGACACGCACCGCAGCCTCCTCCTTCCCTTCCTGGATGGCTCGCTCCTCCTCTCAGACGTCTGTTTTCTCCCAAACTTCTGTGCACCTGAGGGTGTCTCTGTCCATCTCTCAGCTGGTCTCTTCCCCGCCTTCATTGCTGGGTAGATGAGGCAGCGGCCACAGGCAGTGCAGAGGCTTATGAGGCTGGGGCAGGACTGTGTGAGCCGCGAATTCCCTTTGTTCTCTCATTCTTTGCCCTATAGCAAAAGAAAGCGGCTCCTAGGGCCTTCTGCACAGTGCATCCCATTTCTGTGTGATAAATTACCTGTTGGAGAGGTGGACTTCCCGCAGGTTTTGTACTTGCCAACCCTCCTTATTTAGAAGCGTTGTTTTCTCTGCGTTAGCTGCTTTCACTGTTTTCTTTGCTTTCTCCTGAAATGGAAGCAGCAGCAGCTCCTGGCTCTGGGCCGGGGATGGTGGGGTAGAGGCAGGGGTGGAGGTGGCCCTTCTGTCCAGGGTTTGCTCCAGCCCTGCTAACAGGCAGATCCAGCAGCTCTTTGTCCTTATGCGACTGACAGCTAAGGCCAACTGCTGGGCCCAGTTTGCGGTCAACATCCCAGCTTCATTTCCTTCAAGGTGTTTGTGGAGTTGCAGAGTCTGAGAATTTTAGAGCTGGAAACATCAGGATTTTAGATATCACAGGGGGCTTTTTCCTGACAGAAAGTTAGTTTTAAATCCCATGAGCACATCATTTGTGAACTATCACTCGGGCCTTTCCTGCTAGTTATTATTGAAACTGAGTCTGGTAGTCATTTTTTTTGTTGTTGTTGTTGTTGTTTTGGCGGTATGCGGGCCTCTCACTGTTGTGGCCTCTCCCGTTGCGGAGCACAGGCTCCGGACGCGCAGGCTCAGCGGCCATGGCTCACGGGCCCAGCCGCTTCGCGGCATGTGGGATCTTCCCAGACCGGGGCAGGAACCCGTGTCCCCTGCATCGGCAGGCGGACTCTCAACCACTGCGCCACCAGGGAAGCCCTTGGTAGTCATTTTAATCGTTTCCCTTTAACTTTCAATTTCCTAAAAAATATATTTAGATATGTCATTTGGCAAGCTTAAACCAGAGGTGTCCTCCCAGGGCAGTGAAATAGCTTAGACTGCAGATTCTCTCCCTGCTGAGGAAATGTAGTGGATAGTTTATTTGGGGATAAAAATGACTGACAGGGCCCTTGGTCCAGGCCCTCCCTTGAGTCTTAGCCTGTGTCTTTGCCCTGAAGTGTCTTTTAATTTTCTGATTCCTTCCATCATCTCAGGGATGTTCTAGAGGTCAATTTCTAAGGGAAGTGGGGGTTTACCCTGTTTATCCGAGTGGGAGGTAGCTGAAGTTCGTCTAGGTTGAGCTTAACACTTATTAAACACTCAGCCGCTCTTTATTGATGCTGGGGGAGAAAATCACACAGAGATTTGCCAGCAACCCGTCAGTGGCTGCCCGCCCAGGAGCAGCCATGCTTTCTGCAGCTCCGCCCCCTTCCCCCTACCCTGCACAAGCTCGCCTTTAATGGGGATCAGATCTGGGTCTCTGGGACTTCAGAAGCAGTCTGGATCAAAGGGGGCTCCAGCTTCTGAGAGTTACTTTTCTTTGTCAAGGCCCTGGTGGAACTTGCTAATCGTTCTTTGATCTGCTTTAAAGGGACATGCCTAAAGCAGTCTGGAAGTATTTTCCCTCCAGGAAGAAGGCGGGAGAGCCTGGCTTTACTTTAGGGAAAACATCTGCAAACACGTAGGTCTTGCGTGGAATTTCCTGGCCCGACTTTGTTCAGAGAGGATCTTGTCACTGTGTTCATTTCCTTTAATGCTCGAGGGGAGAAAGACTGACCCTGAAGAGGCTTTCCTGGAGGACAGTGCTGCTGGGGGAGTGAGGTCATCGCTCAGAACATCAGTCTCCAAGGAACTCTGCTCCTGGGGGAGAAGGAAAAGGCTGAAGTGCCCCGAGGGTGTTCGGGAGGCAGCTGCTGGGGGTGGGGGGGTGGCGCCGGGGTCAGGCTGGACCCTTTGGTATTCCAGCCTCAGTGTCTCTTCCTCGGAAGGGCTTTGCCTGTGGCCTCAGCTAGGCACCTTCGCTGGCACGTGAAAAACCAAAACTTCAAACTGATTTAAAGAAAAGAGGGAGCTGGGGAGAGAGAAATTAGGAGTTTGGGATTAACAGTTACACATTACTATATACAAAATAAACAACAAGGACCTACTGTATAGCACAGGGAACTATATTCAATATCTTGTAATAACCTGTAAGGGAAAAGAATCTGAAAAAGAATGTATATATATGTATAACTGACTGAATCACTTTGGTGTACACCTGAAACTAACACAACATTGTAAATTAACTATACTTCAATTGAAAAAATAAAAAAGGTCCAGAGCAAAGGAAAAAAAAAAAGAAAGAAAAGAGGGAAAATGTTTCCTATAACTGACAGGTGGTAATTTTCAGGATGGCTTAGAGAAAGGGATCGCCTCCTATTTTGTCCAAAAAACTGGACAAAAACCTGAAAAACCTAAAGCATCAGAGTTTGTGGCTTTTAGACTCACCTTCTTTGACCTACAGTAGGTGAGTTCCTCCTGGGGCTGCCCCTCTAACCTCTGGATGCCTCTAAGGGGCTTTCAGCAGCTGGGGTTTTGTGCAGCCTCTGGTGCTGCCTGCTGGGACCAGGCTGGGAGATGAGGAGACCGAGGGGAGGGGCGGTCCTCTGGGCCCTGGTGCTTGTTTGGCCGATGAACTGACCTTCGGCAGCTCAGCCTGTGTCTCGGGCCCTAACGGGGGTGTCATGGGAGGCGAGCCTGCTCCTGGGAAAACTCCCGGGTGTTTTGGCACCTGTAGTGAGTATGTTTAGGTCCCAGGGTCAGGCCTGGAAGCATGACCCAAGGCAAAGGGAGAAGTAAGGAGCAGGTGGAGTGTGGTCATGCGTGGCTGGAAGCTTCCATCAGTGTTTGCCTCGGAGTCTCGCTGCTGGTGGCCAGGGTGCTACACAGAGGTGGGGTCAGTGGGAAGGAGTGCTGGGTAAGAATGGCGAGGTGGACTCTGGTGGGACTGGTGCCCAAGGTGCTGCCTGTGAGGATGAGGAAGCAGGACTTCAGAAGTGGAGAGGTGTTCGTTCTCGTGTCCCTCATGCCCAACTGTTCTAGTAACAGATGAGGGAAGAGCGCTGTGGACCACACATCATGAACGTTGGCCCCACTCCAGGGCATGGCTCTTTCCACCCACCTGACTGCCCAGAACCGGGGCTGGCCCCAGCCTTCAAGGCCGCCTCGGGATTTAGTCACGGCCCCCAGGTCACTAGCCACCTGCTCCCAGAGACAGGACAGTAGGAGGAGGCTGTGCTGGCAGAACTCTTCCCCCACTTCTTTCTCTGTCTCTGTCTCTCTGTCTCTCTCTCCTGTCTGCCCTCTCTGTGTGAGTCTGTCCCTGTCACCTGGCCCTGCCCATGGATTCAGTGGACTGTCTGAGGGTTCTTTCTCCTGACTGCAAGTCCTCCGTTTCCTCTCTGTCTTTCTGGCTGGTGAAATGGGTCCGTATCTGTGACCTACTTATTTTACATAGACCAGAGAGTCAGGTGACATTGACACTGCGGGGGTGGGGTGGGTGGGAGGGGGTTCTGATGTAGTGACCCAGCCGCTCCCGAGATAAAGCGGGGTGAGTGTGCCCAGATCAGTGCTAAGCAGCCCATCTCCACTGTCAAGAACAGTGCAAAGTTAATAAACACCACCTTAAAAAAACAATTGGTGGACCACCGCACACAATGCAGACCTGTCCTAGGTTCCTGGGCACGAGGCATTGCCGGCTCAGTCTGTGCCCTCAGGACCGTCAGCTTTCAGAGCCTCCGTGATGACATCCATGAAATGGGGTTAACACCCCATCCCCCTCCTTGTTGCAGAAGAATTCTCCACCTAAGAGAATATACGTAAAGAAATGATATATGACATAATGATGGGTACATGTCATTATACATTTGTCCAAACCCAGAGAATGTAAAACACCGAGAGGGAACGGTAATGTGGACTATGGATTTGGAGTGATTAGGATGTGTCAATTTTATGTTGATCAGTTGTAGCAAATGTCCCACTCTACGTGAGGATATTAGTAATAGGAGGGTCTATACATGTGTGGAGGCAGGGAATAGTAAGTATATGAAAAATCTCTATCTTTTCCTCAGTTTTGCTGTGAACCTTAAACTGCTCTTAAAAAGTAACGTCTTAATAAAAAAACCCAGTATAAACAAAACAAACAAAAACAACAAAAAAGAGAAATGATGTATGAAATGTTTCTGGTTTTTTGTTTGTGTGAACATAGCATAATTCCTGTGTAATCTACTGAAGAAAACCCTGCAATGCCAATGCGTTGGGTAGTAGGCTACATTAATATCACTTGTCTGAACTGTTTATAACAACAAGAAAACCCCTTCGTGCTTGTGAAGGTGGAAAAGAACATGCTAAACCTCAGAACCAACCTGCTGGGAAGGGGGTGCTTTAATACTGCTGTTCGGTTCTCCAAGCTCGCTCTCTTAGGTTTACATATTATAGTTCCCCATCTGTGCTCAAAATATATACCATGACATGCATGACATGACATGATATTTGTAATTTCCTGGGTACTGATTTTCTCCCACTTCTCCAAATGTGACCACTCCTTCTAAAAGTCAGGGTTTAGATGCCTCTGGTGGTGGGTGGAAGGGACCAGAGGTGCGGGGTGTTTGGGTACAGGCTTGCCAGGAGATGATATAGATTGCCCAAATTTCAGGGGCCCTGGGAAATATCTTCCCCATACCCAGATGTAACCTTTTATTGGTAAAAAATTAAATTGGGGATGAAAATCCGTGACATTGGAGCAGTCAAGTTGTAAGATAGAAGGGAACAAAATAATAGAGTGATGGCTACACATGAAGAATTGGGGGCCAAGGTGATGCAGCAGCCACACTCGGCCTGCAGGGAGCCCACGTCTGCTGGGGAGGCCGATGCCACACCCCCAAGCCGTGCACATGGGCATCCTAGGCACTGGGCTGGAGACCTCAGTGTGCAGAGGGGGTGAGGAAATGACCGAGCAGCATTCCGTGTCTTTGCGAGGTCCCCAAGCTGCGCGTTGACAGTGTGTCCATGTGTCAGGAAGTGAGTCTGCATCTTCTCTCCTCTGGAACCTGGAAAAAGTCTAAGGCGCAGAGCACTGGACATGCTGTGATAAGATGGGTGAGCTCGCCTCTGGGCATCCCTCAGACAGGCATCTATCTATTAAGGGCTCAGAATCCAGTGTTTGTGCCCGTGGAGTCCCTTGTTCTGAGTGACACATACCCTCCCCTTCCCGCTCTCCTTCTGGCTCATTCTGAGGCATTGCTTCCAAGGCCTGGGGTGAAAATAGTGTCTAAGGGAGAAATTGAGGGTTTGTGGGGCCTCCGTCTTGAAATGGTGCTTAGGAAGTGTCTGATATTTTTTCCATATCTGAGTACTTTTGCATTCTTTGGCGGAGATGCTCATTTTCCATCCCTGATGTCTTTGCTGTAAGATTTCTATTTACTTGAATTTAGAGGCTGTGGAATGAGGATCTGGTGGATGGGGATTCCTCCAGAAGTCTGATCTCGAGCTGGCCAGTTCTCTCAGTGGTCAGGATGATCATTACCTGAACCAAGCCCGTGAGACCCTCCGGTGTTGGTTGTTGAAGGAAGTGCGGGGTGGAATGTCAAGAGTCAGAGCTTCTCCATCTTAATTTTGGGCAAAATGTATCGTATTCTCCATTCATGCTTCCCCCGGTTTTGTGAGCAAAGACTTAGGTGAAATTCCTGATTCTTTCCTTTGCTTATCTCTTATGCTTAATCCATTCCCATGTCCTGTGACAAATAAAGACAAGAAGAGATAAGCCCCTAATTATTTAATTCATCTTACATTAAGGTTTTCAGCTGAAACCAGAAGCATGACTTTTAAATGGCAGGAACCTTGAGATAATTGGAGAACTTTGAGCCTTTGATGCAAGAGATTTGAGAAACAAAGCACAAAGCTGGCCTTTAACATCTTGCCCTAAAAATAAGTGAGGATGGAGGCTGGAGCATGCTTATAAGTAACTGGACTTGCAGGCAAGATGAAGAGAAATAGCCAGGTGACTGTGGTCAGATTTGTACCATGTTCTGTTCCTTTTATCATAAAATTGAGTTGTTTGTTGTCAAGAAGGTCAGCTCTGAGAGTCTATTTTAACCCAATTGGCTTCTTGTCACAAATCCCTTAACCTTGAGACAGTTTGTCTGTTTGATGTGGGTAATCTATCTGTTCGTTGGAGCTTTGTTATACGTAACTGAAATATGAGGTTACTTATTAGCCTTGTCATATTTAAACCAGTGATGATGACTCCGATATTTTTGTTATTATTAAATCAACCAGTGTTAAAGATGATTCAGAGTCTCTTGGAGTCGAGAAAAACTATTTTTTTCCTTGTATCAATTATAGTGCAAGTAAAAATAAATGCTTATATTTAGCCAAAACTTTTTTTTTTTACGGTATGCGGGCCTCTCACTGCTGTGGCCTCTCCCGTTGCAGAGCACAGGCTCCGGACGCGCAGGCTCAGTGGCCACGGCTCACGGGCCCAGCCGCTCCGCGGCATGTGGGATCTTCCCAGACCGGGGCACGAACCGGTGTCCCCTGCATCGGCAGGCGGACTCTCAACCGCTGCGCCACCAGGGAAGCCCCTAGCCAAAACTTTTTGAAAACGCTCTTGGAATCTCAGTTCCAGCTGGCTCCTTAATTCTCACATGTTAACACCTCAAATCTGGCCGCTTCTCACCACCTTGGTCCATGCCCCTCCGCTAGTCTGAGCCCCATCTTCTCCCTTCTGGATTCTCCTATCTCCTTGTTGATCTGATCATCTCCTCACCCCCCCGCCTCCCACTCCTGCTCCTGCTGCTGTTCTCTGAGCACCCAGAAAGACCTTTTAAAAACGTAGATCAGGGGCTATAACTTCTGTTTTGTTGATTATAGTTTCTCTCCGAGTGGCTGTGAATTAATTCAGTAAATAGTAGAGTGAAGTTTCTTGCTTAATTTTACAATTCCTCGCCCACAGCCCTTTTAGCCGTATGTGTCTGGGGGCGGGGGTCGGTGTTAGGTGTGTGGGAAGAACAAGAAAATCACACTTTTTTCTCATCGCTCTGTAGAAAACTCAGGAATCATTGGTACAGCTGTCATCTGACTACAGAGGGCTTTAAAGAAAAGATGACTATGCTTAGTGTTTCTCTGATTATGTTTAGGTGATGGATACAATAATCTTGGTTGTAGAATTTTAACGCTTGAAGGACTGGAGAGAGTAAATGCCTTCGAACTGCCTGGGCTTGGGCACGGCATTTCCCAGGTATAAACTCACTCCTCAAAGTAACCCCATATGGCTGGTGGTACCACCACCCGTTACTCGCTACTATGCGCACTGCATAGACAGGGAAACTGCGGCCCAGGGATGTTACAGAAACTGTCCCAGGTGGCTCACCTCACAGGTGACAGAGCAGGACTTTTAGAACCAGATCTGTTGATCTCATTTTTTATATTTGGTGAATGTTGTGCTCTGTTCATCTACAAAATGATCAGAATCATAAATTCCTATCTTATACACAGAGAAAGTGCTTTCACTTAGATTTTATCAGTTCAGAATTTTTAATGAGTAGGTCAAAGACTGGGTTGATGTCGCTGCATCTTGTATGAGAGAGGGCATGATAACACACTGAGGCAGGCAGTGCCTTCAGGGAAAAGCATGTTTTCAAGGCGTTGAACAATACTTATTCTCTGCAACTGGCCTCCTGTTTACAAGCTGTTCTTTTCCTTTTTATCATGTAAAGAGATGGGAAAGAAAGGGACAAAAGATTGGCATCCTCCTCCTTCTTTATTATACAGAAGCGCTGTTTGCAGACAGTGGTAGAAAATGAGCTTTTCAAACTTTCTAAATGTCAGACTTTTCTTTTACAAAAGTATTCTGGCCACCCATCCCGAGTTCAGGTTTGTACATCTTGTTTCTGTGTGCAGCATCGCGATGGAGGCTCATTGAGACCCACAGTGGACCGCAGGTTGTCATTCACTTAGCAGAGCTGGGAAAGACGTTTTCCGGAGAATTCATCTTTCTGATTAGCAGAGAGAGGCTGTGGGACGTATTGGTTCAGATAAGTGAAATATAGCAAAATCTAAACCCACTCTGGAAGCATGTTCTCAGTTGTCAAAGCATCAGGGTCTCCAGATGCGTCGCTGAAGGTCACTGTTCTCTTCCCCAGGAGGGTGTTGTTTCTGAACTGAACTTGGGTCCGCTCGCCTGCTTTGCAGCAAAGCCAATCTACTGACACTGGATTGCGGTAAAAGAAAGTACAGCATATATTTGCAGCGCGACAGACAAGGAGAATGGTCAACTCATGCTCAAAAGACCTGAACTCCTCAAAGGTTTGCAGGGAAGGATTTTTTTTCTTTTTTTTAAAAGAAGGTACTTTTTCTTTTTTTTAAATTTTTTTATTTTTGGCTGCGTTGGGTCTTCATTGCTGCACACGGGCTTTCTCTAGTTGTGGCGAGTGGGAGCTACTCTTCGTTTCGGTGCACGGGCTTCTCATGCGGTGGCTTCTCTTGTTGCGGAGCACTGGCCCTAGGTGTGCGGGCTTCAGTAGTTGTGGCACGCAGGCTCAGTAGTTGTGGTTCGCAGGCTCTAGAGCTCAGGCTCAGTAGTTGTGGCACACGGGCTCAGTAGTTGTGGCACACGGGCTCAGTAGTTGTGGCTCACGGGCTCTAGAGTGCAGGCTCAGTAGTTGTGGAGCACGGGCTTAGTTACTCCGCGGCGTGTGGGATCTTCCCGGACCAGGGATCAAACCCGTGTCCCCTGCATTGGCAGGCAGATTCTTAACCACTGCGCCACCAGGGAAGTCTGGGAAGGATTTTTAAAGGCAACATTTGGGGTGAGGGCTGCAGGGTGGATAACTTTCTTTTGATTGGTTGGTGGTGAGGTGACAGGATGACGTTTAGGGAATCTCAATCATCAACCTTCTGGTTCCAACCAGTCTGGGGTCTGCGTACTTGTGGTCAGCGTGTAGTCACCATCCTCCACCCCGGAGGGTCTTGGTTCCTGCAAAACATGTGTCCACTTGTTCTGTATATATTGATACCTTCAGGAGGAACTAGGACTCTGTTTTATCACTGAACTATTGTTTCTTTACTGCTTTTCCTTTGTTTCTGCATTCCCTCACTTCCTAATTAGTAACTGCTTGAGTCTGCTCTTTGGATCCCAGGGAAGGCCAAGGAGACAAAAACCTTTTTCTACAAACAAGAATCTGTAGGTCCCTGCTCCGTTAATAATCCCAGCTGCTTGGGTCTCACAAGGAACTCGCCGTGCTTTCTGGGATGCTCAGGTTTTAACACGCTGGTTGAAATCTACATGGAAGGTGTATATGTGTTTGTTAAGGACAAGGACTTCTCAGTGTGACTCAGTAATGTATTTATACTGAGTGAAACATTACAAGGGGTGAGTATAGGGATGTTAATGCCTGATGCAGTAAGAGCCCTCAAGTCCTTTCTCCAGTGGCCATTATTAACAATAATTTGCAAAGCCTTAAAGGACCACTTTAAAGGTAAGAGTATAAATGAAGAATTTTATAAAGTCAAAATGCATGAGCTTTAAATTATTGATGGAAAGTGCAGGAATCAAATTAGCAGGGCAGCCTCCACTGCTCCTTTTCTTGTTTTTGACTAGAGAGGGGGATGGCATGGCGGGGGAGCTAGGCAAGGGAGGGGACACACATACACGTGCGCACACGCACGCACGCACAGGAGGGGAGGGAGGCAAATAGAAATGGAGACACAGAGAGATAGACACACAGAGAGAGACAGACACTCAGGTGAGGACACTTTGGATCTAAAGAACTTGGGAACCAGGAATCCAAGGCCAGAGCCGCCCCTGCTCTCTGCTAAGCAGAAATCCTGTGGCCTCCTGAAAGAGTCTGTCCTAGGATGTCAGCACTTCAGTCTCCCTTGACTCTGTGATGATACTACCCTTTGCCCAGGATGTGATTGATGAGGGCAACAGACTTCAGGGGCTGACCTGACCCCCAACAGAGGCCACTTTCTTGACCCCAGAGGTCTGGGTGGCCCATGACCTCCCCTCATCACTCCCTGTAGGTTCTAAGAACCTCAAGCCACTGTAGTCAGGATGCCAGGGCCAGGGTGCCTAGACATACACTGGTTGAATGAGGGGGAGGGGGTTAAGGTGTGGCCATAAGGAAGGGGAGAGGGAGTGAGTAGGGCAGGAGACCCAGGCTGGCCTGGCTGGATACCCCCCATCGGGCAGTCGTGGACCCAGATGCAGAAACTCCATTTGATCTGTTGCCTTGGAAGTGAGGATGCTCTGGGAAACTGACAGCACCCAAATGTACCAGAGACTGATCTGCAGATGAGGAGTCTAGCCTGTCAACGTCCAGGAGCCTCTAGGACATGGAGGACGGTACTTGGGTTAGGACAAGAGACGGAAGACACGTGCTCTGGTATTGGCTCTGAGCCCTCGGCAAGTCGCTGAGCCACTTGGCTATAGATTCTCCTCCTGGGCACCCAGGAGGACGCAAGCTTCTCGAGATGGGGAGCCGATCTGTCTGACTCAGCTGCCCAGGTGCCCAGCACCTGACAGGTCCTGCTGGAATTGTCATGGAGTGAAATCCACGTGCCTCCCTTGTTGTGAGGATCACGGGAGAGGCTGGATGAGGAAGCTCTGAGGTACTAATTGTAAAACGTTGGCCCCTGCTTGGGGCACCCCCATCCTGGTACCCAGGTGCCTGCCTGGAAAACCACCTTGAAATCAGAAGAATGCTCGCTGAGTGCGGAAGGTGAGCCCTGGATGCAGGATGGATGCTTCTGGCAGGCTGTGACAGCACCTGGAGGGTGGCCCCGCTGCACCCCTGCGGGTAGAGCCTGGAGGGGGCTGGCCCACGTGGGCGTGTCTGCCCTGAACTGTGCAGAGGGGATTGGCTGCATTCTAGCTGCCACTCTGCTTTCTCCAAACTCCTTGTCGGCGCCTTCTCTTATATTGTGTCACTCTGGACGTGCAGCTAATCAGGTCCCAGCTGTGTTCAATTCCTTGTGTTCTGGACCGTCTCTACATAGGTATATATGTGTATGTAAACATACGTGTGTTCATGTGTATCTGTTTACGTTTATATATAATTATTGTACCCCAAATAAGCTCATACTATATTCCTTAATTTGCTCAGGTATTTTTATAAATTTATTTATTTTATTTATTTATTTTTGGCTGCGTTGGGTCTTCATTGCTACGCGCGGGCTTTCTCTAGTTGCGGCGAGCGGGGGCTACTCTTTGTTGCGGCACGCGGACTTTCCATTGCGGTGGCTTCTCTTGTTGCGGAGCACGGGCTCCAGGCACACGGGCTTCAGTAGTTGTGGCACGTGGGCTCAGCAGTTGCGGCTCGTGGGCTCTAGAGCGTAGGCTCAGTAGTTGTGGCGCACGGGCTTAGTTGCTCCGTGGCATGTGGTATCTTCCTGGACCAGGGCTCAAACCCGTGTCCCCTACACTGGCAGGCGGATTCTTAGCCACCGCACCACCAGGGAAGTCCCTGATTTGCTGTTTTTCTACTTACCACTTAGCTTGGAACTCTCCTGACTGTACTTGCAAACCCACCCACCCTCATTAACAGTATGCGGTTCTGAGGGAGGGTTTGTTACTTGCCAGGTGCTAGAAAAAGCCCCGGTGGTTGTGGCCAAACATTACTGCTCTGTTTGAGTTTTTGCATCCTCTCCTTTTGTTTTTCTGTCTCTTTTACCACTTAGGCTTTATAGGTGCTATTTATCTGCCTATCTTTTTTTTGCTAGCATCCATAAATATCCAGTTAGATTTTTAAGAATCTGAGTTGAAAGATTCCAATGTAAGTTACTCAAGCAAGCCGTTAGGCTACAAAGATGAGATTTCAGGAGTATCAGCGTGAAGGTCAGGACATAAAAGGGCCATCTGGGTCCCTTCTCTCTTTATTTCTCCTGAGACTTGATTCAGTCTGGCCTTTCTCCAGGAAGGCATAACACGATGCGGTTACAAATCTGTGGAATCACGAGTCCGGAGCCCATTCAGCGTTGATTCTTCACTGCCTGCAATGAGGCCCGCAGCCAGTAGAGTCACTTCTCTTTTGTGAAGTTTCTGGTGTCATTGCAGTTAAGTCAATTTCAGAGCTAACTCTGTGTGTGTGTGTGTGTGGCGGGGGGGGTTCATCGGGCACACGTGTACACACGTGTGTGTAGTGCCACACTGAGCCCTCACCCCTGTCCCTGGCAGACGGGGGTTGTGTGCACCTTGAGGGAAGGATGAGGGCCAGCTCAGTGTGACTCTGAGAGTGTCCACATTCTCATGGATGCACTTGTGTCCACGGACCACCTGGCAGGACAGCCATCCCGTTCTGTGTGTGGCCTCCAGATTCTCTTTCATGCCCAGCTCCGTAGGCAAGACCAAGTAAAATAGAAGACTTAACTTGCTAGCAAATCACATTCCCCCAAACTTCTAATGCTTAGAAGCCAAGGGCAGACTTGGAGCCGTAATAATATGGAGGAAGTATTATCCTTCCAGTTACTTCCCCACTTACTGGACAAACAGTCCAAGGGCCTGGGAGGTCGAGTGACTTGCCTAAGGTCACACAGTTACAGTGAGTGACGTAGTTATAGTGTCGTGAGAGCTGATGGACTGAATACCATCCATTCCAACTTCTGATTTCTTTGGGGGACATTCTGTCTCCCCCATTCCATTGGGTCTGGATGGGTTGCTTATTTATCAGGGTTCCCTACCCTCTTCTAGCTAAATGATGGGCATGCGATCCAAGGTGGACCAATTGGACTCTCCTCCCTATCTCTTCAAATCTGACTCCTCAGCCACTATAGCGTTTCTGTATAAATTCCATTTTTTAGTTATTGAGTCGGTTCCTGTTTCTTGCAACTATAGTCAATTTACAACTGGCCATCACCAGGTCTGCGGGACTCCTCTGTGTATGTATAGCCTTTCCCTTTGTGATTGCATTTCTCTTGCTGGGGCAGCAGCCTAACCCAGAGGTGGCCAGTGAGTTGATGGCCAGTGTCTTTTGAACCCTGCTGACGTCTCAACGTAGCCACCAAGTGAAAGCTACTTGAATCTGAAAATGGACCTGGCTTATAGCCCGACAGACGCTAGGTGCCAAGAATCTTGGGATACGTGTGTTAGCATCTATGTTGATTTTCCCTAGAGTGTCAGGCTGAAAATCCTAGCTGCCTGGCTTGCCAGAGCTGGCTCTGTGTTCATGAGAGACAGCACCTGACCGTGGGCCCCTCAGTCACCTGACAGTCCAAGAAGCATCCCAGCCAGCCTTTGGTTGTGTTGAAATCACGTTCTCCCTTTACCTATATACTGAGGAGCGGTTGCTGAGCAAATCCCTTTTCTGTGTCCGGGATGGGCAAATTAAAGTGAAAGACCCTTTTCAGTCGGCCCGAAAAAATGACCAGTCCGGCCAAGTTGTTTTAGGTAGGAGGGAAGCATGTGTGTGTGTGTTTGGGGCAGAGACAGCTTTTCTTGACACGGCTCTCACAGCAGAATGTTCTGATGAGTAGAATTGAGTGCCCATCAGTTTCAAAGATATCTGCTCACTCACAAATCCATCAGACTCTTACGTGAGCTGCAGAGATGAACGAGATGTCTGATCTCTCGAGAGCTCAGGTTCGTTCCCGGAAGGTCTCCCTCTGTCTTCGGGGGGGACGGTGGTCTTCTGACCTGGAGGACTCGAGCCGTCCTCCCTGAGTCGGGGCTTTGGGCCAGCGCTCTGCCTTTCCCTTGGTTTGTCTTCAAGGAGGGGGTGGGTAGGAGGAGAAGGGGCTCACTTCTCGCTCAGGTGGTCCCTCCACGAGGAGCTCAGAGGCTGGGGCTCGTGTCCTGGGAAGCCCCCCACCTCTCAAGTGCCTGCACTGTGTCCTTTCACTCTTGGTGGGTGGTGACAAGAACCTATGTCCCCCGAATCACTTTCACAGTGGGAACTGTACACTGGAATTCTGAGGAATTGATCTGGAAATTGATACGCACGTGGAAACATCCCGTTCACTTTAGCAACGCTTAATCACACAGTGTGTCTTGATAATCAGGTAACCTGTAAGTATAGGTAACTTTAGATTTCCAGGGTGGGAGGGACATTATATTTAGAAAAGAAAGCTGTTATCTGGAGTCAGTGTTTCCTGCAGGCAAGCCCAGTTCTATAGAACGGCTGCCACGAATGGGCTGGTGGCCTTGGGAATCACTTTAGCTCTCCAGGGCTCAGTTTCCTCACCTGTTTAAAAAGACGTGATAAGAGTGTTGGAGCAGGAAGGAGTCTCTAAGTTTTCTACCAGCTTCAAAGTTGGAAGATTCTGTGGTCTCTAAAATGTATTCTCCCAAGCCCTTGAATTAGCTCTAGTAAAACTTAAGCAAAGTGTAACCGTTTAATGATGTGCTGGAAAACTGCGTTTATAGTTCTTCTCTGTTAAAAGGTTCTGACGTTTTATTTATAGATACACATTCACGTGTATTTGTATATATATGTATGTATGTGTATATATTATAATATGTTAATTATATTATACTATGTTATATTATTATTATATTATGTGAGTGATCTTATACTACTTTGTTGTCATTTATAGAAGTAAAACACAAACATATTTAAACCAAATCAAAAACATAGGTGAATAGGGCTCGGGGTTCTACATTCTGCCGGCTGTCTTGCTTTGGGGACAGCTGCCATAAAATACTGTTTTGACACAATGTGCCGTCTATAGAGGGACCGTATTCGTTGTTGTGCAGAGGAGAAGTTTCCAAGCTGTGCTCTGTGGGCTTCAGCACTCTATAGAGATTCTCCAAAATCTGAGAAAAGTGTTTGAAAAGATACTTAGAAACTTTACCAGCGCGCTGGGGAGCTTGGTAGACCTCAGGTCTCAGCAGCCAGCACAGCGTGTCCGCACCTGGTTACACGTTTCCATCTTCCTTTCTCTGTACACATGCACTGTGTGGAGTTGGATGCCACCAGCATATGGTCCTGTGCTGATAGATTAATTTGGTTTTGCCCGGTTAGGTAGCTCTCCTGTCTTGTCTGCCTTATTAAAGAATGTTCCATGGTCACAGGACAAGCTGTTAAAAACAGGTGTTGTTTGTGGTTAACTCATCGGCAAGTATCGGGACTTTTCTTTTCTTTTTTTTTCTGGCTGCACTGTGCAGCTTTCGCAGGATCCTAGTTCCCCGGCCAGGGCTCGCACCCGGGCCCCCTGCAGTGGAAGCACGGAGTCCTAACCACGGGCCCTCCAGGGAAGTCCCTGGGACTTTTCTTAATAATGTGCAGCCAGGAGAGGAATCAACAGATCTAAGGCTGCAGTTGGCATCCCCGACCCTCAGTGTCAGATTTTCAAGTTCATCAAAATAGCTTAATTGTTCTCAGTAACAGACTTTATAGTTAGAATATATTATACCTTGAGCTTACAAAATAAGTGAAATACTACTTGTCTCTATGCGTAGGAATTTCATGGAAGATTCATTTGGAAAAATAGTTCTGTTGCTGAAAAGGTTTGGAAGCCACTGATGTAGTAAGACAGCACAGATCTTAGAGGCAGACAGTTCTAGATATGAGCCCTGCTTTCCCTGGCTTACTAACTGGATGGCCTCAGCAAAGTAATTTGCCCCTCTAAACCATAGTTGTGTCTTCTGTAAAATGGGCCTGCTCTCCAGCAGCAGGATGTTTTTGCAGATTATAGAGAAATGTACAGATGGCCTAGTCCAGTGCCTGACACATAACAAAGAGTTCAGCATATGATAGTTATTAGAACGCTCTTCATGCTAGGAATTAAAGTCGTTATAGTTCATGCCTGGCCATTAAGAGGTATGTCTTTACACTGTGGAAGTGCATATACCTTATCGTATTTGCATGTATTTACATATTTCCTTATATGGAGAACCTAGATATGCATATCCTGCTGAATATATTTCCCTACAATTTAGAGTCGTTTTGGCAGACTGTAATGGCACATTTCTCTTTCTAATACAGCTTCTTGGCAAATTAAATCAGTTACTTTTTCATTTTAAAAGTGTGGAGCCTTTGCAGAATAATTTCCTGTGCTTTAGGTTCTTTTGGTAGGAAAAAATAATCAAGCAGCCGATGGGAACTGCTTTTATGCATTGGGACTCTGAAATGCTGCTTTATTTTTATGTGCAGGCTCTGTGGGGGGACTGCAGAAATCCCTGCTCTTGGGAATGTTTTTGAGGCCCCTGAGAAACTGAATAGGGAGAAAAGAGCTAACTTAAAAAGCTGCTATCCGCCTCCTCTAATTAGCTTGCTCTCCGCTCCTGGGAGGGGGAGTGAAAATATGAAAACAATGCAGGAAGTGCTGGAAGTGAATGGCATTCTAGGGGTCCGTGGTAGCCTCTGATGCTTTGATGCAGAAAAGTTCACGGTAAACAAGGCAAGGAACCACACAGGGGCTTGGTGTACCCTTGCCCTTCTCACGCACTGCGTCCTGCACGGGGCCGTGGGGAACGGTGGTCCTTTCCAAGCAGGTGTGCCAGCTGGGCAGCTGCAAGCAGGGGAGACCTCATTGGAATTCAGCAGCTTGAATCCACAAGCGTCCGGCCCTCCCTGTCGCTTGCTTGTGCTCTTGGGAAAGATCAGGGGCCCTTTGTGCTCTAAAGCCACACATCACCAGGGCCCGGGGATGCAGAAGCCATGGGAAGAGCACAGAGTCTCTCCCTCAGTATCTCTGCTGGAGGCTGGGGAAGCTCTCACAACATTTGTGGCTGGCGGTGCAGCTAACCTTTTCGTGACATCTTAAAGAGATTCAGATCCCAGAGATACCAGCAAAGGAATTAGGGGTGGGAATTGACAGAAGCTGTTCTTCATCGGAGATGGCTTTTGCCTCCTGGTGGACATGGCCCCCGGTGGAATGGGCCCGGTGGATGTGGACAACGGTGACCGGCAGTGGGGACTCCAGTCTGCAGGTCCTTCAAGGAAACTCAGGAAAGAGGCAAGTTGTCTCCGTGTATCTCTTCAGCATTGCCCCTGACGTGTGTGAAGCTGGGGGCCAGGGCGACACCCGGGGCCCACCACGCAGATCCAAGCTCCTCTTTCTCTTTGATGCTCGGTTGCATAACTTCCTTGTGTTTTTCATACCGGTAAACAGATTCTGCAAAACGTCAGGCACCTATATCTGTTGTTGTCCAGGCGTGGATCTTAAATTTCCCCCCAGACAAAAGCTAAGTCTGTTAATATTAACGTGTGTTTGTAAAAGTCAGCATGGCCTCTGTCGTGTTTGCATGAATTCAGTCTTTACTAATGAAATTTAATAGTATGCAGGCTTCGGCTCGTTGGATCCCATCAAAAGCAGCTCTGATGTTTCTGTTCGTCTCTTTGTCCCTGGAGGGCTGTGTGGCAGGTTGGAGGAGCCAGGGTCCTTGAAAGGATGGGGGTGGGGGAATCTTTGGCTCTGACAAAGTGAGTCTCTGACAAACAAGTTGTAAAAACATCGATGTAGATTTCCTGAAGGAGAACTCACCAAATGGCCCTTTTTTCCTGTCCTGCCTGACTGTGGAGGGATTGGTTTGTCGTGGTGTTCTCCGCCGGCTGGCAGATGGTCTTTAGAAGATGCTGACTTCTGCAGAGGACACTGGTCCTTTGATATCTTGGTGCTCTGCGCTGTGAGCGTTTCACGTTCCATACACACCTGATGCGTCACCCTCTGATTATACATCTTCTGCCAAATCGCCGGCTGGGTCGCTCGTGCCAGCAGCCATCCTAAGTATCCACCCTCTTGATAATTACCTTCCTTGTTGCAAGTAAGTGAGTGGCATCTTGATCTATTTAAAGTGTCCCGAGGCGGAAATTAGCCCACGTGATGCTGCTGCTTCTTGCACGCCGGCATCCTCAGAGTGTGGTGGGGCTGGGACCATGGACCCCTGTGCATCCTGAGCATGTAAGGAGCTGCCCTCCAGCCTGAGGACACATGCCTGGCTCAGTGATTTGGGGGTGCCTCATCCTTTCTGGCTTGAAATTGAGTCCTCAGTGGAAGCAGGGTGATGGAGGAGGACTGTCTGCTCTGGATTTTCTCGAGTCCAGGATAAGGCTTTAGTTCGGTGAGTGGCATCCCCTTGTTCCTGGGTGGGGGGCGTCCTCTGGGTGGAGTTTCGGTTCATCTCTCTGGCTGAGAATCTTCCTTGAGAGGAGACTTTGCTGCAGACCAGCGAGGGCCATTTTCACACTCCTGGGATCAGCAGGGGGGCCGTGCTTTGTGTTTTAGTCTGACACGTCCTCCACCTGACCTGCCAGCTCTCATTCATTCATGTATTCACTTACCGGATGTTTAGGCTGGGGATGCAGTGATAAACAAAAAAAAAAAACACAAAACAAAACAAAACAGGCTGTCCTCTTGGCCTTTCAGCTCAATAGAAGGGAAAGATCATTAACATGATTAGAAAGTGACTAAATCTATAATAACAGGTTTTGTGCTACGAAAGAAAGGCAGTGGGAGAGAATGATGGGGTGAGGGGGAGAGAGACCTAATGAGATTTTGTCTTGTGGAGTGAGGGTCCTATGGGTGTGTTGGAATCACAGAGTGTCCCTGGGAATGCTTCCATATCATTTTGCCTGAATTGTTGCCAAAATAACGCGAGCCAACGTTGATCAAAAGATTCCACTGTTTGTATTTGCCACTAAGGCCAGAAATACGTATTTCGTGTAGAGCTGAGTTCAAAGACTCCATCGTTTGGGCGCAAAGCTGGTGATAACGAGTTTCACTCCTGGGAATCACGCTGAGAAGTGACTTTGCTCACGGTGGACCGTTTAATTGGGCAGAGAGACTGGTTGCACCGGTCCTGGGAGGGGTCATTAGGCCGTGCACGGCCCCCCAGCACTGGCCCCTCGGAGCCAACGCAGCCCCGGCCACTGTCTAACCTGCTCTCCACCCCCTCTCTCTCCATCAGGAGTTCTGACTCTGAAGAAGCATTTGAGACCCCGGAGTCAACGACCCCCGTCAAAGCTCCACCGGCCCCACCTCCGCCACCCTCTGAAGTCGTTCCAGAACCCGAGGTCAGCGCTCCGCCTCCCCCAGAAGAACCAGGTAACCAAGGATCAGGCGCCCCTGGGGGAGGCCTGGGGACAGCCCTGCGGCTGAGCCCCGGGAAGACTCAACAGCGGCTCCTCAGGGGACCTGGCTGGAGGAGGGCACACACCCCGGGGGGCTGGAGCTCCTTAGATTGTCACCAGCCTCTGGGACCTCTCAGCTCCGGGCTTGGTTTGATGTGGTGTAAACTAAGGGTGCGGAGATACAGTGGGCTATTTTGTGTCTGCTTTGCAGAAGTTTAGGGGAGGCCTCTGGGGAAACCATGCATTTAACTCTGGGTGCCTTTCAGCTGACGTCCAGAACTGGGTTTGTGCAGGTCATGGAATTCTCTGGTGCAATCTTAGATTCTGACATTTGGCCCCTGGCTCCCATAAGAGTACTGGTTCTGGATCGCCCATGTGAACCTGCATTTTTATTAAAAACGTTGCCCCTGTGGGCTTGGGGATGATAATTAGTAAATGGGCGAGAAGAGAAAATGATGGATGACTGAGTCTGTGCAGGGATGACTCCTTTATTCCTCATTAACTTCAAATTATCCAGATTTCTTATCACTTTCCCATACCCCCTAGTGTGACTTAGAACAAAGACCTTTATGTGCCTTTCAGATGTGGTGACTGCTGCGATTGGGAGGATGGGGAAGGCTAGGACAGACCTCCTGTCCCAGCCCCCAGCCTGCCCAGCTGGCTGGAGTCCTCTGTGTGCTGCCTTCAGTTACACCAGCAGGGGTGGGACCACCTCAAGCATTAAAGTTTAACATGAGGCCTGGAAGGAGATGGGGATTGCTAGGAATGGCCTCACAAGCTGGTCAGGGGGTCAGGTGGTCTCAGAAATGGCCGTACAGGCCAATCAGGGGGCCAGGTAGTACCGTCTTCAGAGCCGGACAGCCTCAGCTGGACCCTGAACTTCAGAGGGCCCCATTCTGGCCTTCCTGGGGCCACAGCCCTCGCAGCGAGATAAGTCTGCAGAGGCAAACTCCTCCTGGTCCGTGTTCTGGACACCTGGGGGCAGCCACTTCCTGGGCCCACCCCGTCCCCATCTCCTGGCCTGTCTTCCCAAGGCTGACTGTGCCCACGTTTGCACCCTTCAGCCAAGGAGATACCAAGTATGGGGCTGTGACTTACAGGTAGGTTGTCCACACACCTGTGCTCGAGGCTGCCCCTGGTGAGGGATGGAGGTTGGGGAGAGAAGGAACAGGCCAGGGGCCCGGCCTCCATTTGTACTCTCGCCCTGGCCAGGAGCCAGGTGAACTGCAAAATAAAAAACGATTTTGACCTTAATGTTGGTTTTAGAAAGAAATGGATGGGATTCTTTCTAGCTGCTCTGGCTTCAAGCTGGCCATAGTTTTAGGGCAGATACTCCTGGAGCTTTGTTCCTAAGCAAATGTGCTCCATGGTGCTGGGGGAAGAGGAGAGATACCTTTGCTGGTGTCTGATAAATGCAGTTTTCATATTCTCCCCTTTTGACAGCTTATCAGTTAGTAGTACCTGATGCTGCAAAGTTCGTTTAGGCACTGAGCTCTGAGAGGGTAATTATTGGAATTTATTTGATTTTAAGGTGGGAAAGAAGCAGGAAGGGCTGCTTACATTTCTCAGGGAGTCGTTTGCACCCCAGCTTTCTTTCTTTCATATAATAAAGAACGTAAAAATTCCATTTCTTATAATATTGTAAAAAATTCGCCCCAAGGTTTTAATGGAAAGTGGCTGAATGACAAACACATTTTAATCCTTAGGTCAAATGTGCACTTAAGAATAAATTATCCTTTCTTATGGGTATAATAAGTTCATGCCTATACATGTGTGGGATACCTTAGGAAAGATGTCAGAAGAAGAATGAAGGCCGAGGACAGTGCGTGGTCCACCCCCAAGCGCCATGCAGCGTCCAGAGGACGGTCATTGCTGTGGGCACGTGTGCGTCCTGTGGGATTTCCAGTCACATAGCGCTTCTGGGGTTGGTTTGCCACCTCTGTTCTTTTCTTCAGCCTGTCTTTGTTCCTTCTTCCTGACTTCTCTTTCAACAAAGCAAAGAACAATCTCCATTCTTAAACACGCACCCACACGCATGCACAACACTCACCTCTTGCTCGGATGGTAGTTTTTGAAAGAATGAACACTATGGAGGATTAAGAGAGAACCCCCAGTGGAAGGGGTTGGAGCCGTGAATTGCCATGAGTCACAGCCCCATGGAACTTTTGATTACCCTGGCTGGAGTCTGACTTCATGCTTCTCCTCCTTGGAGAACTACAGCGAGGCTACATGTATGCGGATTACACAATAAGGACGCTTACGGTCGGGATTGTGTCTGCCTAAAGCCCCCCCGTCTTGGGCTGTACAAAGATCCAGCTGATTTGTCGCACTCATTAGAAAAGTCTGCTGGTCCCTTCTGTGGACAGCGTGGGACGGTACAGATTAAAGGGGCACTGTGCTTGCTTGTGGAGGTGGCTAGAGGAGAAGAAAGCTTCCTTCTGGGAACCGAGGGAGAGAGAGGGCAAGAGAGGAAAATCTACCGTCTGGTGTTTGCCTCTGCAGAGTGCCTGCGATGTTGCTAAAGCTGCCAAAAGAACCACAGGAAATAATAGACGAGACCTTTGGCTGTGAATAAAGACATGATGTTTCCTCCTGGAAACTTAATTTTACAAAATAATCTGTCACCTTACCTTGGGTGCTGCCAGCATGATTGTGCTGCACGGGACAGGATAATGGGTGAGATGTGGCTGGCCACCATGTGTCTGCCGCTCATCTGGGCTGTGCCAGGGTGTGGCTTATCTGAGCCCAGTTTTTTTTCTTTTTTTTTTCTTTTTTTTTTAATAACTGACCTAAGATTTTTTTAATGATTGCATGATTTTACTAGTTATTAGGTAAATATACATTCCAGAGGCTCTTAGCATTTACCATTGATTAACATAGTCTGACTAGGGATGGTCATTCAAGCCTTTATGGCTTTTATTTCAATGGCTTTATAATTCTTGCGTAGTTGGTTAAAACTGATGGTTTAGCTCATGATACAAAAACATGTAACTGCCTATGTGGATTAGTCATTAAATCTTATTTTCAGCGAGGACAAGATTTTACCTTAGGTTGCTACGTTATAGACAGATTAACTAAAAAATAAAAGTGAAATTAACCTCTTTAATTGAAAAGAAACGGGAGGAAATTAATTTGAAAAGTTACGTGCACCCCATTGTTCATAGCAGCACTATTTACAATAGCCAAGACATGGAAGCAAACCAAATGTCCATCGACAGATGAATGGACAGAGAAGATGCAGTGCATATATATACACAGTGGAATACCACCCAGCCATTAAAAAAGAACGAAATAATGCCATTTGCAGCAACATGGACGCACCCAGAGACCATCATATTAAGTGACGTAAGCCAGACAGAGAAAGACAAACATCATATAATATCACTTATATGTGGAATCCCAAAAAAATGATACAAATGAACTTATTTACAAAACAGAAATAGACCCACAGACATAAGAAACAAACCTACAGTTACCAGAGGGGGATAGCGGGGGAGTGGGAGGTAAATTAGGAGTTTGGGATTAGCATAAATACTCTACTGAGTGCAAAATAGTTAAACAGGGACCTACTGTAGAGCACAGGGAACTATTTTCAGTGTCTTGCAATAACCTATAATGGAAAAGAATCTGAAAAAGAAGAAGAAAAAAATATATATATAACTGAATCACTTTCTGAGCCGTTTTCTTATCTGTAAAATGAAGCAGGTGACCCGTGAGTCCTCTGAGATCCTTCCCACTCCGACTTTTCATGGTTCTGTGATCAGGACGCGTGGCTGCTCTACAGTGGCTGCATTATTAGAACTCAAAACTGACCACTGAAGGACATAATTAAATAATAGCTCCATTTAGTGTCTGCCATGTGCCAGTCCTGTGCCAGGTTCTTAGCAAGTTTCATCCCATCTCAGGCAAGGGGAGGAGCCCCAGTGCTCACAGCATCCCGGTACTGGGCATCTCATCACCTGCTTGCCAGTGAGATGTGGGGCTTCTGGACCTTGACCTTGGTCTCAAAACAAGTGAGGGGCTGTGGGATCAGAATCCCCGCTTCTCGACTCCCTTCCATTTGGAAATCAAGTTGCTCTCTGTGCAGGCGAGATGAGCCGGTACATCCGAGGCAGAGGGTAGGCCATGCGGTTGCCAGGTGGGTGGCAAGTAGATGGTCAGTGAGGAAAGCCCGTCTATGAGACCAGGGGCGGGTTTCCATCCTACAGTTGCCCTCCCTCTGGAGACGCGGTTCCCCGTGGGGGAAGCGCTGTTTGCTCATTGTCGCTGGGAGGATGCCCAGCACAGGGAAGGCCGGTGTGGGGGCCTTGGAGGTGACCGGAGCCACCCGTGCCCTGCTTGACCTCGACCTTTCCTCATTGCTCCGCGGGGAGGGTGGCCTCGTTGAGGCTCCAGTTGTGCTCCACGTGGCCGTGTGTGGACTGCTGTCTGCAGATTGACCCAGAAGGGAGCTTACTGCACCCAGGGGCTTCTGTTTTCACGTCTCAGGACTCAGTCTCCATACATATTGTCACTTGCTTTCATCTCCTCTGAGGTTGAAGTGCAGGGTGCCCGCCGCAGAGAGACAGGAAGCCTCCTGGTATCAGGCGAGGCATCTGAGAGCTCGGCCAGGCGAGGGCCCTTCCCGTCCTGGGGCAGGGGCACAGGGAGTGGGGTCACGGTGGCGTGTGTAAGAGTTGGGGCCCACGGCTGCTGTTTCCTGGCACTGGTGTACCCGGGACTAGGTGCTTACGTCCTCCTCCTGTTTCATCCTCACAAGAATGCTTGATGTATGGTTGAGGCTCAGAGGAGTTGAATAACCTGCCAGGGGTGGCCCTGGGCACCTTGGGGGGCACACCAGGAACCTGGCAGGGCCCTGGGCCTCTGGACTCACATTGTCTGCCCTTAATGACCTCGCTGGAGGATCTTGACTGCACTCAACGTCAGCTCAGGTGGATCCAACCTGTTTTCACAGAGAATTTCTCCATCTGCAAACAGTCACCCCGGTCGATAGCTGTCGTGACCCACAGAGCCTCGAGCAGGGCTGCTCCTCAGCCTTTGGGAGCTGAAGGCAGGTTGGAGAGCATAGACGTGGGAGAGCAGGGCAGGTGTCCAGGAAGCAGCGGGCACAGACCTGCCAGGTGTGGAGGTCCTTGGGACCCAGCAGGGTCTGCGTGAGAGTTCGGAAGCCTCCCGGGTCTGGGAGAGAAGCCGGTTTTGCATGGGCTGCCTGCCTCTCTTGCTGGTCCGTTCTGGGTTTAGTGACCACATCAGAGAGTGGACACACAGGGACCGCATCTGCCTGTCACTTCCACCTGCCCTGACGTCCCACACCGCTGAGTCCCCATAAGCAATCAGAACTCACCTCAAAGATCAGTCCAAGCCATCCAGGCTGATCCTCCAAGCCGTATCTGTGGCCACATGTGAAAACATTGCCCCCGGAGATGTGAAGAACTAGACTGTGTCCTGATAGGAAGCAGGTGACATGAGCTAGCCCGGGCCCGACTTGCCTGCTCTGGGAGCCACCTGTGGCACCTGTGAAAATGGGCGTTCCGGCCCTGATCCCAGCCGTGCTGAGCTGCTTCGCCAGGGAGGAGCCACAAGTCAGGGCTTTCAGTGAGCGTCTCAGGCAAAATGCTGCATGAGGACTGAGTCAGGCTCTATTTATCTCTCATTAGCCTACTTAAAACGGAGGCCTTGGGCTTCCCTGGTGGCGCAGTGGTTGGGAATCCGCCTGCCAATGTAGGGGACACGGGTTCGTGCCCCAGTCCGGGAAGATCCCACATGCCGCGGAGCAGCTGGGCCCGTGAGTCATGGCCGCTGAGCCTGCGCTTCCAGAGCCTGTGCTCCGCAACGGGAGAGGCCACAACAGTGAGAGGCCCGCGTACTGCAAAAAAAAAGAAAAAAACAAAAACGGAGGCCTTTTCCAGAATAAACATTATTGATTGCAATCGATTATTATTCACATACTTGGAAGGATGTAGAGCTAGGCTCCCCGTGTACAAGACCATTTACGCTTGATACACTGGGTGAGGCTAAGCGTCTGAGTGCAGGGGTGCCTTGTGTTGGCACCTTTAGGCCTCTGGGCCCGTGGGTTCCTGCCCAGGGTGAGCTGGCTGGGGGTGGGGTGGGGGGAGGCGGAGGGAGCAGCACAACACAGCTGGCAGTACGTGCTCCAGTTAGAAGCAGTCAGCAAGGCTAAAGGATGTGGCCTTTGAAGACAGTAGTGTGAGAGTTGGGTGACATCGGTTGCCCCTTGTTGGCTTTCTCCCTTTCCTTGGAATCCCCTCTTGTTTCCAAACACACTTCTTTTTTCCTTAGCTCGGGGATTGTATTGCCTAGCACAGTTAGGGACTGCACTGTGTGCCCTCAAGTTCATATGTTGAAGCCCTGACCCCCCAAAGTGACTGTATTTGAAGATAGGACCTTTAAGGAGGTGACGAAGGTTAAATGAGGTCGTAAGGCGCTAATCTATTAGGGCTGGCGTCCCTGTAAGAAGAGGAGGGGACGTTAGGGATGAGCTCACACAGAGCAAAGGCCGTGTGAGGACACAGGGAGAAGATGGCCGTCAGCAAGTCAAGGAGAAACCAAACCTGTGGACCCCTTGACCTCGGACTTCCAGCCTCCAGAGCTGTGTTGTTTAAGCCCTTTGGTCTGTGGACTTTGTTCTGGTGGCCTGAGCTGACTGATATGTCGGGCACCACCTAGTAATCCTTTGGGTGTCATGAACCAAAGATGCTGATTTTGTCCTCAGACTGAGCCAGAACCTGGAGCCAGGACGAGGCGTTGGTCTCCAGGGCAAGCGTTGCCCAGGTCTGCGCTGTTGGGATGCAGCAGGCAGACGACGTGAGCACGTGGATGGATCCTTCCTTACCTCTGTGTCCACAGCATGCCCCACAGTGGTTGACGTACAGGAGGCAGCCAGATTGTTTGACATACAGGAATGAATGAGTAAATTGTCTTCATGCAGATACGATGTATGGACATTTAGCAATCCAGTGGGGGGACCGGGAATCCAGTTGGACCACACTTGCTTTGGAAAATCAAGGCCTGCACGTGGCAGTGACCCATTTCTCTGGTCTAAAGTTTTCTCTGAAGAGCATCGAAGGGCCCTCCCTGCCCTGCTCCGGTCAACAGACAATAAAACAGTGGTTCTCAACCAGGGATTATTGCGCCCCCCAGGGAACACTTGGTAATTTCTAGACACATTTTTGTTGTCACAGCTTGGGGTGGGGGGATGCTAATGGCATCTAGTGGGCAGAAGCCAAGGATTCTGCTAGACATCCTGCAGTGAACAGGCTGGGCCCGCTGCGACAAAGTACTGACCATCCTGAGATGGCCACAGTGCCGAGGCTAAGAAGCCCTGTGTCGAGACTCGATTTCCTGGTCCATGATGATTTAATTAGGGTGTGTCAGTTCTAAAGAGGAAAGCCACATTAAGCCGTCAGAGAGCTTTTCTTCTGGGGAAAACAGTTAGCAGATGGTTGAGCTGCATATCTGCTGACTGTTGCACGGTCTGGGGAGAACTCCTGACATCTGAAGGGCCTCGAAAGGCTTCCTTCTTCAGGCTGCTGGGGTATGCGTAGCAGCCTGAGAGAACGCAGGTCAGCAGTTGTGGGCCTTGCTTTGGAAATGATGGGCTGGGCTGAGGCCCTTTCTCTCTCCTGCAAGGCCCACTTGAAACACCTGGTCCTCTGAGTCCCCTGGTTCTTCGGTGCCCTCTGTACTGTGTGTCCAGGGCAGGAAGGGGAGGCAACTGCTGATGCGAGGATGGGGTGCCGGAGGGTGCCAGTCTCTGGAGGAAATAGGGAGGGAGACGGTTGTAGAAAGAAGAAGGGAGGGGACATCTTTTGAGATGAGAATGAAGCAGGAGTGTTTTCGAGACACGGAGGAATCTTTTGGCAAAAAGGGTTGAGAGCCTTCAAGCAAGTGCTCCCATCTTCTAGGACATCTGCTCCAAGTAGGGCTTGGGGTGGCTTTGGATGCAGAAGAGAAGGGAAGGTTTGAAACCATGGCTGGCGAATAGACCTGCTTCCAGGAAGTGATCTCAATGCCAGAGGCATTTATTGAGCTGGCAAGAGAAAGTGTGGCAGGTTCAGGGAAAACGAAGATAAATGAGACCAGTTCCTGAACTCAGGAGGCCGGCAGTTTCCTCGTGTTGTCTTCATCTCCTGCGGTTCTCTGCTAAGTGCTCACCACCTCGGGGTGTGCTGCCGTGAGCATGAACCGCTCTGAGAAAAATCTACAGTAGGAAGCCAGTTTGGGGGTGAGTGAGCATTTCTCAAACCTTGTTGGTTTGTTGGAATGAGGGATTAGGGCTGCCAGATTTAGCAAACAAAAATACAGAGCGTCCAGTTAAATTAGAATCGCAGATACACAGTGAGTGACTGGGACATATTTACACTAAAAAATGTATTCTTTTATTCTAAATGCAAATTTAACTGAACATCCTATATTTTATCTGGCAACCCACGGCAAGGGGTGGGGTGGGTACTGCAGGATATAACTCCTGTAGTGGAATGCCGTCCCAAGTCATATACGTGCCAGCTCTTTTTTTTTTTTTTTTTTTCTTTTTTTGGCCGCTGCACACAGCATGCGGGATTTTAGTTCCCCGACCAGGGATCGAAACTGCGCCCCCTACGGTGGAAGCCCGGAGTCTTACCCACTGGACCGCCGGGGAAGTCCCTGTGCCAGCTCTTGAATTCCTTCTTCTGCAGGCCACTTTGCAACATTTTCTCCCCTTTGTCTAGGGACACGTTTTCAGTTTTCTGGCCAATCGTTTTCTGGCATCTTGACTGCCCAGGACAGCTGTGAAGCCAGAAATGCATGCAAGGTGCCGCCGGGTGCAGGCAGAGCCCAGGGTAGCCGAGGCCAGGCTGGCCGCATCCCAGCAGAGCAGTGGGGTCATGAGATGATGGAGTATCTTGGCCAGCATCTGGAGCGCCCGCAGCATGTTTTAAAATAAGGATCAGCCTCCTTGGCTGGTAGTGGCTGAGGGAGGAGGAGAAACGGGGAAGAAGCTCTAGAAAAAAGGAGAGAGGATGGATGAGAGGGAAGGCCAAGAAGAGGAGCATGGCAGGCAGGGTTGGAGGGAGAGATCACGGGGATCCCTGGAGTCGGGACAGGTGGCAGACGGGGCGAGCTCAGTCCTGCTGCAGTTGCCCTGGGCCTCCAGATAAAGGCTCTGACGAGTCAAGAGCAGGCTGGATGATGATAGCAACTAGTATTTCCCAAAGGCTCACTATGCTTTACTTGCATTCTTTCTCTGTCTTCCTTTCCTGCTCCTCTCCTTTACTTTAGCCACACTGGCCTCTGATATTTCTGCAACACACCAGGTGTGCGCCTACCCCAGGGCCTTTGCACTTGCTGTTCCCTTTGCCTAGGATGCTTCCCCCCACAGGTATCCCCCTGGTTCACGCCTTTACCTCGTTTCTGATCTTGGCTTCAGTGTTTCCTCCTTGGAGGGCTTTGCCCAGCTGCCTTATTTTAAAATTGCAACACCCCTCCCCTGGCTTTCTTTTTCTCCATAGCACTCGTCACCGTCCAACAGTCCATACGTTTTACTTGTTTATTGTTCCTTGACTGTCTTCTCCCTAAAGAATGTAACTTCCAGAAGGGCAAAGATTTCGTTCATTGTTGAATACCCAACGCCCAGAACAGGTACTTTGTTTGATCAGGCACTTGGTAAACGTATTTTTGAATGACAAGGATTTGAGCTATTCCTTAAACAGCCCTTATTGCTTCCACTTTACAGATGAGAGAGCTGAGGGTCAGCTTGTCCAGACCCTGGAGCCAATGGGTGAGAGCAGGATTTGTACCCAAGCAGCATGCCTGTCCAGTGATGGGTGGGCTGACCTGGGGCTCTGGTATTAGAGGGTTGTAGTCTGGCATGGGATGAGAGACTGTCCGAAGTGTCCTGTGTCCTTCAGTGACAGCTTTGTCTCCGTTTCCTCAGGATGTGGCTCTGAGCCGGTCTGTGTCCCCGATGGCCCCCACAGCAGCTCGGTAGAAGGAAGTCCTTTCCGTCCTCCGACACAGTCCTTCTCCTCCGTCTTCGATGAAGACAAGCCGATAGCCAGCAGCGGGACTTACAACTTGGACTTTGACAACATCGAGCTGGTGGATAATTTTCAGACCTTGGAGCCTCGCTCCTCAGACTCTAAGAATCAGGATTGCAAGGTGAGCTCGCGGAGGAAGTCCACGGACTCTGTCCCCATCTCTAAGTCGACGTTATCCCGCTCGCTCAGCCTGCAAGCCGGTGACTTTGATGGTGCTTCTTGCTCAGGCAACCCCGAGGCCGCGGCCCCGGCCCCGGATGCACATAGCACGGGTTCGAGCAGTGCTTCCAGTACCCTTAAGCGAACTAAGAAACCGAGGCCACCTTCCTTAAAAAAGAAACAGACCACTAAGAAACCCCCTGAAACCCCCCCAGTGAAAGAGACACAGCAAGAGCCAGCCGAAGAGAGTCCCGACCCCAGCGAGGAGAATCGAATCGCCGAGACGAAAACGGAATCGGCCAAGACGGAAGGTTCTGGACCAGCCTTATCGGAGGAGGCACCCGTAGAACCTGCTGCTGTGCCCAAGGCTGCCTGCCCTCTGGACTCCGAGGGTGCAGAAGGGGCCATCCCCCCAGCTTCTGGGGGTGGCAGAGTGCAGAACTCACCCCTCGCTGGAAGGAAAGCATTGTCTCCTGCCACGGCCCCAGAGGTGGTGGAGGTGTCCCCATTGGATACTGGGGGGCAAGAGGACTCCCCAGCCAAAGGCCTCTCAGTGAGGCTGGAGTTTGACTATTCTGAGGATAAGGGTAGTTGGGACACCCAGCAGGAAAACCCCCCTCCCACCAAAAAGATAGGCAAAAAGCCGGTTGCCAAAATGCCCCTAAGGAGGCCAAAGATGAAAAAAACACCCGAAAAACTCGACAACACTCCTGCCTCGCCTACCAGATCCCCTGCTGAACCCAATGACATCCCTATCGCTAAAGGTACCTACACCTTTGATATTGACAAGTGGGATGACCCCAATTTTAACCCTTTTTCTTCCACCTCAAAAATGCAGGAGTCTCCCAAACTGCCCCAACAGTCATACAGCTTTGACCCGGACGCCTGTGACGAGTCCACTGAGCCCTTTAAGACATGCTCTAAGACCCCCAGCTCACCTTCTAAATCCCCAGCCTCCTTTGAGATCCCAGCCAGTACCGTCGAAGCCAATGGAGTGGACGGGGATGGGCTGAACAAGCCCGCCAAGAAGAAGAAGACGCCCCTCAAGACGTAAGTTCAGGGGTGCAGGTGGTAAGATCGGAGTCGGGGCTGAGCATTGGCTGTGATTGTCGCTCACGTGCCTGGATGACCCGTCCCCCATTGGCTGCAGTGCCACCATGTTTGCGGCAGGATACCTGTTTTCATTCCTCTCTGCGCCCATGGTGCTGGCTTTTCCCATCCACATATCCCGTTGGGTCTAGAGTCATTGATCTTTTGCCTCAATTAGTCAGTGGTCTAAAGCTTTACTTGTAGCTGAAGACCTGACTTTCAACTTCAGGAGAGTGTGGGAACCATGGAAAGGGAGCAGCCCAGTGGAGGTCTGGTCAGCCTCCCTGTTGGTGACTTGGCATTTTCTGTTTAACACATGAATTGCTTTTTGGAGTGGCCTCAAAACTAAGAGATCTGCCCTTATATTATTAAAATTTGTAGTGTTTGTTTCTGCCCATTAAGGAGACATTAGCCCAGGAGGCAAACACAGTAGGCTTGGGAAGCCCTTGAGAGAGAGAGAGGTCCGGTCTGGGCCCCTTCCTGTACCCCAGCTAACGTGTAAGAAGCATGCCCGTTTGTCTTCAGCCCTGTGTAGTCATCTTCATAGACGAGCGTCCACAGGCACTGTAGGTCCAGAACAGGTCAATGCAACCTGAAAGGGAGAAGCAGTCCCCACGGTCCCCAGGAGGCCATTAATAATCAGGTCTGCTATCCAAACACTGGCCAAGTAGACTGAGCATAACACTACGTGTCCGTGCCTCTGGAATTCATCCCAAGACCCGGCTCCAACTCGGATGGCTACCGGTCCATCCTCAGGACTTTGGTCCAAGTGTAGGTGGTTTGGTGCTTGGAGCTTTTCTGCACTCATGTAGTAGCGTCAATAATTTAACAAGGCCAAGGAGACCGGGCTGCTGGCGGCAACTCAGCAGCACAGACCATAGCTGCTGGCCCCTCCGAGTCTGCCTGGCACAAATGGAGATAGATGGTGACCTGTTTACCTCTCGTTCTGGGCTCCCCCAAGCATTTAACATTTGAGAAGAACCCAAGGCTTCCTGAGAAGAAGGTCTCTAAGCAGGCTTTGGCCTTGGATCGCCTTACCTCTGTCCGGTGTTGGATAGAGGAAACAGTCCTGGCCAAAAATGGGACTTTTCTTAGGTCGGCGGCCAAACCAGGCCCTCCTTGAAGATTCCATAGCATCTTTGTTGGAAGCTTTATTTTAAGCCGCAAACCGGAGAAATCTGAAAGGCCCAAATCTCAAAGCTAATATCTCATTTGGGGGATGAGAGCCAGTTTGTAGCCACTACCTCCTCCTTCCCCGCAGGTAGCTTGGTTCTCTTCTGTTCTGTCATCAGAGGTAGCTAACCGAGGTTGGGGAAGCTAACCCATCTCCGGGTCTTACCTCTAGGGCAGATGGCTTGGAATCCTACACTGGGGTGACAAAGCTCTTTGAGCCACCAACATTTTATGGGATAACTGGAACCAAGAGAGGAAGGCGTTCTCTGACAGCCCCTCTCCAGAAAGCGGGGATGTGGCCCACACTTCCAAGCAGAGCAGCGGAGGGCTGTTGGAGCCTCTAACCCATTAATAACCAGTTGTCTGCAGATTTACCTTTTTTGTCAGTTCCTTCTGTCTGTCTCTCTTTTTCTTTGTCTTCCTGTCTTAGGATGGTTGAAGACGTGATGTCTGTCTGTTCTCTGTTGTAAGTAAATTAAACGGAATCTGCCTCTTACACTAAATGTGCTTTTTTCTGCCTTTGTTTTCGCTTCCAAGCTCTTCATTTCCTTTCCATGGCTGCTCCTTCCGTATTTCTGTGGCGGGCCTGGGAATGGTGGGGCATGGGGCTTCCCAGTAGCAGAGGTTATTTATCTGTTTCATCGTGATTAGCATAAATGAAACTGCTTGGCTGTGAAAACGTGATTATCCAACATCTGCCTGCTTGTCAGGAATGGAAGTTTCTTTTTCCCCTTGCTTATTGGACGTCTTCATCTGAAACCCATACATTTTTTTTTTTTTCACTCTCATCCCATTCTTTCATTTGAAATTGGGCGATTGCTTTCAAAGTATCGTGGCTTCACATTAAAATAACCACCCAGTCCAACCTCGGGCAGCAACCGCTACCACTTGTTCTGGCTACACGTGAAGCAGAAATGTTTGCGCTGTTTCAAATTGAGACTGATGGGAGCCCCCTGAAACGCAGGGTCAGCTCAGTGGAGCACACGGCTGTGAGAGCCATCGCCAGGCTGCTCTGGGTCAGCAGGACCGGGCTAGGTATCAGCATGCCATCTGGGGGTCGCCTTGTTGAGGGAGACAGAGCAACAGAGCAGACCACCGCTGTGCCTGGACTGCTTTGCCTCCCTGGCCAGGAGAGATCTTGTGGGCTGCTCCCGGGGGGCCCAAGGACAGGCACTTTCTCTGCCTCTCCATTATTCCACGAGGAGCAGGCCTGGCCCCAGACATCCAGCAGCCCCGGGATAGGGTGGAATCTCTCAGGCTCTCTTCTGCCCAAGGGATTTCTCTGGTATTTTAGAGCCATTTAGCAACTGTAAAATACACAGTTGTATCTTTATATGCATGGATAAATATATGCTTCAAGCTGTGATTGCACTGTTCACGTGGCAAATGTCATAAATGCTGTAAATAACCATTTATGGTATTTCTTTCATGACTGAAAGCCATTGTTGGAGCGTTTCATTCCAGAGAACACGAGGAGGAACTTGGTGCCAATTTGCTCTGTCCACCCAGTTAACATTTAGAGCAGGGGAGGGGAGGGGGGTGGTCTAAGGTGAGGGGGACCCCCGCACAAGCCCTTGCCTTGCTGGGGGCAGGACCAGACCACGGAGGGGCCTGAGACCAGGGGGCAGGGGCCGATCTGCAGGTGGAGAAGCCTCCATTCTGATAGTGGAGATGCACCCCTGACCACCCAGTAGACTTAAGGGAGGCGTCTGTGCTAAAAGCCCCTTCTGACTCCTCTGGAGTCTGAGCTGATGCTCCCTTTGCCTAGGTCCTCCCCTCTCCTCCCCTCCCCCTCAGCCCCCAGTTATTTACATGAGGGGGAAAAAAAGAGAGACCAGAGTTGTTAGTCGTGGTTAGGAAAGACATTTTTTAAAAAATTGTTTCATCTCCGAAAAACAGTTCCGGAGATTGGTTGCACAACAATGTGAATGTACTTCACGCTACTGAACTGTACACTTAAAAGCGTTGAAGATGGTAAATTTTATGTTATGTGTATTCTACCGTAATTTAAAAAAAAAATGATCTCACCCCTCGCCCTGCCTTTAGTCAGAATCCCACCCAGAAGGTCAGAGGTGCGGGAATCCATTAAGCTCAGGGTTCCTGCGCGTAGGAGGGAATCTGCCAGTTCTCGCTGAAGACCCGGGACTTTCCTTCCTGTTTCTGCACGGCTCCTTCAGTTGTTTGAGTGCTGTGTGGGCTTGGTCTTCTGTGAACTGGATCCTGTTAACTGGTGTCACGAGCTGACGTCCCCTCCCCCACCTTAGTTGGTTCAGACATTCCTGGATGGATCCAGATATATTAATCTGCTCACCAGAATCTGCCTTTTGAAATAAGAACATCTGGGTAAATTTAGCTTCATTTTCTGGGTCAGCTCTCCAAAATGGCATCTTTTCCAAGATTTCCAGCTTGATGACTCTTTCCCTCGGGGGCAATAATAATGTCTGTTAAAAAGTCGGAATGGATTGTCGGTGTGGACGTCTTTCAGTTGGTGTTGGAGTGGTGTAGACTGGAGGGTGGTCTGGGTCAGATACTCAGCAGTCAGACGCTCTGGGCCTCAGTCGGCTCTGGAATGTTCTGTGCCTCTGTCTGTTGTGTTTACATTTTCCATTTTGTTTCCAGTGACACATTTAGGGTGAAAAAGTCGCCAAAACGGTCTCCTCTCTCTGATCCACCTTCTCAGGTATAATGTTCCCTTGATACTTGTGATTTTATCCCTCACTCGGGAAGATAAGGCTGATGTGTTTTTACTCCCCATTAGTCAATAGAGTTTTCTTTTCTACTCATCATGCCCCTCTCCTTGCCTCCTACATGGAGGGTCCCTCAGTGTTTGCAAGACATTGTTTTGATCCCTTTCCTTGGGGAAACATCAGAGTATGTCCCAAGAATAGGCAGATGTTCAGGAAAAATGTCAGTTGGATTCTATGGGAGTCGTGCTGGTCCATTTGGGCCAGTTAATCTGTTGAGAACTTAACTTGAATATCAGGTTGCGGAAGACTGTTGAGATAAACGCATATATAGTGAGAAAGAAATGAATATGTGTCAGGACCCCTGGATTATGTAACCAGGGTCAGGATGGGGAGATAAAGGGCTTTCATCCCCCGCGGCAGTGGTGGCTTGGGCTCTTTCTTCATCCGAGTCCCTGTCTCCCTCTTCCTATAGTTCCTCTACCAAATATACGCCATTTCTTCTACCCTGTTTACAGACCAAGAAGGGTATCCTGAAGTATGTGCCAGGCCATTCAAGGTCATAAAACAAGCAAAGCCCTGGCCAGCCAACCCTGGGCAGGGCGAGGCTGCAGAGAGGCGCCCAGCCCCACGAGAGGGGTCTTGGGTCCAATGCCACCTCTGCTGTAACATTTCTGGGCTCCCACCCTGCCCTGCTCAGCTGCACACCCTCTGTGGAGGTGGAGATGAGACCCCCCTCTCTCTACCTCCCGTGTCAGGCGTGAGGACTGTCAGGCAATGTTGATGATGTTGATGTACAAGCCTGAAGCACGGTGTGGGCGTCACACTATAGTTGCCTTCATCAACATGCCCGTAGTAAAAGTTTCCTTATTTTTCTCAAAGCGAATGGGCAGGAGTATCTCAAATAACCAAGACACAAAATCCTGATTCTTTTAAAACCCACGGTCATCACCCCCTGAAACAAACCATCAGAAAAAGAAATTCATAGCGGAAAGACTTGGTGTCCTTGGGACTATTTTGAGCAGAGGAATTTGACAGGGACCGGTCCTGGTGAGGGGGGCCCAGACCCCTGTGGGTGGGCGCGGAGGCTGGACGAGAGAAGAGACAGCTTCCCTTCTCCTGGTAGGACCCCACCCCCGTGACCACGCCGGAAACGCCGCCCGTCATCTCCGCGGTGGTCCACGCAACCGACGAGGAGAAGCTGGCGGTCACCAACCAGAAGTGGACGTGCATGACGGTGGACCTGGAGGCCGACAAGCAGGACTACCCGCAGCCCTCGGACCTGTCCACCTTCGTCAACGAGACCAAGTTCAATTCGCCCACGGAGGGTAAGCAACTCGGTGGCCGCTGGACCACCACTCTGCCTTGGAGACCACTGCCCCTAGGGAGCAAAAGGCCAGAAAGGAACTTCTAAGCCAGGTAACCGTGCTGTTGGGGACCATCTCCCGGTGCACCCCGAGCTCAGGCTGCCTTTTGAAACAGCCTGAGGCTTGAAACCAGCCGAACGGTGACCCCGGGGCACCTGCTGAGAGCCTGCAGAGAGCTCTCTGCCTCGGGGTCCTGAGCTCACCTGAGCTTTGCACCTTCTCGGCTGTGTGGCTTACATCCCTTGAGGATTTTGAGTCAAGCGCTCAGGGTACGTCAACCTGCCTGTGGGGTCTCTTAGTCCACTGTTCATCGGCCCTACGGGACGTCCCACAGTGTGACCGACACCTGCTCAAGCCCCAAACCAGAGAGTCCCCCCAGGCTTGCCAACAAGAGGAACTGAGTCCTTCTGAATAGGCCCCAGGCAAGTCACTTATCTCATTAGTATCTTCCTTCCCCTTACCTATACCCACTTTCAGCTTTCTGCCTGATTCTTCGGCTTGAAAAATTCATGTATCTTAAGTCGGCAACTAGAACCTTCCTGCGAAGGATTAGTCCATTTCCAGGGGTGATGGTACCCTGCCTCCCTAGTCCTCCTGGGGCCTTTCCTCCACCCACCACCATGTAGGGCTTGTGAGCCTAGTACTGGACCGTCATTCCAGCACCGTGGGCTGTTGTGATGGTTCTAAGTTTCCCTTTCCAAGCTCTTGATTTCTAGCAATTTCTAAAAACTGAGTAGAATTCAATATGAGGACAGTCCTACAGGGAAACCTTATCTCCGCTTCTTTGCTGCTAAGGAGAAACCATGATCTCCATCAGACAGCCCCCTGCCCCCGCCTGGGCAGGGCAGGGCTGTAACCGAGGTGACTTAATTGTAAGTAGGAATGCTGCCTCTGGAGGTTCTTGTATGATCAGGCTTGTTGGCGGCTTGCTGTGTGCCCATGAGGTCTCTGAATGGTACCAGTGAGATCCATGTCAGGTTTGGGGGGGATTTGGGGTGCTTATCTTATTGTAATGCCTTTCTCTAGTTTGCTGATGAAAAGACAATCCAAATTACGAGTATTTGGACTTTCGGGCATTGTATTTTCTGCGTAATGGAGCCTTTGGTTGGTTGCCTGGTTGGCCCTCTGGCTACGGGTTTGGGAGGCTTAAGAGTGACCATGTCACTCCAACCTGACCCCTGGGGCCCAGGCCTGGCCTCAGCTTTTTTCAGTCCTCCTTTTCCTCTGTGCACACACCCCCGGACCGTGACTGTACCGGATGGAACCACTTTCCCCCAGGGACGCCCCTGCTCAGCTCCCCTGCAGTGGCTGCTGCAGGATGCCCCCTGCTTCCCTGTCTCCCAGGCTTGTCCTGCCCGCTCCCAGCCTTTCCCTGGACATGGCCCCTCTGCCGTTTGCTATCAGTGCTTGGTCTGAACTCGCTCTGAGGTTACGTAACGCGGTAAGGATGATGCGGGTGCTTCTCTTGCTTCCCTACTAGACTGTGTGTTTCTTAAAGACAGGAAGCCCATCTGAGCCAGCTTTGTTTTCCTTACAGCACCGTGAACACCGTAAGGGCTAAAGACAGCTTTGTGAGGAAAAGAAAATAGAAGCCTAGGCAGGTAGACAGCTTAGAGTCCACAGTTTGATCTTTGCATCAGTCAGCACCTGTGTGAGGGAGACGGGGCGGGGGAGGAGGGGAGGGCGTGTTGACAGCCCGGAAGCAGCAGGGGGTGGCTGAAGGCTAGCAGGGGCCTGGCCAGTTTGTAGCACCTGTGGTTTCCTGCTGGCTTACCTCTCTTGAGGCTTAATAAGAAACTTTTAAATGTCATAGAAGCCAACCTGAGCTCGCCATTATAGATAGGAATCAAAAGGTGTGTGTTTTGGGCTATGTGTGTGTGGTTGTACCATCAGGAACCAAATAAATACATGCTTTTTTTTTTTTTTTTTTTTGGCCGCGCCACATGGCTTGAGGGATCTTAGTTCCCTGACCAGGGATTGAACCCGGGTCCACGGCGGTGAAAGCGGGGAGTCCTAACCACTGGACCACCAGGGAATTCCCTACATGCATTATTTTCATAATACCTTTCAAGCTAATAGGTGCTCCATTCAGTGGTAACATCTATTTCCTCATCTTTAACTTAGAACTAAAGCAGTCCACTCACTAGCTTAGTGGCATATTTGAGAATTGTTTGTTTTCTGCAAAAGTTCCACAAATAGGGAAATCTGTAAGTTTGGAACAAAACTCTAGTAAACCTGCCTCCTTAGAAAATGACTGTGGGGCTTCCCTGGTGGCACAAGGTTAAGAATCCGCCTGCCAATGCAGGGGACACGGGTTCGAGCCCTGGTCCGGGAAGATCCCACATGCCGCAGAGCGGCTAAGCCCGTGAGCCACAACTCAGCCTGCGCTCTAGAGCCTGCGAGCCATAACTCCTGAGCCCGTGTGCCACAACTACTGAAGCCCGCGCCCCTAGAGCCCATGCTCCGCAACAATAGAAGACACTGCAATGAGAAGCCCACGCACCGCAACGAAGAGTAGACCCCGCTCGCCGCAACTAGAGAAAAGCCCACGTGCAGCAACAAAGACCCAATGCAGCCATAAATGAATGAATGAATGAAAAAGAAAAAGAAAATGTGAATATGTGGGAAGTCCTGACCATAGTTACAGCTGGTGGGCGATGGGAAATCCATTGTCTATGTGAATTCAGAACAGCCTCGGTTTCAAGAGGTGTGGCCTGCATTCACCTCTCTAATGTACCTGGTTCCCTCCAGCAACTGGATGTAGAAACTGGATGCAGAGCCCTGTTCTCGGATTGTCCTCCTGTTACTGAGCCACGTCCGGCCATACCAGACACGAACCTGGTTGGGGTGCAGATGTATTCCCCAGAAAGAGCCTGCCCAGTGCTGCAGCCACGATTGAGGCTTTCTTACACTGAAGTCATAAATCACAGGAAAATGAAATGTTGGGTTAGAAATAATATTTGCCACTTGGACACGTATTCACTGCAATATGAATTCTCCAAGTAACAATAATAAGGAGGAGCTGTCGGGCTTCCCTGGTGGCGCAGTGGTTGAGAGTCCGCCTGCCGATGCAGGGGATGCGGGTTCGTGCCCCGGTCCGGGAAGATCCCACATGCCGCGGAGCGACTGGGCCCGTGAGCCATGGCCGCTGAGCCTGCGCGTCCGGAGCCTGTGCTCCGCAGCGGGAGAGGCCACAGCAGTGAGAGGCCCGCGTACTGCAAAAAAAAAAAAAAAAAAAGAGGAGCTGTCATTGGTGGAGTAGCCCTGCTGCGCCTTTTCATATGTGATTTCATTTCACCCTCCCAGCTCTAGGTGGTGGATTTCTGCACTTCCTCACGTAAGAGCGAGGGAGCAGAGGCTTTGAGCTGTTAAGATTTGCTGAGTGTTGAGGGGCTAGTTCTCGTAGGACCAGGTCTGCCTGACTCGAAGGGCCTCTTCTTTTCCGCCATGCTCTTTACGTGAGCGTCCTACAGACTTCCTTTCGTTCAGTGTAGAATGAGGATGTTGAGCTGATCGGTGCTTCCCTACCTGGGTTCACAAGAGATTCAAGTTGTCTTAATATTTCAGAAAACCTGTGGAGCTGGGTTAGAAAGATGCCCAGCTAGTTTAAAACCGCATGCTTGGGGGCTGTAATCATATCAGCTCACTGTGGTGACACTGATACTCTCTCATTGATTTAAACCTCAGATTGGCAAAATTATAAACATTTTTCTGTGAGTGCTTGCTTAGCAAATGCCCTTTTCTGGAGCAATCTATTGAAACATGGTGCCGTGAGAGAAAACCTTGTGCATGTGATCCCCAGAGATGGAAAGTTTAGGAACCACTGGACGACAGAGCCTCTGAAACCTCTTAGCTCTGGTCTGAGACCCTGAGGGAGTATTTGCTTTAGATTCGAAGGTCTGGATGGCCATTGCTGGTCACCCTCTCTCCCTCTACACACAGCTGCACCAGCACCTCCTCTTGCAAACAATAGAGAAGGGGTGTCCTTCTCAGGAGCCTAACCTGGTCTTCAGTGGTGGGCGCCGTTGTTGTCACACTACAGGCATGTAGAAGGGCCACCCAAGGAAGTTGGAGCAGTGTCTTTGTCCCCTTCCAAAAGGCTCGTCTCCTCTCATCACTTACGTTAAAAGTTTCAGAAATATTAGCAAAGAGCAGTAACAGACCTGGTCACCGTCCCTTACCTTTGCGTGACCAGCTGTGGGGCTTTTCATCTTACATCAAATCATTTTACCCTGCAAGATGTATGCGCTTTGAGCTCCATTTATGGATAAGTCGATGGGCCTAGAGAAGTCAGAGAGTTGGCTTCCCTGATCCTGGCAGTGGCAATCAGGACTCGGTTGCATCCTTCCGGCTTCTACCCAGGCTCCTTCGGTCCCCCAGCAAAGCTCCAGCCATGAGAGTCAGATGGAAACACAGGCCCCTTGCCTTCAGAACGACAGGACCCATTAAAAATAACTTCGGGGGAATTTCCTGGCGGTCCAGTGGTTAGGACTCCTCGCTTTCACTGCAGTGGGCCCGGGTTCGATCCCTGGCCGGGGAACTAAGATCCCGCAAGCCGCACGGTGCAGCCAGAAAACCAAAATAAAACAAAACTTCTGGCCTCTTCAGCTCGGGGCAGCACGTGCTTTAGTGAGCGGCCTCTTCTCTCATTTGTAAAGATGTTGAGCCATTTGGTATAACTGGCGTTACCCTTCCTGGCCTGCCTGCTGCGTGTGGCGTAGTTGAAAAATGGGGCTAAAATTGGACGTGGCTCCCCTCTCCAAGCCTCCCCTCTAAGGGTTAGAATTTAAGGCAGGGGAATGGGATTTTGAAAACCAAGTTCAGTAAGATTTTTCTCAAAAGGTCTGAGACCCTCTTGGCAGGTAGGAAAGAAGGCAGATGAATGAGCTCAGTGATCTGAAACTCCCCCAGATCTGCTGCCCGGAAACGAGCTCAGATTCCAGGTGGGACACGGAGGAGAGCTGGTAACCAGAGCCGGCACTGACGCGGGGCCCCAGGGCCTAGAAAACCTCCACGGTGACCTCAGCTTATTCCGTGCATCCCAGGTGCTCTGTGGCATTGTGGGGTGTGCGGGGGTGTGGTTTCTGTGAAATAATTTAGGGTTAAATCATGCCTTGGCGATAGTAATACCTTGGAGGAGGAAGCAGCTGATTCACTATTATCTTTTCCATTTAGACGGTCTTTAGTAGAGCAATAAAATGATAGTTCTGGGGTCCTGCACCCGGAAAGTGACAGGTCTAGAAGTGGGCCTAGAAATCACTTTGTCCTTCACTGTCCCTTGCCTTTGAAAGATAGTAAGTCTTAGTAAACGAATGCTTCTTCGTCTTCAGTTGAGGCAGAGCCTAGGGACAGATTCACACGACGGTTACAGACACTCTGAGTTCCTGCCCAGCATATGGTTTGGCTTAGTCTCCATTCTTCCCAAGTGGTGCACAAGTCAGGGCCTTAAGGATGCATGAGGTCCTTCTGGTCGTTAATCCACAAAACTGTCTCCATTCCCGTGATCAGGTATCCAGTGAGAGTATCTGGAGTTTTCTTTGCAGCCTAAAGTCTCCGGTCAATTTGAAATAGGTCATCTTTCCATCAAATTGGACTTTAATAGTCTTTGCAGCTGAACATTTGGTTTGGACCGGCCCTGTTGGCACTGGAAGAATTTTGGGAAGCACTCTAGACAACTCGCAAAGCTTCTCTTACAGCAGCACTGTTCTTCCCTTGCTTCCGACAACTGGATGGGCAACTGTGGGTCCAGTTCCAAAATGTCACCAGGACTTGGGAAGGTTCCGTGTATCGCACGTGAGACTTACAGAGAAAAGCAACACCCGCAGTGTACACACTGTCTGATCTGAAAACTCTGTGCAAAATGCTCAGATCTTTGCCCAGTCAAATCCGTGCTTGGTCATGACATTTAATTCTCTTGGAACTCTCTCAGGCCCAAATGGCAGAAGCCCCTTTACGGTAAGGGGTTTACCAGTTGTCTGAAAATAGCTGAGTCGAGCCTCCTCTTCTGACCATATCAGAAATCTCAGTCAGTGGACACTCTCAGAAAGCTTAAAGCCTTGTTCCGGACCCCACCTGCCCAGCCCCAAACTTCTCACTCCCCCTCCCCTCTCTGGCACTCACCTCTCCTTCTGTTTCTTTTGCAGAGTTGGATTACAGAAACTCCTATGAAATCGAATATATGGAGAAAATTGGTTCCTCCTTACCTGTAAGTTCTTCTGCCTTCAGCCAGCAGGGAACTTGCTCTCCCACCCTGTCAGTTTGGTGAACTGGGACTGGGGGAGTTGAGGTTTGTCTCAATCCACTTCAGATGCCATTTTCAGGGAGAAAAATGATAGGATGCTGTTAGGCTCCCTGCAGAATTACTTCCTAGACTGAGAAGGAACTCGTCAAGAGATTTCTTTTAAAACAGGTGGAGGGAGTGGTTTGGTGGTGTCTAAGGTGTGCCGTTATCTGGTTTCTTCAGATTAATTGCTTCCTAGAACTGAAAATTGTCCCTTTGGGCAGTAAGCCTTTCCCCCATCTCTTTTTCATTTTGAGTTGTGATGATGGGCACCTGTCTTCCCTGGCTTAACATGTGCTGCTGCTGTGGCATTTGGTCCTGGACATGACCTCTTGTACTGCTGTTGTCCAGAGATGCCCCCAGAGGTGTGGAGATGCCCAGGAAGGCTTGTGCAACACTCAGCAGCCCGGACACGTTGCTCTTATCTCTCTTTCTTTGCATCATTCATAGATGGGGTGTTGCTGTTTCTAAACCACATCTGCTGTAAGTCAGTGAACCTTGATGGTGGCGTTCATCACAATGGGGCGTCATGCCCATCTCCCCCATTCAACTGTGGGCCACGCCCGGACGGGGGTCTCGCCTACCCCTCTGTTTATCCTCCGTGGCCAGCATGGTTGCCCATCCAGAGAGGATGGCCCCTAAATGCCGATGGGCTGAGCAGCATGGAGCACACCAACACCATTGCAGTCCCCCCCGGAAATGTTCCCAACTGCAGGCGGTCCCACTTTCTTCCTACACTTTCCTCTTCCCTCCGGTCCTCCTCTCCTCTCTCTTAGCCAGCGCCGCTTTCTCCTCTCTTCCGGGTGGCTGGAGAGAAATGAAGGCTTCTCCCTGATGAGTTATCTGTCCCCATTGAAGAGCGCTCTGGTTTTCGTCTCTGTAGCGTGTTTAGGCCACTGCATCCGAGCTGACGTGTGACTTTGATCCCTGCAGCAGGACGACGACGCCCCGAAGAAGCAGGCCTTGTACCTTATGTTTGACACTTCTCAGGAGAGCCCGGTCAAGTCTCCCCCCGTCCGGATGTCGGAGTCCCCGACGCCGTGTTCAGGGTACGACTTCCATGTTGAGAGAGTTACACCCCGGGGCGGAGGTCCCCAGGCCTCAGAGCACCTGCCCTGCTCTCCTGAACGCCATTCATTTGCACACACTCAGGCAGCCCACGATCCCATCTCCCTGTGTCCACACGGGCACAGAGGCAGTGGGTTTGTCACGGGCTGCCCTTTGGACTAAGGTAGCACCTTTTCACTGCTGAGAGCGGGAGCCCCTCCCATCACCTGCCAGTGCACGCCGCTTTATTGTGTAAGTTGTCCCGTGGGGAGGCTTCAGTGCCCGAATCCCACTCCCAACCCCTGCTGGTTGTATGACCTGATGCGAGTTACTTGACCCTCCTGGGCTGCAGTTTCCTCACGTGTAAAGTGAGAGTAATAATAAAATTGATCCTGTAGGGATTTTTTTGAAGATGAATTGAGGTGCCACTTGGGATAGGGGTAGGGGTACCTGTTCAAATAGCCAAAAGGAGGAGTAAAGTGAGATGCTGTAAGGAAAGCACTTGTCGCAGGGCCTGGCACAAATGAAGTTCTGATAAACGTTTATTACTCATATGGATGTGAATGCAAGCATTTGTCAGGCTCCTGTTCTGAGCTGTGTGGTGCTGGATTGGGTGGGGGGGTGGGTATCATGCTAACACTGGGACCTTCCTGTCCTCTCCTACCTGCCGCTTTCACTGCGTAGGAGTGAACGCTCTTGCTATGACTTCCCGTACCTACTCCGGAATCTGCTCAGGGTGGTGGGAACGAGATGATGATGTTACTGTAACAGCAGTAATGGTGCCTTATGACTGGCACTGTGTCGAGCGCTTTAGGCGCAGGCAGCATCTCACTCGATCTTCACAGAGTTACAGTACCTAATCCCTCCCACCAAGGTGCACAGTCAAGGGGTCGGCAGTCTGCTTACCTCCAGAGCTCGTACCCTTAGCCAGTGGCATCTGTGCTTCTGGCTGTCCGTTGTCAGCAGGCTCTTACGTGGGGCTGGACCACCCTCTATCCAGCCAACGGACCCCTTGGTCACCTAAGCCCTGCCCGTGTTCCTCGGGGAATATAACCTTGGGAGTCTGGGATCGCTTGCTCTGTTAGTCGGGGCATCCTGGCTAATTTCAGTGGGGTTTCCAGTGCAGCCTCTAACGATGCGCTTTGCTTCCTTAGCTCCAGTTTTGAGGAGACTGAAGCCCTTGTGAACGCCGGGGCAAAGATCCAGCATCCCGTTGCACGAGGGCTGGCCCCCAGCCAGGAGCCACACTTGCAGGTGCCAGAGAAATCCTCCCAGAAAGAGCTGGAGGCCATGGCCTTGGGCACCGCCTCAGAAGTGATCGAAATTGTAAGTGGGGTTGGAGGGGCCCGAGATCACTGCGGGTGAGCCCTGGGTCAGCTGGGTTCTGTCACCACTCGGACCAGGCCTTCAGAGCAACACTCCCCTGGGACCTGATGTGGGTCCCTATCCCCCTATCCCGCCAGAGAAGCCAGCCTAGGAGACCCCACCCCATAATGATGAGAGAAGGTCTCTTCGTCCTCACTAATGTGGTTTTGCAGTTCTCACCTAAGTGCTTTATTTGCCTTCAGGGTTATTCATTTTCCACTTCTAGACCCTTCAGGCTGGACTGTTGGTTTTTGAGCTGCCATCAGTCTGTACCCTGCTTCTCTGTCCTCTTCGGCAGAGGGCAGAGTATGGTAGATCAGGAAACACTCTCCTTTTGAGGAACAGTTGGTTCTCCTGGGCTTTGGTGATGGGAAGTCCCTCCTGTTTATAGACCAGGACTTATACCTCTTCCCTCCCAACCCCTGTGGGACCTGCAGAGCGAATAGACCTGAGCTGAAGGCCTCACCCACGCGCCCCACACGTCTAAAATCGATCACCCTTCTGGCCAATTCTGTTTTTCTATTTTTACTTCCCCCCAGCAATCCCCAAGAGGGTATGAGGCCATTGACTTGGCGTGTTGCTTTATTGCTCCAGATTAGTAGACATTCATTTATCTCACGCATCAAGTATTTATTTAGCACCTACTGTATGTCTGGCAGGTGGATACTGGGAAAATAACAGTGAGCAAAAAGAGAGTCCAGACGGGACCTAGGCTGTCTCTCAAATAGATACTATGAAGGACTCATGCATGATTCAACTTCTGCAACCTTTGCCTTCTGATTTTGAAGTCTTTCTGATCTACCAGTTTGAGGTCATCTTTCCATTATTTAGAAAATGACCTTTACCAAACCTTCCTTTGGATGTTTACAATGGAAAGTAGGTTCTTGATGACTTACGTTTAAAAACCCCATCACCTACCTTGTCTCCTACCCACTGAGGTTCTCAAGTAAATAAGTAAAGGGTAGCTTTCCTCCTAGCAACTGGTTATGGAGTGAGGGTGACACGGGGTGGAGAGGGCACCTAAGGCTGTGCTTTTGGGGAGCGGGTTGGGCCTGCCCATCTCACGATGCCCATGATCAGCATGTGGGAATTAGTCCAGATGAAAAGGAACGTATTGGCACCTAACTGATACTCTCTTCAGCCTTAAGGCAGAGATATCCAGCCAATAGATGGGTGGTCCTTGCTTGGAACCGATATCACTCTGCTCTCCTCTATTTTTCCTCTGTGTCCTCCTCTGCCGGCCTTCAGACAGCTCCTGAGGGCTCCTTTGCCTCTGCTGATGCCCTCCTCAGCAGGCTAGCTCATCCAGCCTCTCTCTGTGGTGCGCTTGACTATCTGGAACCCGACTTAGCAGAAAAGAACCCCCCAGTATTTGCTCAGAAACTTCAGGTTTGTAGCCCACGTGTGACCTTTGGGGAGTTTGTCAAAACCTCAGTAGAGAATGAACCTCCGAACTCCAAATGCAATGAGGCAGGATTTAATGGAGCATTGCTGAGAATGTTCCAGATGGAATAGCTTCCCCTCAAAGACAGATATATGTGGTGGTCTTTACCCAGGACGCCAGAGTGCTATAAATCGTGCCATTACATGTGGAACAAACCATTTGTATTTCAATTTGGAAAATGGACCGAAGCAGTCATTTTTTAGAAGTTTTGATAGCCCCAAAAGCAGTTTCTCTGATTTATTCATGGAACCAAGGGTATTAGCTCACCATGGAGCCAGGCTGTTTATGTATACAAGGTTATCTCAGACCCCTGTTGAGATAACATCTGGACTCAGGTCTTGTATCTGGCACCAAAACAATTGTCTACAGTCTGTGCTTTAAATTTGACAGCTCAATTTGATACCCTCTAGACTGGGATGTTCAGAGCAAAAACTTAAGAGAGATTGTTAATAGTCATTTGAGATATGCAAATCCGCTCGTGGAAATTGTTGGCCGACTTGACATGAAATGAACAAAAGGAGAGAAATTGAAAGAACCGTGCATTAAAAATTCTGATCCCATTTTAAAAATTATTTCGTATTTGTGTCATACTTCCCGCCAGACATCCCAAAGGGTGATTTAAAAAAAAAAAAAAGGAAATGAGACACTTATTTCATGATCTGCTGAGGTGTTAATTGTGAAAGAAAGCCAGCGTGTATGTTTCCCCGAGTACCTGTCATGACACATTCACGTGGCACATTCGTTTCTTGGATGTGGAAAACATTTCCGTCCTGTCTCAGTGCATTTCCCCTGCGGTTTGCTCATTTCCCACCCCTCCGGCAGGAGGAGTTAGAGTTTGCCATCATGCGGATAGAAGCCCTGAAGCTGGCCAGGCAGATCACCCTGGCTTCCCGTAGCCGCCAGGACACCAAGGTACCGGTTTGCTGCTGCCGTGTGCTGCCTCTTGAGAATGTTGTGTGGTCCAGAAGCTTCTTTGCTAACCATGGCCAGGCAGGTGTTCGACAAAGTATGATTTTTCAAAAAGCTAAAAGTGTAATTTGTGCATAAGTACACACTGAACACACCAGCAGGATGGTAAGGCTTGTTGAATGGAGGAAAATACGAGAAACCGATGTCCAGTCAGTGGGGTAAGGAGGCTGGAATAAGATTGCAAAGTTAGATATAAAACAGGTTAATACTAGTTAAACAGGACAGATAATTCATAACCTTTGAGGTTCTTTTTTCTTCCTATAGAAATCATTTGCTTCGCTACTAATAAAAAATAATTTGCACCTTTTCTATTTTCTACAAGTTAACATCTAATCATACTGAGGCTGGATCCCAGTCAATAGTGAATAGGTGAAAACAAGACCTTCCTGAGATGTCAGATGACCCTTAGGCCAGGGTCAAAAGGATTACAGAAAAGCGGTCTTTTTCTGCAACGGGAGAGCGTAAATATTTCAGGTTTTGTAGGCATCTGTTGATCTCTGTAACAACTAACTCAGCTCTGGCACCAAGCTCTGCTAAAGCAGCACCGGACCACACGTGGATGAACGGGTGTGGCGGGTTCCGGGAAAACCCTTTTTACAGAAAAGGGCAACAGGCCATTTGAGCCATCGCCGTAATCTGCCAACCCTTCTCTAGGGCAGAGTGTGATATTGACAAGACCTGCAGAAATTGTTTGGCTGGCTTCCAAGTTTGGAGTCATTTTTCTTAACAACTGGAATGTGTTGCTGATGACACGCACGATGGAGCGTGGTCCAGGGAGGTTCAGCCCACCCCCAGGGCTGACGGGTGCGCCTGGCCTCTGAGGATCCGCCTCATTCCCTCTCCCACACCCCACCCCCAGTTGGCAGCCCGGCGAACCTGGGTTGTCAGACCAGGACTGGGCCCCAGTGCGCTCTGTGGCCCTGAACCAGTTGGTGAGCCTCTCTGAGCCTCAGTTTTTCCATCTGTGACAAGAGGCTAATAGCAGCGAGTTTGCACGTTGCTGTGAGGACAGTAAGTGCCGTGCAGAGAGCCTAGCACACAGTAGGTGTACAATCAATGAAAGCTGCTGGGAGGTGACCTTCACTTGTGCCTCTTGTTACCTGATGAGACTCTCCCAACATCTCTCTTCAGACAGCGGGTCCAGGTCCCATTTTACAGATGTGGAAAATGGAGCCTGGGAAGCTGGGAGAGTTGCCTGTACATCTGGGAGCCTGGGAGCTCGTTGCCTGTATATCTCAAGTAACAGCTTACTTGGCAGAGGGGCCCGTGCTCTCTCCCGTCACTTGTCCTTGGGACAGGATTAGGAGTTCATCTGCTGGCCCTGCCCTGTGGGTCCCCCACATGTGGTTTCCCTGGAACCAAATGGGGACCCCTTTCCAGAGACATCTCTCAGTGATAGAAGAAGGTCATCCCATGGGTGTCCAGACTGGGGACATCGGGTGTTTACAGGAATGTAAACACCCATTGCTGATGTCTTTGTTCTTGTGGCCAACCCATACACTTGGATTTAATTTCCGTAAAAATGAGATTTTTAGAATGCATTAAGCAGTAAGGATTTTTTCCCCCGTTAGATTTATTTCTTGATGTCCTTGGGTAGTGGCTTAAACACAGAATGAATTGCTTGACGTTTGGTCACTATAAATACAGTTTATTCCTGTCCAGAAGTCTGAGGCAGAATTGAGCATGTTCTCAGTGGTTCCAGTTGAGTATAAAGTGTTCAGGACTGCCTGATACCCGTGCCTACTTCTCAGAGACGGCCAGCAGTTGACTTCCCGTCAGTTAAAGCCTGTTCTCAGACCATGTGTCCCGATTTTGATTGAGAAAATACTGTCACCTGAGTCTACTGAGTGTGGTTTGGAGAGACAGCCCCCGCTCCCTCCTTACGTATTCCAGAAGGGCGTGTTAAAAGAATTATTCCATAGGGGTAGAAGTGTCTGGGAGTATGAGGAACATTTTTCTCTACCATAAGAACTTGGACCACTTTTGTAAGAAGTATATTAATCTAGTGACGTTGGCCCATGGAAAATAGATGCTCTTTTCTGTAGCTCACCAGACCGAGGGTGGTCCATTTACCTGAACCCAGTTGGGTTTCTGTGGGTTTCTTGCTGGTGAGATGCTTGATTGGCCCTTAGCACATTGGAAACTGCTGATATATAGAAAGAGAAGACAGCAGCTGTGTATCCAATTTGTTCTTTTTTCTGCTCATATGTTTCAGCTGCAGGTAACCTAGCCCAGTGTTTCTGGTAGCATGGTCTTAAACTGTTGCTAACACAAAATGAAATCACTTGGAATGAAAAAAACTCATACTGAGAGGATGAAAAACGTCATGAAATATGATGGGGGTGATTTCTGGTCGCTCCTGTGAGCAGCTTCACTCGACGTTTCCCTTCAGCCTGAGGGCCGGCAAAGCCAGCCTTCCAGGCACTGCTGTGCGGTTTCCTGTCTCATTAGTCAGAAAACGTTAGAAACGAGGGAAACTCCACAGGGGCTGGGGTGTCAGACCCCTTATTGTTTTCCTTCCACACACTTCTGGTGGAACTGAATTCGGTTGTGTCCTCCTGGCGGGGGCGGATCTGACCAGGTCACTGGTTGTGAGGTGCAGCAGCCCTGGATTCACCACTAAACCAGGGTGGATAGAACCTGAGCGTTCCATCTGTATGGCTTTCCAAGGGCTGCAGGGCACAGGGATGGATTTAATTTGTGTGTATAACAGATACTGGGTATGGTCCAGTATCTGGCCTTGTGGGATTAGGGGGACCCTATATAAAGAAGGAAGGATGTGTCTGGGTAACATGGGAACAAGGATCATACAAATGGCAAGCTTTGGGACTGGAGGAGGTCCTAGAAACAGGCTCCCCTGGGAGGGAAACGGTGTTAATCTTCAGTGTGTGATTCCTCCAGGAGTCCTGGCCCATAAAGGAAGATGCCTGGGTTGTCGCAGCATCAGTGGGAGAAGGAATCAGGTCTGGGGCAACTGTATGGTTGGTGAACGGCCTGATAGCATAGCTGCCTTTTCTCCTTCTGTGTCCGGAAACCACCCACCCCGGCCATTTAACCAGGTGATACCCGAAACCCGCAAGAACAGTCTGAAGGGCAGTGACAAAGGGCTGGCACGTGGGTTTCAGCTTATTTGCCAGTTTCAAGAATTCGTGGTTTTCGTCTGCAGCCTGTGTTGAGGTCTGAGGCCATGTCTTGACCCAGGGGGAAGGAGAGGCCGGTCGGTGCTGGTGGCGCCTCCTGTGGGGAGTGGAGTAAGGGCACGTATCAAGTGCCTTCCTTTTGTTTGCCATCCTGAACTTGAGACCCGCCCCTTGTCAGATTTGGATGGGGCGGCACCGGGCTGAGGCTGCTCTCTGCCCCACCTGGCGCCACGTGGCCCCGTCACCCCCCAGGCACCCAGCCTGTGTCCACGCTCCATGACCTTGGTCCATGACCTGATCTCGGCTTTTGGACCCTACCCCTGCGCCTTCTCACTGCTTCCCACCTGGTTTCCGGGGACCAAAGCGATCCTGCTTTGGTCCAAGACATAGCAGCTTCCCCTGATCCTGGCAGCAGCGGGTTGGACACCAGGAGGATTGTGAGCCTGGCTGAGCGACAAGACCCCCAGCCCCTGGCTGCAAGGCCAGAAGGACCCCAGGCATGAGGTCTGCAGGCCTGATCCCGGCGACAGTGCCCCAGGGGTCCCCGCAGGGACCAAGATTTGAGGGAGTGGATCGAGAGTTTGGACGTTGGTCCCGTGCTGTCTGAGTCGTGGCTGCTTCACATCTTAATTTGTGATTCTGGTGGCTTTTTGGTTCCTCTAAAGTAGCAAGTGGGAGGTTATGTGGGAGAAACAAAGCTTAATCTAAGTCTGATCTTAAAATATCATCAAGAGACAAACCTATTAATTTCAGTTAAAAACAATTCTTGGTTGTAAGAGAAAACCAGGGTGTGTACCTTGAATTGCATTAACATGCAGATACTCTGGTAGTAATTCAAATGGATTCTTAAGTCATCATGTTTCTTTATTGAAAACACCAGGTGGCCAGGATGACCGGAGATAGTGAATTACTGTATCTGGTGGTAACCATTTGCATTTCCTTAGAAAGCTCCTTATTTTGTTTATTTTTCATCCCCTTCCTTGTTTTACAAAGGACATTAGGCAGCTTAAAGATCATTAATTCCTGCACTGGTCGTATTTTGTTTCTGCCCAGTATGATAAAGTTAGTTTTAATTCATTTTCTCTTGCACTTCAGAGAGTTGGTTTATCTTGGGTCAGAATTGAATCTCATTCTGGGAAACGATTTGGCCAAATCTTATTTAGATCCTCAATTTTTTCATCATCAGAGGGACCAGGATGAGTTGGACGGTGTCTAGGGTTCTTTCCATTTTGAAACGTTATTTAATTTTTTTCAAAGAATACATTATTTTACTTAACTGTGACAGGAACAGGTTTTTTAAAAATCCTCTTCAGAATTTTGTGTTTTTGAACTTTCTCGATAAATGTAAATACTGAGTCTTGGTGTCTAGGTATAATTTTCTGTTTACTTCCTGAGAAGTTTCCCATTTGACAAGTAGAACCTTGAAAACATCTCAGACATCAGAGATTAACGCCTACGTGGGAGAGGCTCTGCCCTGTGGTCTGGAGGCCCTCTTCTGAGAGGTCAGCCTGCCTGCTCCTGAGGGCTTTAAACTTGTGTTCTGCTCAAATGTCCTGTCACCGAAGATCCTGGCATCCCACTTGACAGGTGGGCGTGTCCCTGGGGTCTGGTACTCCCCTCTGACCAGCAGTGGTCATTCTGGGTCCCATGTGAGAGTTAGCCCAGATACTCAAGGCCAGGCAGGGGTAGTGACACCCACGCAGCAGACGCTCGCTTCCAGGACAGCCTAAACCACTTAATTCATCGTGCATGTGTACAACTAACAGGTCCTAACTCGGTGACCTCCAGTCCTATCCATTAAGCTTCCACCTGCGTTTTCTAAGCTGTCACAAGTTCATTGCCTCGGAGGCCACAGTAGGGTAAGCATGCCTGTTCCCGTGATTGAGGAGAGAAATTCTGCTCAAGCACCTTCGGGTCACCCCCTTCCCAGTTACCATTGGTTCTTTCATCTCCTCTGCTTCCATCTACAAGATAAGTCCTCACCGATCCTTTCCCACATCTCTCTCTTTCTTCTACACTGTGGTGTTCTGTTCACGGCTCCATCTCTTCTCATAAATTTCCCAAAGGAAAAGCAGTTGCCCTCCGCCCATTACACCCCCACTGCTTCACGTCCAGTTGGACTCTAGTAACCAGGGTGGAGGTTTGCCTTGGCAACCACGACGGGCCAGGAGGTTAATGAATAGGACTGAGAGTGTGATTGGTTTGACATTTCTTCTGCAGTAGCACTAGATTGACAACCCGCTGCACTGGTTGGCGACGCTCCTAATGCTGCACTTTGGGTGTGTTGGAAATGGCTGAGCATTTGTGCGAAGGGAGGAAGAGTCAGCACAGACCTCTCCTCCCTCCCAGGAGGCTTGTGACTGTCCAGTGTCGGTCGTGGGGGCAGGGAATCACACCACTCACCGAGGGGCTTATCGGCACAGGTGGATGTCGTCAGTGATCCAGTTTTCGATTTTCCCGCTGACGCTGTAACTCCAACGTACTGCTTACCTTTTGGCACCCAGAAACTAGCTCGTTGAAGGTGATGTTGGTTGAGAGCTCTGGTAGGCCTTAAGCTCTGTGTGAATTATATCCTTTCAAACACAGCTAACCAATGTCCCCTAAGTTGAAATGTGGAAAGTCTTACAAAAATGATCAGATCTGTGGTTACTCAAAACTGGGAAAACATAGAGTAGAATTCAACATTGTTCACCGTCAGGCTTTTATTTTGGAAGTGGAACCTGCTGGAAGATGACCTTGGTTCTTATGCGCTGTGCCTAAATGCCTCTGCGGCTGATAAATGGCAGTGATAAACGGGCACCAGACGTGCTTGACTCCAGGGCCTGGGAGCTGGGGAGGCGTCCGCCATTAGACCCTTTGTCAGCCGGTGCAGGTGCAGAATGATAGATTTCTGTAGAGTGTATCCGGCATTTCCCCATTCATTAGTCTTAGCATTTTCTCATACTTTTGGTGTTCTTTGTTTCAAAACCATACAACTGACCCGTTCATGAGAGGATGAGTGCAATTCTCTTTGTCATAAGATTAATGTTAACTTTTTAAAATTAAAAACCATTCCACAGAGAGAAGCTGCTCACCCAACAGACGTCACCATCTCCAAAACAGCCTTGTATTCCCGCATCGGGACGGCCGAGGTAGAGAAACCCACAGGCCTTCTGTTCCAGCAGCCTGACCTGGACTCCGCCCTCCAGATCGCCAGGGCAGAGGTACTGTGGCGTGTGTGTGGCTCAGAGAAGGCAAGGCCAGCTCTGGGTGCCCTGGGAAAAGCTCCGGGTTCTGCCATTTGTAAATAAATGTATGTACCCACGTCCCACAAAGCCAGCATCTCTGGACACAGACTTTCTCCTCTGACCACTGCAGGCAGAGACAGGCGGCAAACCGTGGGTTTTGATCTTGGACACTATTGGGGTTTTTTGGGGTTTTTTTTGTTTTTTTTGTGTGTGTGGTACACGGGCCTCTCACTGTTGTGGCCTCTCCCGTTGTGGAGCACAGGCTCCGGACGCACAGGCTCAGCAGCCATGGCTCACGGGCCTAGCCACTCCGCCGCATGTGGGATCTTCCCGGACCGGGGCACGAACCCGTGTCCCCTGCATCGGCAGGCGGACTCTCAACCACTGCGCCACCGGGGAAGCCCGACACTGTTGTTTAATGAGTTTTTAGGGCCTCGTTCGAGTTATAACAAAAAAGCACATGCCTTTTAGTTGCTCTCTGTGGACATTGTGAAAGTCTCACGTTTGGCTTATTTCTATCTCATGCTTGGGGAAATTCTCTAAATACAATTATTTGGTGTAGCAGGTTTTAATTCCATATTTATTTAGTGTTTCCTTGTCTTGGTGTATGAATTGCTCAGATCTGAATTGACTCAGCTGGGACTAACCTCCTTCCTCTTCTTCTCCCTGATACTAGATCATAACCAAGGAGAGAGAGGTCTCGGACTGGAAAGATAAATATGAAGAAAGCAGGCGGGAAGTGATGGAAATGAGGTCAGTTGTGATGCTCGGGCTTCCTGGTACCTGGGGGATGCTTACCTGTGGTTTGATAACAGCTGGAGCTGGTGTGGCCCATGAACAGTGTCCTCTGTAGAAGTTACCCGTTATTCCACAAGGTTTGTATTTTCACAGAAGTATTCTTAGTGTATTACTATTACTGAAATACCACGAGTCACATAATGCAATCAAATAAATATATGTACAAGGAAAAACACACCTCCTTCCCACTCAGCCTCTGGTTCCACACCCTTCAGGTACCTACTGTGCACCATTTCTGGTGTATCCTTCCCAGAATTTTCCATTTCTGATCCCAAATGTGTTAAGGTATCTATGTAGCCTCCATTTTTCTTCAGAAGTGGAGTGTAGAAATGTACATTACCCTATACTCTTTTTTAACTTAGCGTAACTTGGACAGATGTTTATACATCTTGACCTATTTGTTCAACAGGTGCTTGACAGTCCTTTTAAGGGTCTAACATAATTAATTTCACCAGTCTCAATTGATAAACATTGAGTGTGTCTCCCAAATGTCGCCTGAGTGATTTATTTTCATTTGCTGCCTATTGTCATAGAAGTATGACAGCTACCACACGGTAAGTACCTGCCGTGTGCCAAGCACTGTGCCTTTGGCTGGAGACACACAGCCTGTTTCTCCCCACAGCTGTCGAGGGGATGGTCAGCCCCGCTTGAAGGCGCAGAGAGGTTAGGTGACTTGACGGAGGCCCTGGAGCTTCTAGTTAACGAGAACATGGATTTGAATCCACCTCTCTGACTCTGAAAGCCAAGCTCTTTCCACTGTACCCAGCAGCCTGCCTCTTGCTTTCACTCCTCACGTGCCTTTTCCCCTTTATTTCCTTTCTCAATTCATCATCTTCTTAGAAACTAAGAAACCATCTCTGGGGCTAGAATTTACCCTTGGGATGTGACTTTTAAAACTATATTGTAAAAAAAAAAAAAAAACAAAAACTATATTGTAAGTGGCATTTTTAAAGCAATTTTGACCCAAACCTCTGCTCTGACCGTCCCGGATTAGCACATCTTGTCCAGGTTCTAGATGCTGCGGGTCTAAGAACTGCGCGTGGCGGGGTGGAGGGGGCATAGTTCATTCTCCACACACCTGCCCTTCTTCAGCACGAGCTGAGGCAATTGCAGGAGAAGATATGGATTCGACCACAATCATTTTAACAAGACAGAAGGTCCGGCACTGTGCCAAGAATACATAATCAGCTTCATTTTAAAGTCTCAAAGTGTGGGAATAGGAGAATGAATGCATTTCTAAACATTGGTTGAAGAATTTGTACATTTTTAGTACACTTCATTGCAGTAGTGCTGTGAGCTAATTATCAAAATCATATTCCTGGCTACCGTTTTAAGTAATAAGCAAACGTTTAGGTGATCATCTCCCATTTTCTAGGTCAAATAGCATCTTCCTGAAAACTCTTCTGTTAGTTCCATCTTTCTGCTGACAGCTTTTGTGATCACTTCTGGAGCTTAATCTTAGCGCTATTTCACATTCAAACTGAGGCCCTGTAGTTGCATTATTTTAAAATCTCTTTTATCTTTTTTTTTTTTTTTTTTTGGCTAAGGGGAAGTTGGGGAGGGAACCGGGTGGCTTTGGTTTTTTGCCTGCACTCAAGGTGGAGGCAGGACATACGGGGAGGCTGGAAGTTCTTGTCTCTGATTCCTTTTGCTTTCCTGGGAGAAATTGTACCTCTGGGGGCTCCAGGGAGTGCTGTTTGGTAACTGGTGTGGTGGGATTTCAAGTGTCTCCGGCTGGCACAGAGGCACTAGTTTTTGGTGCCCTAAACGTCAGCCTCTGGAGCCAGACCAGGTGGAAGTCAGGCTCTGCTTTGTAGCTGCTTCTGAGTCTGTTTCTTTTTCTTTCTTTCTTTTTAAATTGTGATACAGTTGTTTTACAATGTTGTGTTAGTTTCTACTGTCCAGCGGAGTCAAGTAGAGTTCCCTGTGCTACACAGCAGGTTCTCTGAATCTGTTTCTTAACTCTGTGTCTAACTTTCCTCATCTGTAAAATGGGGGTAAGTCACAATGCCTGGAGGCAGTGGAGCCGAAGGGTTATAACAAAGACTCCAGAGTTGATACCTGGGTTTGAATCCTAGCTCTGCCACTTTGTAGCCCTGGGATCCTGGAAAGGTTCCTGAATGACCCTGTATAGCAATTCTAGGGAGACCACTTCTTTGGCCCCCAGTCTCCTAGCACTTCTGAAAGGACACGTCCCTTACTTGCTGTGGTCCCGCCTCTGCCCTCAGTGGTGGTGGGTTTAGATGGGGCAGCCTCAGAGATCCATCATCTGTGATTCAGGGGTGCCAGGAGGGGTTGTTTAAGCACAGAAAACATGAAGTGTCTCTGTGTAGGATTCAGAGAGAGAATGCAAGTGCACTCATGTTGTGGCTGCCTTTCTTGTGGGTCTGCCCTTGGGTGAGGCAGTGACCTTGGGGCCAAGGTCAAGAAGCCAGGGACAGACACCCAGCAGCTGCAAGGCCTTTAGCCTTTGCAAGAGTGTGTTCTGCTGTCACTGTCGCTTTTAGCTTCATTTAATTCCCACCCCCCAGGCCCGAAAGTCAAGGTCTAAGGTAATCCTCACTGGACCAGGGAGTAAGCTGAACCCTCAGCGTCCAGTACTGACTTGGCCAAATCACACAGCTCGGAGAGGCAGGGTCAGCTGCAATCAGGTCCTAGATCTGTTGGAGGTTAGTAGCTCTTGGTTCTCTTGTGGATTGGATAATGTAGGTGAAACCCTCAAGTCTTTTTTGAGAGTTTCCTTTAATCTTATAAACAAGGGATCTTAGTGCTTTTGTGCAGCTTCTCTTCATTGAGCCTACCCAAGAAGGTCTACTGTTTCGTTTCCTGCCACTCCCCCACTCAACAACACAGGTGACTAAGAAGTGGTCCCTGGACCTTGAGGAGCTTCCACTCAAGTACTATGATGTATGTTTTGGAAGAAGAGTCAGATAAAATGTTATGGGGTTCTAAGGAGAAATCAGGGAAGGCTTCCTGGAGGAGGTAGCATTTGAATTGGCCCTTGAGAAACAGACTATGACAGGTGGAAAGAGAGAGGGGAAGTGAACAACATGGGCAAGGCCATAGAGGTGAGAAAGCTCAGGGCAGACAAGAAATCATTTGTTCTCACTGAACCACTGTGTTCACGAGATGGCATGGAAGGAGGTAAGACTGATGAAGATCAGGCCCAGGTGACAGAAGGCTTCGACTGTCAGGCTGAAGGTTTGGCCTTATTTTTTTTCTCAGTGGGCAGAGGGGAGACACAGAAGGTTTTGTATAAGGGAGTGATTTGATCAGAGTCTTGCACTAGGAAAATGAACCTATTTGGGTGTACAAGAAGAGGGCTGAGGTTGGAGGGGTCCCTAGTAGTCTGTGACCCATAAGACTTGTCCTCTTAGACGGTGGTCAGGCTGTTGATATCCAGCACATGGGCTCCCGCGTGAAATTAAAAACTATTCTGTGGTCACAGTTCCAACCTATTTTCACTTCTCTTACAGGAAAATAGTGGCCGAGTATGAGAAGACCATCGCCCAGATGATAGGTGGGTATCCTCACTGGTGGGGGGCTCAGGCCTGCCCTGAGATTTCTGAACTATGGGGAGGGCTTTGAAAGTAGAGACTCAGAGTGTGTTCCTCTCAGGCTCCTCTTAGAGCATGAAGCCCTTTAGGGAGGGACCAGAGCATCCCAGAAGGTGGCTCTGCCCCAGATCAGTGAGTCTGGGGACCTCCTGGAAACACCTGTCAGCGTGTGTGTCCCTTAGCATGAATTATTCATGCCTGTGGGAAGCCGTGGCTGTCACTTCAATGGCCACCATTTGACCCAGCCAGGATGGCCCACCTCATGGGGAAAGAGATTTGGGTTGGTTACTAGGATATTTGGGTGATTTTTTTGCTCATGGGAGAGAATCAGATCTCTATAATGAAATCTCTAAACCCTAATTTAGTTTAGACACAAGTGAAAAAATACCTGACTCGGCCTTTACACAGAGGTCTAGAACAAGGACAGTAGAACACGTGGCAGTCCAGCTGCCTGTCCCTATTGACTGGTCACAACACTATTTCTCACTGAGGTTGGACACTGCCTCAGAATCCATCTTAACACAGCATCCCTGGCAGCCAGTACTGACAGATTACTTTGGTCTACAATAAAAGAAGGCCTCATGTTACAAGTCATACACACCTGGCTCTTTTTTTTTTTTTTTTTTTTTTTTTTGCGGTACGCGGGCCTCTCACTGTCGTGGCCTCTCCTGTTGCGGCGCACAGGCTCCAGACGCGCAGGCTCAGCGGCCATGGCTCACGGGCCCAGTCTCTCCGCGGCATGTGGGATCTTCCCGGACCGGGGCATGAACCCGTGTCCCCCACATCAGCAGGCGGACTCTCAACCACCGCGCCACCAGGGAAGCCCTCTTTTTTTTTTTTTTTTAAAGAAAAAGTGAGAAAAGGCCTTTTGCAGAACTTCCAAGCCCAAGTCTTTTCACTGATGATCATCATTGAAAAATGCTGTTATAACTCAGGGTGCGAGGTGTGGGATCTTTGTTTATTTATTTATTTGCTTAGGTCCATGATAGCAGTTTTTTAAAAAACCTTTTACTCCAAAGGACATAAGCTTACTGCAAACCACAGCTTGATGCTGTTTTAGCAGGTGACCCCTCGTCATCTCAAACGTTTGGATATGTCACACCACACCTCTAGCTTTTGCCCCAAGGTAAATATGACCACAGCCTTGGGAACAGTGAAGAAGCTTCCATTCAAAAGAACTTTAATTTTGGTTTATTATAATAAAGACCATTTCTCCCAGAGCTCAAGGGAAGCCTATTGGGGTTTTTTAAAGGATCAGCCTCATGGTGTATGCTTTCTATCAAATGAAACCTCTGTTAAATTGGTATAACATATGGATACATATGGATGAGATAAAAAAAAAAAAACCCTTGGAACTGAAACTGCTGCTGAAAATGGTCAGAAGGAAGGATTTATATCTTCCAATACACATTGTTTGGCAACCTTTCCGCATCCTGGAGTCTTGGGACGTGAAAATGTCACTCAAACCTACATGGCTCATCTGGAAACATCCTTCTGCGTCTCAGTCATCCATTTTTATTTTTTACTTTTGACAATGACGTTTAGGCCAGTGTTGAAGAGCCTTTGTCCTGACGGCAGGCCGCCCAGAGCAACCAGATGTTCTGGCTCGGCTGGCGGTTTGATAGAAGCAGACATTCCCTCTTGAAAACTGACAGAGCCAGAGTCTCTAGTTGACATAGTGGCCTGTCCTTGTGGTGACAGAAAGAGTATTGGACTTTGATGCTTTCCACGCTGCAGGTGACAGTAGTTAGAACAGTGTTTTCAATTCAGACACAGTCTGAGGAGCGTGTGGAACCCTGACTCCAGGGATTAAGGCCACACATGCCACCCCCCTATCCCCACCCCCTCCAGGAGACCTGGCGTGTTTGGCCTGAGAGCCCCTCTCTTCAAGAGCTGTGAAATTTTCCCTCAGCGTTTTCCTGTTTTGGGGGTGTTTAAGCACTCTGCGGGTGGCTCTGCGAGACCCCCTCCCCAGCGTCCCTGGCTGGAAGCAGTGCTGTCACTTGGGGTGGCGCCTCATGGTGTGTCTGTTCCTCATCGCCCCCTCCCCATCCTCACTTCCTGTCCCGTTCATCACCCACCTTCCCAGAGCTGTTCTCATCCGAGAGGTGGCATGTCTGTGGGTGTCATCCATCAGTCACTTGCAGGTCGCCGATTAGGGCCACTGTCAGTTTCAGGGTCCTTGTGTCCTTGCCGAGGATGGTGTGGGGCTGCGGCATGGCTGGAGCTCACTGTAGCTCTGGGCGGGACCTGCCTTCTTTTGAGGCAGGAAACACACCCATATGTCTCATCTGGATCCCGTATTTTTCTTCTCATTTCCGCTCACCCACCCACCATTCCTCATGGAAAGGGAAACTCAGGCCCAGAGAGCTTGCCGTTCAGGGCCCAGAGTGAATGTAATAGCATTTTGAAGTTAAAACCAGCTTCTACCCAACTTCCACTAGCCTTGACTCCAGCCTGGCTCCCTGACCTCTGTTTAACCTTCACACATGCTCCACGTTGGTGTGACATCTGTCTTGTCATCACAGTCCGTTCTCACCATATGTTACTAAAGAGAATATGTTTCATTAAGTTCAAATATTGACTATTGAGAATTCAGAACAAAAAGGGATTTCTGTGCTTTCTGCATTCCAGGTTGTTGCGATTGATTTTTTTTTTCCTGCTTTCCTAACAACTGCCCTGATTATCTGTTTTGCTTCCATTTTCCGTTGCTTCTTGCCCTTTGCTTGCAAAACAAACAGGCAAGCCTGGTAAGTAAATGCTTTTTCACCTAATTTGACACCCGCCCACTGCAACCCTTATTTGTTTGTTTGTTTTTCTATTTTTGTTACTTTTGCTTTTGTGTTTTGGCTGCATTCCCCACATGGTTTAATAGTGTTTCCGCCTGAAAAAGCCAGAACATCTCCAGGGCCGTTGTTTTATTGTTGTGTCTATAGAACATCTTGGGTCTTGAGCTGATTTCCTGCTTTGAAGCACCTAGCAGCATTTGTAAGTTACAAAAAAAAAAAAAAAAGATGTGTGAAGCATTCTCTCCTCCTCCAGCATTCTCTCCTCCTCCCTCTCTCCCCGGGAACAGGGAAATTCTATTTTTACAAGGGTTATGGGGGGAGGAAAGGAAGCTGAGGCGGGCTAATCTCAGATCCAGGAAATCAGATGGACTCTGTTTGATAAATGGCTCCTTTACCAAGCCAAGTGAAATGTATACATGGCGTAGAACCAGCCCAGAATGTGCATCGTACAGCTTGCCGAGAACTAAGGAAGCAGCTAAAATTCAAAGAATAAAAACAAGCATTTGGTTACTGGTGGAACTTTGTAACGCCCTTTCTTTTAGGAGTCTAGACGTAGCAAACAGATTGCTGGCGGTTCTGTTCTTGCCATATGTTAAAAAGCTCCCCCTTCGTGGGTCACTGGGACTTGACATCATACCAGCTGGGGGGAGGCAATGATGCTGCTGATAACGGGTCACTGATGCTGGCTTCTTACTATGTGTTGAGGGCTTTATATTTAATCTTCTCCCAAATGCCATAAGAGAAATACTGGGATCCCCTGTTTCAGGTGTGGAGGACAGAGCTGAAAACCTCTGCCCAAGGTCACACAGCTGGGAAGTCTCAGAGCCAGGTCTGGAATGTGGACTCTCAGACTCTGGCTCCTGGGTCTTCACCTCTGCCCTGGTAGCAAGATCTCTGAGAGGCAGGGTATGAGGACCTCAGGCATCTTCCGGGCCTGTGGTTCTCCAAACGTGGTCCCGGGACCAGCTGCCTCAGCATCGCTGGGGACCTTGTCACAGATGCAGATCCTCGGCCCCACCCCAGACTGACTGAATCGGACCCTGCTGGGTGGGCACAGCCATCTGTGTGTGAGAAGCCCCTCATTTTGGAAATGAGGCCCTGGGACCTCGAGGGAGGACTTACGAGCAAGCTTATGGTCAGGGCTGGAGCCGAAACCAGAATGTGGTCCCCTGTTCCGTGCTCTTCCCTCCTCCCCCACCCGAGAACATGCCTGACGTCAGGATACAGAAAGATGCCCATCTATCGGGAATCTAAGGGAAAAGAACCCAAAGCAACATCTCCCCACTTTTTTTTTTTTTTTTTTTGCGGTACGCGGGCCTCTCACTGCTGTGGCCTCTCCCGTTGCGGAGCACAGGCTCCGGACGCGCAGGCTCAGTGGCCATGGCTCACGGGCCCAGCCGCTCCGCGGCATGTGGGATCCTCCCGGACGGGGGCACGAACCCATGTCCCCTGCATCAGCAGGCGGACTCTCAACCGCTGCGCCACCAGGGAAGCGCCCTCTCCCCACTTTTAAGGGAGCTACATCCTTCCAGGTCCATCCCTAAGGGGCTCACGTGGAGATGCAGTTATGAGCACAGCCTTGGGTTTGGATCTGGATCTGCTGCGTCCTCAGTGAACAAGTGACTCGACTTCTCCTGTCGGAGGGATACTAGAAATCTGCCGCAAGGCTGTGCTCATTCATTCACTGCCCAGCTGCACGGCGCGTATTGAGGTGCTGTGAGTCCGGCACTGTCCTAGTTCTGGGACAGAGCAGTGGACAGAACAGACTCAGGACCCTGCTCCCAGGGAGTGTGCCTTCTACACACACACACGTGCACACCCACACGTCTGATTTCACGATACGGAGTGGCCACCACTGGGCCCCTCAGAGGAGGCGTTTCCCAAACGGGCTCAGGGACGGTGCCTCTGAACGAGGCGAGAAGCTCCAGGCTGGCGTTCCCAGCAGAGGCGCAGCAGTGCTGAGAGCAGAGCATGTGGGCAGGGGTTTGGATTTTATTCCAGGGCAGAGGGAAGCCCCTGGGGTGGGGTGACCTGGTTTGGACTTCCTGGAAGTGGCTTAGGAGCATTGAATCAAGATAACAGTTGGTCCGGTGCCCGACATGTGCAAGAGCCCGGTACACTGGCCGCTGCTCTTACCATGGCTGTGTCATCATTTACAGCTGCTGTCCATCCTGCGGCCCAGGCACCCCTCCCAGCTGACCTGGGGCCAAGGAAGGACAGGAGCTCGGAGTGGGGCTTCCCCTCACCCCCGCCACTCTCTGCTGTCAGCAAAGTTCCAGACGGTTCAGAGCAAGTGGTTCCTTGCCCACCCAGACCAATGATGGATTGGCATACAAAGCATAGAGAGCGCTGTGCGGTCGAGGGGCTTTTCTATAGAGTGGCCAGAGAAAGCCGTTCCCATCAATATGAGGGATTTTCACGGGGTTCCAGGCATATTCGCCTGCAGTGGCCCACCAAGCAGTCCATTTCACCAGGATCAGCCACTCTGAACTGGGCCAGAATTTAATTCTTTTGTGCATAACTGGGAAACTCACTTTGACAGAAATAGCTCCCTTTTCCTGGGAGTTAAGATACTTGCTGTATGAAAGGAAATGTCCATTTTTGTGTGGAGTAGAATTTCAGGGCCATGATTATGTGGGCTTTGGGTTCATGGGATGTTTTAAGGACGAGGAAACCGTTTTTCTTAAAACGGTTAATAATAACACTTAAGCTTAAGCTTAATAATAACACTTAAGAAGGGAGATTCCCTCCCTCACAGCTCAATCTACGGCACCTTTTAATCTGGACCAACACAAAATTCAGTAGCAACGTTTTCTTTCTTACCTTATGGATCGGTCTGTGTGCTGTGGACAATCACATAGAATCACCAGGGTCTCCAGGGTTGCATTGATCAGGTTAAAGAATGCTGGCTCGTTTCCATCCCATCTAATGTTGCCCAGGCCCAGGTCTGGGATGCTGCGCCCGTGCGTTTTGTTCCTTTAGAGCTGGATGGGTTCGGGGGAGTGGGTCTGTCTCAACCAAAAGCCAAGGTCTGAGATTGCTCGCTAGTCAGGCTGAGTTGCATCTGAGGACTCAGCCAGCCCCAGAGACCAGGTCCAGAACCCATGGGCCCCATCATTTTGTTCCCGTGTCTCCTGCCAGAGGATGAACAGAGGGAGAAGTCAGTTTCCCACCAGACGGTCCAGCAGCTGGTCCTGGAGAAGGAGCAGGCCCTGGCCGACCTGAACTCGGTGGAGAAATCTCTGGCCGATCTCTTCAGGAGATACGAGAAGATGAAGGAGGTCCTGGAGGGCTTCCGCAAGGTGTGTTGAGGTTCGCGGGCAGAGCGGGAGGGACGCGTGGGACGGAGGAGGTGGGGCGGGCTGGGAGGATTGTGGGCCGCTCGGGAAGGCCGTCCCTGCAGGCCAGGGTGCTCGGACTTGGCTGTCCGGGGTTACACCCGCGTCCCAGGGCGCTTGGGGTTCCCAACCCTCCTCGGCATTTCTTCTGTGGCCTCGACCCCTGTCCTCTGTCGAGTCAGAATGAAGAGGTGCTGAAGAAGTGTGCGCAGGAGTACCTGTCCCGAGTAAAGAAGGAAGAGCAGAGGTACCAGGCGCTGAAGGTCCACGCGGAGGAGAAGCTGGACAGGTGATGCCCCCACCCCGGGTCTGCTCCCAAGGGCCCCCCAGCAGCCCCGGCCGAGGCAGGCTGGGAGCTCCTGGCACCCCTGCCGTCGGCTTGGGCAGGGTGGTTATTGTAGCTGTGCTTTTCAATACAGTTCAGGATGAGAGTGCACTCTCCATTCGCATCCATCTTGATAAATAAGGGATGCGTGTTGTAATTTCCGGGGTACCCCCTGGAAGTACCTCGGCATCACGAGCGTGGGGGTTCTCATGGGCTCCTGTGCTCCAGCCCCCATTAGAAAGAGCTGGAGCCAGGTGATGGGGTTCCCCCTACCCAAATTTGGGAGAAGGAAAGCGGGAGGCATCTGCGAGGAAGGGTGGTCATTTCTGAACCCCATCCCCGCGCCGTTCTTGCAGGGCCAACGCTGAGATCGCCCAGGTCCGGGGCAAGGCCCAGCAGGAACAGGCTGCGTACCAGGCAAGCCTGCGGAAGGAGCAGCTTCGAGTGGACGCTCTGGAAAGAACGCTGGAGCAGAAGGTAACAGGCCCAGGCGGGCCGGGCTGGCCAGACACTGAGACACACAGAGGCTAGGCTTCCCTATGCCCGTGGCAGCTCCAGGACAGCCCGCATGTCAGGCACTCCCGGGACAAGTTCATGCTTCATGAGCATGGCCTCGCTCTCCCTCTGGAAGATCCAGGTTACCGCAGCCCTGAGGCTGGCCTCTTTTCTGCCTTTCTGGGAATTGCCATTTTTCATTCCTTTTCAGCGTTCATTCGTCAGATATTTGCTCAGCACTTGCAGTGTGCCAGGCATAGTATTTTAATCCCTGCATCCAGCGAGTTTACCAGTAAGTGGATGGTACCCACCAGGCAGCCCCCTGCTGCAAAACATGGGCAGCGTCAGGGTCAGAAGGGCCCCCAGGTGTCCTCTCATTTTCGCGGATGGTGGGATCCTCCTGAGGTCCCTCAGCCTGTCCCCAGATTTCCCGATTTCCAGTCAAGTGCTTGGACCACCTTAAACACCGTCTCCCTGGGTGTCCAGATGAGAAGCCCCTTCCACCCAGGGGTGCTGTGAATCTGATTCTGAGTGAGTGTGCGCCAGGCAGGCTTCCTCCCTGGGTGTGTTTGCAGACATGCACCCCCATTCTGGTTGATTTACTGAGCCTTAGGATTCCCCAGGATGGGGTCATCTGAGGGCCCAGTGGCCGGGGGCAGCAGCACTTCACATGCATTGGGGTCCTGATGGGCGTTGGTGAGGACACTTTATAGGCAGGTAGCAGCAGGAGCCCAGGGTGTCTCCCAAATGGCCTCTGCTCCCCTAGAAGCACCCATCCAGGTTCCAGCACGGCTGGCTGGGGTCCCCAGGGGTTCTGGGCCAAGCAGTGCTAACCTCTGCAGTGGGCAGGTACCACCTCCCACATCACCTGCATGGTGTCAGGGAGAGATTCAGGTCCCTGCCCCTCCCTGCCATCCATCCTGACCCTCGGCAGGCCTGACCCTTCACCTCGGTTTCTAGGTTTGTAATGTCGGAGGACTGAACCAGTAGATCTTGAAGGTTTGAGATTGTTCCCTCTTGTTTCCATCAGGGTACGATGGTGTTTAAATTGCATCCTGATATTAGCTAAATCAATAGAGCTAAAACCAGGGTCAGGAGAGGTGCTTTTCAAGGCACCCGGCCTGTTCAGATGGTTACGGTCGCAAAGTGGAGGTGATTGATGCTAGGTTTTCTGGCAAGCTAAAAACAAGGAGAAAGCCAGTTGGATTTGCATTGTTTTGGATAACAGAAAAAATACAAATGTATCTGCAGACATAGTTTTGTCTTAAACTAAGACTCAGGAAGAAGGGGTTAAGCACATGAGTTCTTTGCTAAATGGCTCTAAGTGATATGGAGACGGTGGTCTCTGTTTTCAAGAGATCCAGAAGCATGATTTCCCCCCAGGGCAGCTCTCAGGTGACGGCGTTGGGCAGTTCACCCAGTCGGGACTTGATAAAGCGAGCTGGGACTTTTGCCCAGTGCGCTGAGCTCCTCGATGGGGCAGTTTCCTGGGCGGTGGGCTGATGGTGCCAGGACAGAGCTTGGAGAACCTCCAAGAACTGATAGCTAGTGGGTCTGCTAGTACCTCTCAGCATGCCTAATGCATAAAATAGCCAAGCTGTATAGGAGCCAGGCCGACCTGAATTTGCATTCCAGGTTTGCTACATCTGACCAACTGTGTGACCTTACGCACAGTGCTTAACCTCTCTGAGCCTCAGTTTCCTCACTGAAAAGTGGGGGGATAATAATGGCTACCTTTAAGGGACTGCAGTGAGCACAGAGTGCGACCACAGGGCCTAGGCTGGGTTTGCATGGTGCCCGGCATGTGGTAAGTGCTCCAATAAGATGAAAAATCACTGTTAGCAGCCCCAGCAGTGGCAGTAGTGGCGATAATAGTAATTTCAGGATTAGTGGCTGGTCCTGCAGCCCATGCAGAGCCCCATCTTCCAACCGGCATTTCAGTGCCTCAGGGAGCCGAAAACTCTAGACGGGCCAGGGCCGAGGCCAAGGGGATGTTCCAGGTGGGGCTCTCTCCCGGCGGGGCTGGTGGCAGGGCTGCAGCCAGGACCGAACCTCTCCCCTGCTAAGGAGGGCTGATTCCTCCCAGGCACCGGCTCAGTGATGAGTGGCACCTGGAGCCCAGCTGGGACACAGGGCATGTGGCTCCGGGCTGGAAGGTGTCTTAGGCCCCAGGGTTTCTGGGGAAGGGCCTCAGTACAGCCTCAGGGCACAGGCTTGTGATTGACTCGCCTTCCATGGGGACCTCGAGGAAAAGCTGGCTGCACAATGTTCTGGGGATACTGGAAAGATCTCGCCCCCTTGGAGAGGCCCCTTCAGGATTGGCTGCTGAGCCAGATGAGCATCAGGCCCAACATTTAGTGCATCTGAGAGCAGAGCCGCTGCTGTCCAGATGGAGGCATCGCCCCGTTGATCCCCGTCCCTGGAGAATGGACAGTGTTGTCGGATCACTGGTGCGAGATGACACGTAGTTGACTCCTCTTGACGGGGCTTCCGAGGACGGGCAAGGTGTGACTTGAGGAGCCCCTGAAGACGTCTTGCATCTGCCCTCACCTCTCTCCTCGGGCCCTGTATCCACAGCACCTCCTTACCTGGCATCCTCTGAATAATGCTAGGGATCCCATCCAGGTAGAATTGCTTATCCCCTCTGGTGGCATTTCTCAAAAAAAGCCACCATCCTTCTGTGCCCACATCCATGGAGACAAATAAATGGAAGAGAACCAATACTAGTTAAGCCTTTACTATGTGCTGTGCAGGGAACTTTATATTTCTTACCTCATTTAATTCTGAGAGAGACAGATGTTATTAACCACACATTTGAGATAAGGAAAATTGAGGCTCAGAGAGGTTGTGTAACTTGCCCAGGGTCACACAGCTACAGCTGGGATGTAGATTGTTTGGCTCCAGGTCATTTCTTTTGCTGCTTTGGATAAATTCAGGGGGACCAGGTGGCCCAAAGGACCCCTTCCTCTTAAAAAGCCCAGTGACCATTCTGATTGACTTGATTTCAAACAACCTCTTTTTTTGTCTTCATTTGCAGAATAAAGAGATAGAAGAACTCACCAAGATTTGTGATGAACTGATTGCCAAAATGGGGAAAAGCTAACTTTGAACCAAATGTTTGGACTTTGACCACTGCGTGCAATATGGCCGTCGGCACACTGCTGTCCCTCTGGTTATGTGGACAGGTTCTGTTTTCACTTTTTCGTATGCACTACTGTATTTTCTTTCTAAATAAAGTTGATTTGATTATATGCAGTACTAAGGACACTATCAGAATTTCTTGCTATTGGTTTGCATTTTCCTAGTATAATTCATAGCAAGTTGACCTCAGAGTTCCTGTATCAGGGAGATTGTCTGATTCTCTAATAAAAGACAAATCGCTGACCTTGGCCTTGCCCTTTGTACATGAGTTTCCAGGGTGAGCGGCTTTTGGATTTAATATGATCATGTACAGCTTGCAAAGGGACTCTTGCCTTAAGGAGTGTAAACTTGATCTGCATTTGCTGATTTGTTTAAAAAAAAAAAGAAAATGCATGTTTCAAATAAAATTCTCTATTGTAAATAAATTTTTTTCTTTGGATCTTGGCAATAAGTGTGGCTGTGATTTATTTTCTGGGAAAGGTTGGGTCTTTTCTCACCTTTGTTAAATCATATCAGATTTGGCCTTTCACTCTTCTCTGTCTGGGCTCATTTTTTTGTCCACAGATTTAAATAACATTTCCTTTGTTTATCGTGGCTGTGTTTGTAAGATGAAGCAATTGAGAAGTATTGACTTGCTACTTAAATAATTGAGTATGTTAAATTAACTTAAATTTTGTTTTTACAAATTCTCTTGGACTCTAGGGGGGCAAAATCTACTTCCCTTTATTGGCTCAAAGAGGTAGCAGGCTGTCACTCTTCCTGTTCATTCCTTTAGTCTGTGCAGATCAACCCTGAAATGTCCATTCCTCTCCAAAGGAATAGGAAACGGTGGCTATTCAGGTAATTAAGCCACTTTGGAGGTTAGGGATATGTCTGCCTTAGATTCCCTAACTGCTCCTAACTTTCCCAGGGACCCCAGCTTGAAGGGTGGGTGTATAAGGGCAGTGAAGGGGTAGGAGAGGTGTCCCAGTTTCCCAGGATGGCCGTAACAAACCACCACAAACTTCGCAGCTTAAACAACAGAAATTTACCCCCTCGTAGTTCTGGAGGCCAGAAGTCCAAAATCAAAGTGTAGGTGGGGTTTGTTCCCTCTGGAGGCTCTGAGAGTCTGTTCCATGCCTCCTGCGGCACCTGGCCGTGGCCGGCAATCCTTGATGTTCCCTGGCTTGTAGCTGCATCATGCCAATCTCTGTCTCCGTCTTCACGTGCGCTTCTCTTCTGTCTCACATCTGCCTCTCCGTTCTCTTATAAGGACACCGCTCTTTGGCTTTAGGGCTCATGCTGTATCCAGGATGAGCTCATCTCAAGATTCTCAATTACAACTGCAAATACCCTATTTCCAAATAAGGTCACATTCACAGGTAGTGGGATGTGGATGTATCTTTTGGGGAGGACACCTGTGGTGTGGGGTATTGGCTTGGAAAGCAGCCCCCAGTGCCTGATGGCCCTGGGCTTGAATGCCCCTCTCCTGCCCAGCCACAGTGGCTAAGGGATGCTCCCCTCCCACAGGCCCACCCCACCCCTAGCAGGGCAGGCCCTGTGCAGCCTCAGCTGGGTGGCAACGGGGTGGGGTGGGAGAGTCTCTTCTATAACGTACAAGGTAGGTGAAGCTCAGCTGTACCACGCAGGAGAGAGAGACACAGCCTGCCTTTCTGGGAGAAAATACCTGCCTCGCGTCCCGCTGTCACCCTCACTGGACACTGGGCAGGGACCCTAACCAGGGCAGGGCTGTGCCTCCTGCCACTGCCCAGCAACCTCTGCTTGGTCCAGCCTCTGGGTACACCTCCCAGGGCTCAGCTGCGGCCCCCTGCCCCCCATGCTCGCTCATCCAGACCAAACCCCCCTTCCACCCCGCCCCCAGATTCTGACCTCAGTTACCTTCTCATTCCTATCGCTCGAAAGCTTTAACATTTTTTATTAAGTAAAACATTTCCATCGCTAAAAATCTAGAAGTGCAGGTAAGAAAAAACCCTCATAATCTCCAAACCAAGAGATGCTATTAATGTTTTTTAAAATTAATTAATTTATTTTTGGCTGCATTGGGTCTTTGTTGCTGCGCGCGGCCTTTCTCTAGTTGTGGTGAGCGGGGGCTACTCTTCGTTGCGGTGCGCGGGCCTCCTGTGGCGGTGGCTTCTCCTGTTGTGGAGCACGGGCTCTAGGCGCACGGGCTTCAGTAGTTGTGGCACGCCGGCTCAGTAGTTGAGGCTCGCGGGCTGTAGAGCGCAGGCCCAGTAGTTGTGGCGCACGGGCTTAGTTGCTCTGCAGCATGTGGCATCTTCCCAGACCAGGGCTTGAACCCGTGTCCCCTGCATTGGCAGGTGGATTCTTAACCACTGCACCACCAGGGAAGCCCTATTAATGTTCTTATGCTTATATTTCTATGCCTTTTTCCCTCAGTGTATGAAAGACTTATTTTTATGAAAGTGGATTATTTGGAGTTATGTGGTGTCACACCGACACAGCCATCTGCAGGGCCCCTGCATAACGTTTTGTAAACCTTTTTTTCACCTAATACTATAATGTGGCTATCACGCTATGGTAACTCTTATATAAATAAATATCGCTGTTTGTCATCATTTTGAATGGCTCCATGTCTTCCATGGAACCAAAATGTACTTAACCAACTGCCCACTGATGGACATTTATATCGTGTCCAGTGTTTTGCTATCATTATGCACGCAGCTGCAGTGACTTTCTTTATGCACATATGTTTATGAATGTGAGTCTTTCCTTAGGTTAAATTCCTAAAGTGGATAACCTGGGTGAATGCTGTCACTGTCTTCCAGCCAAAGGCCGCCGTGAACACAACAGTGGTTGAACAAGTCGGGTTTATTGCTAGTTGCAGTGAGGAAGGATGCCCGCCAGGGGGAGCTGTGGGGCATCTCAGTAAGTGGGTCTTAGGAGGCCTGTAGATACACAGCATAGGATTTGGACTTGGGTGAGGTGAGTCTGGGGAAGGCTTACGGAAGCAGGGCTTTGCTCCGTTTTGGAGGTGACAGGCCCAGAGTGAGGGATGCCTGGCTCCCTGAGCAGCTCCTTTCACGTAATCCTTGCTCAGCAAAGCCTCTGTGCTTTCCAGGACATTCCACGTGAAAAATTGAGCGGGACAGGCAGTGTTCCGATGGGGGCGGGGGTGGAGATTGCGCATGTGCAGGCCATGTGGACAGGAGGAAGGATGTTTACACGTGAGCACCCGCGGGGTCTCCATTGGGGTCAGTGCTCTCTAGCTCTTTTTTTTTTTTTTTTTGTGGTACGCGGGCCTCTCACTGCTGTGGCCTCTCCCGTTGCGGAGCACAGGCTCCGGACGCGCAGGCGCAGCGGCCATGGCTCACGGGCCCAGCCGCTCCGCGGCATGTGGGATCTTCCCGGACCGAGGCACGAACCCGCGTTCCCTGCATCGGCAGGCGGACTCTCAACCACTGCGCCACCAGGTAAGCCCCTCTCTAGCTCATTTTATCCTTGAAATATTCTGGTGAATGGGAACTTTTTTTTTTTTTTTTTTTTTGCCGTACGTGGGCCTCTCACTGTTGTGGCCTCTCCCGTTGCGGAGCACAGGCCCCGGACGCGCAGGCTTAGCGGCCATGGCTCACAGGCCCAGCCGCTCCGCGGCCTGTGGGATCTTCCCGGACCGGGGCACGAACCCACGTCCCCTGCATTGGCAGGCGGACTCTCAACCAGTGCGCCACCAGGGAAGCCCGGGAACTATTTTCTATTTCCATTTTACAAGAGGGAAACAGAGGCTCAGAGAGGTTAACCCCAGGGACTTGGCTGAATCACTCAGCCAGGAGATTGGATCCTGGTTTCTTCAGTGACTGCAAGATCCTTTGCTTTCCCCAGGCTAACAGATTCCTTCCCAAGGAGGTCGGAGCAGAAAGTGGTGGGGAGAGAAGGCACAGGGGAGGGAATGCGCTCTGCTGCCTGCCGTGGTCCTCAGGTCCATTCTTTAATTCATCTGATTGGTGTCTCTGCCTTGAGTCTGGGCTGGCTTCACTATTGTTTTTACGGAGTATGAAAACCCTGCTCTTTGTTCAATGGATGGGAAGGGTGATGGGGCTGCCCCAGGTGTGCTCTGTTAGGCTGTCGTGAGCGGCTTTGCTCTTCCTGGCCTTTGTGTGTTTCCCTCAGCAGTCGGTGGACCCGTGGCACCTCCCCAGGCTGGTGGCCAGGCTTCTGGGTTCCCTGGAACAGCAATGGCAGAATCTGGAGAATTCACACGTTTTTCTTTTGAGCTTTTTAGGAGCTGGGAAAAGCAAGCTGGAGATCAAAAGTGGTAGGACTAGACAAAACCCCGACTCCTCAGCCCCTCCGAGCCCCGGGGGATCTGTTCCCTGCTCCCCTTCTGGCCTCCTGTCCCAGGTTCCCACCCTGTCGTGCAGACTGCGTGGGCATTCTTCACTGCAGCCCAGCATATGCTGTTCCCTCCACCTGGAACACCCACCCCTGGCCCATCATCGTATCTCTCAGCTAATTCATACCCCCTTGGCGCTCATCCTTGATATCACTTCCTACAGAGAACTCTCCCTGAAGCCCCAGGACTGGGTCGGTGTTTTAAAATGTAGGTTTTATTATAATTCGGGTAGGATAAGGCCAACAGATGAGGAGACAATTGCCACAGAAAACATAGTTTGCTACTCACAGTTCCCAAGGGGAGGGGAGCAGGGCCACATGGGGAAGCACTGTAGGGTTCAGCAGGAGCCAGAGGGAGAAGGGGGAAAATGTGGGCAAGAGCCTTTGTTGTGGTTCCCAAGGGAAGGAACAGGTGAGACAGGGTGAGCAGGCTTAGGATTGACTAGTTGGAAGGCCACCAGGAAAGGGCTTTAGGGAAGCATGATGGGAGCCATTTCTATTTATTTGTATTTGCTGTCTTTGACTTTGGCCAATAGCTCAGCTCCCAAGATTTGTGGGGAGATATGTGGATAGAGGGCTTTGGGGTAGGCTGAAGGCCCGGGATCCCCGAGCTCAGACTCTGTAGGAAGTGATGGATCCAGCCAAGGCCAGGGGTTCTGCTTACTGACAGAGAAGCGTGTGCCACCCTGGGATGCTTCCCTAGAGTGGACACTAGAGGGCGCCCAAGGGCCTGCCTTCTGTGCCCCAGAAAGTGGTACCCGAGGGCATCCTGGGATGTGGCCCATAATGGAGCGAGTGGAATTGCCAGATGGTCCAGGACAACGTGTTTCAAACTTTTTAATTGAAATCTTATGTGGGGTCCTACATTCCAGGGACAGGGGCTGGGAAAATTTGGAGTGGATGGAAGGGAGCCACAAAGAGGGAGTGAATCTGCCCATTTGTACACAGACTTCTGCTGAGATGGGACCATGACCCACACAGAAGCAGATACACGCACATGCGCGCGCTCACACACACACACACACACACACACACACACACACACACACACAGTGCTCATCCATGTGCAAAGACAGAGTGGTGGGTAGGGACTGATAGATCCAGTTATCCAAGTTGAGACATTTGTTGAGCAGGTCCCAGGGGCTGCGTTTGCTATTGGGCTCTGGGGGCACACAGGGATGGGTAAGCCGCCATTGGACACGTCACAGTAGCCAACTACCCTGCAAAGCAGAATGTGGGTGTCAGGAGGGTAGAATCACAGGTCCGAGAGTGAGGAGGGAGGTACATTTGGGGGTGCCTCCTTCTTATCAAGGGTTTTACAGATTCGACAACACAATTACCCGTAGGCAGAGTAGCTACTTTTCTGTTTTATTTATAATTTACTTGACTCAGGAGAGGCTGCGCCTGAAGGCCCTCAGGTCTTAACAAGCTGCACCGACTCCAGGCTCCTTTTACAGTAGCTGGCGTTTCTGTGAGCCCTGGGGTGGGGTCCAGGACTTCAGTGGACGAGGTCCCACCTCCCTACCTCACAGGCTTCGCAGACCAAGGCACTGAGGACACTGCAAGATCCCACCTTAGCCCGTGTTATGAAGGGTCTCGGCCTTGTCCCCAACTTGTAGACAGTTATCAGTTCCCGGAGAGAGCAGATTAAAAATCATCTACCAACAAAATAAGTCATCAGGCATAGCTTTCAATAATAAAAAATGCTCCAATTTTTATTTAAACAATTTTGTCTAAACATTTCTGGATACTAGATCTAGAAAAGGAGCTCCCCAGAATGCCAAAGCTGGGAGGGATCTGAGAACCTTCTAGTCCAATCTTATTTTACAGATGAGGACTGAGGATTTAGGGGTTGGTTCCCACTGAGGCCCTTTTAGAGACTCTAGTTACCCCAGGCGCTGTAAGGAAGCATGGCGCTACATGGAAACAGGAATGACACTGTTTCCCTAAGGAGAGAAGTGGAGGAGGACATGCGTGGCACCGCAGTTGGTCTCTGTAAGACTCTATCCCTCCCGCAGCCCCCAGCCTGTGCTGAGACTGAGCCTGGAACAGGAAGTGCTCGGAACCTTCCCTGATGTTGCCATGGTGCCCACAAAGACCCGAGGAAACCAAAGGTGAGCTCCCCTGCCGTAGCACCTTGCCCACAGGAAGAAAAAGGTGAGCCCCACGTGTCATGAGCGCTCTGAGGATTCAGGCTCAGAAGGCGAATGGCTCTCAGCTCTCCTGTAATTCAGAGACCGATGTAATGAGAGTGCCTTCGTTCCACTAGCTCCCCCTGTAAGCACACCTGCGGTGGGCAAGGGGGCTTCAAAGTAGTAAGTATGGCTGGTACTTTCATCCACGTTAGAGACACGGAGGGCATCCGTAGGGCACTGCTTGGACTTGATTCCATATGGTCAGTTGGCAGAGAGGGGCTTCGGGAGTTCTGGGCTGGGAGGCAGGAGGGGTCTGGGAGCTGAGGTACCATCTTAAGTAACTCATGCCAATCAGAGTGACCCAGGAACCAACCCTCAAAACCCTTTAAAGGACATTTTGCCTGGTGTGATGAAAAAAGGAAAAATAACATGTCCAGGCCATTGAGATAGCCCTGGATTTCAAGATCAGCTAAAAAGGCTCTGGGATACCAAGCCGGAGCTTGGGTACCTCAGTGCAAACCCCAGCCTCCCCCTCTTAAGCCGATGCTGAGTTCTGCTTAGGTATGGGGAAACTTCTGTCTGGCTGTGGTTCATTCTGTGCTGACCAGGCTTGCTTGAGAATGTAACTCTAACCTCAAAGTGGCTCCACTGAGGGTTCAGGAGTTTATAGTAAGGACTGTGGAAGCTGGTGAAAGATTTGACATTGCGGACTTGAAGGTCTTTCTGACGCCTGCGTGGAAAATGGATCAGAGAAGCATATATGTGTTACCTGGGGGTAGGAAAAACCTCCTTATGCAAGATGGAAACCCAGCCATAAAGGAAACACATCAATTTGATATCCAGTTTTTAAGTTAGGGATAGTCAAAGGATAGATATGTGCATATACATACAGAGAGATATACGTATAGGCATACATATGTAATTAACATATTTTCCATACCTAATTAAATACTTTGTATAATATTCACAAAGTGAAAAGACAAGTGATACACTGGAGAAAATTTCTGCAATATGTAAGGTAGACAAAAGATTAACGTCTGTAGTATACAGAGAGCTTCGAGAAATGCTAAGGAAACTATATCGATCCAGTGGCAAAATGAGGAAAGCCTATGATTAGGCACTTCTCAGGAATAAAAAGTTATAAGGCTGATACATATATAAACGAATCTTAATAGTGGCCAGGGAAGCTCAAATTAAAATAACAATCTGAAACTATCACCCACCAGATTGGCAAAAATAAATATTGATAATACCGAGTACTGGAGATGGTGTGGGGGGAAAAGCACTTACAAATTGGATGGGAATGCAAATTACTATAACTTTTGGGAAAGTGAGTTGGCATCATCAATTAAAGATACCTGTCTTCTTTAGCATAATCCCACTTTGAAGGATCTGTTTCTTAGAAGTAAAAGCAATAACACACAAAGATATATATAGATATAGAAAGATAGATGATAGATAGATAGATGGATAGAGATATAGTTAACAGCTATAGATATAAATACCTGTGTTTAAAAACATATATATATGGCTTCCCTGGTGGCTCAGTGGTTAAGGAGCTGCCTACCAATGCAGGGGACACGGGTTCAACCCCTGGTCCGGGAGGATCCCACATGCCGCAGAGCAGCTAAGCCCGCGAGCCACAACTACTGAGCCCACGTGCCTAGGGCCCGTGCTCCACAACAAGAGAAGACAACGCAATGAGAAGCTCGCGCACCGCAATGAAGAGTAGCCCCCGCTCACCGCAACTAGAGAAAGCCCGCGTGCAGCAACGAAGACCCAATGCAGCCAAAAAATAAATAAATAAAATTAAAAATATATATATATATACATATACACACATACATATATGTATGTATGTTTATTGCAGCATTGTTTTTGGGAGTAAAAACACAGGAAACAAACTGAATGATCATCAACAGGTGAATAGTCTAATAAATTATGATATATCCACAGTATGAAATATTATGTGGCTCTTGTTAAATTTTTCTTTACTTGTCTTTGTATTAGCTCGCTTGTTGCAATGAACCTGTGTCACTTTGGCAATGTAAGGAATCTAAGGTAATTAAAAGGAAAAGAAAAGCCTGTCTGCCCAGGTGGAGTAGAAGTTCCACGAGGCGGAGATCCTGTCCACTCTGCTCACTGCCGTATCCCAAAAACAATGCTTTCCTTGCATATGGCAGCTGCACAGAATATACTTGTTAAATGGACAAGTGAGCCCCTTCTCAGCACCACGGCTATAGTGCAGGTGACATGCTATCTGGGGAGTGATGCACAGAGTCAGGTGGGGTGCTTGGTCACCAGGTGACCTAGTTCCTGCTGGTTTTGCCTGCTCGGCCACTACGCTTCTCCCCAAGCTTGTTCTGGGGAACCACCCAGTCCCCACTGCAGTCTCGTTGGGAGAGTTAATCAAGCTGTCTGCCCGCCTGAGACCTAAGCCAAGCCAGTTGTGTTCTTTTGCTGAGAATTTCAGTGGAGGAGGACCGCCCAAGACTGACTGGGGCGGGTGGGTGGGGGGGTGAGACGGGGAACTGCTAGAGGCAGCCTAGACGCAGCGTCTGACAGAGGTGGACACTGGTGCTTGCACCGTATCCCTGGAGCTGCTTCCTGGCCGTCCCCAAAAAGAGTCTCCGTTTTCCCTTTGATTCTGAGTTCCCTCTTTCCCTTACCATCCTTTCAACAAATCCCAACCTCCCTTAACCCCCAGATTTTTTTTTTGCCATATCATTAACAGAGTTACTTTCTGTTGCTTGCAACCAAACTACCCTAAAAATGATCAGAGACAGCTGGGAAGTTCTGCCACTCAGCCCCTTTCATGTCCCTCAAAACTAAGGTGAGATGAGTCCACTGTGCTCCACGACAGCCCTGGTCGACACTAGCTGTCTAGGCCTAATTATTAGTATCACCCCTTTTAGCCTCCTGGTCTGAATGACAAATTACATGGTCAGCCTACTCATAGGCCTCCTTTGGTCCCCATCACCTTGGTAAAGGGTGGAGAATCAGGATCATGGATTGTCTCCTATTTTGCTTGATCCGAGACACTTTTCCCAGCACAAGAGCAGAGAATCGTCTTTCTACTAATGTGCTTTCAAAAGTTAGATTTTTCACTTAATTTGATAAATAACCGACACTTGAGGCTTACTCATTATTACTTTTGTGGCAAAATATAGATTCTTTGGTCCAATCCCCTCCATAATATTTTGAAAAGACCCTTTGGAAATTTTTTGAAATTTAAAATTTACCTCTTTCATCTTCCAGGTGCTTCTTCCCTTTGTGTAATCTCCATGGTCCTTCATGAAAATGCTGAATCCAGTAAGTAGATCAGTTTCACAAGAGGGCAGGCAATGGTGAGGAACAGAAGCACCTGGTGACAGTTGTATTGCTGGGTTTCCACAAGGGGATGGGTCCAGCACCCCTGAGGACCTCAAGCTTTATTGGCTGACTCAGCTGGGAAGAGTGTGTTGGAGGCCTGCTGTCAGAGCCCATCATTTTTGTGTCACACTTCAGCAGGGCTGTATCTAGGTTCAGATTCTACAGTTTTCAATCACCCACCATATTCCAGGCACTATACTAAAGCATAGTTCCCAAACTTTATTTTATCATTTCAACAGCATCCTTATCCTCATCCACATCCACATCCTCATCCTCATCCTCATCCACATCCACATCCTCATCCACATCCTCATCCTCATCCACATCCTCATCCACATCCACATCCTCATCCTCATCCTCATCCTCATCCACATCCACATCCTCATCCTCATCCTCATCCTCATCCTCATCCTCATCCACATCCACATCCACATGCACATCCTCATCCACATCCACATCCTCATCCTCATCCTCATCCACATCCACATCCTCATCCACATCCTCATCCTCATCCTCATCCACATCCTCATCCACATCCACATCCTCATCCTCATCCACATCCACATGCACATCCTCATCCACATCCACATCCTCATCCTCAACCTCATCCTCATCCACATCCTCATCCTCATCCTCAACCTCATCCTCATCCTCATCCACATCCTCATCCACATCCTCATCCTCATCCTCATCCACATCCTCATCCACATCCTCATCCACATCCTCATCCTCATCCTCATCCTCATCCACATCCTCATCCTCAACCTCATCCTCATCCTCATCCACATCCACATCCACATCCTCAACCTCATCCTCATCCTCATCCTCATCCGCATCCTCATCCGCATCCTCATCCTCATCCTCATCCTCATCCACATCCTCATCCTCATCCTCATCCTCATCCACATCCTCATCCTCATCCTCATCCTCATATTCATCCTCATTATCGTCGTCATTATTCCCATTTTATATATGAGGTCCAAGAGGCTCAAAAGAGTAAATTTTTTGCCCAAGGTCACACAACCAGTCAGTGGCAAAAACAAGATTTGAACTCAGATCCTCCATTCCATGGCCTGTGGTTTCCCCACCACCCTGTTGGTGCCTGGTGTGGCTTAGGATCCGTTTCACCCATTCCTATGGGTCCCTCATGGTGCACTTGTCCTGGGTAGGTTTCCTTGAGCCACCACATCTGAGGTTTACATCCATGCTGGGTTTTGTACCGCTCCCTTAAGGAAATTGCTGAAGCCCAGGACCTTAAGAAAATGTCTAAGGAAAAGTCCCCACCCAGTGGCCCACCTGTTCCAGTCCTGGGTTTATACCAAAAGAACTGAAAACAAGTGTTCAAACAGAAACTCATACACGAATATTCATAGCAGCACTCTTCACAGTAGCCAAAAGGTTGTAACAACCCCAATAGCTATCAGCTGGTGAATGGATAAACAAAAGGTGGTCTCTCCCCACAATGGAATGTCATTCAGCCCTAAAAAGGAATGAAATTCTGACACAGGCTACAACGTGGATGAACCTTGAAAACATGCAAAGTGAAAGAGGCCAGACTTAAAAGGCCACTATTGTAGGATTCCATTTATATGAAATTTCCAGAACAGGCAAATCCGTAGAGACAGAACGCAGATGAGTGGTTTCCAGGAAGTGGGGAAGGGGGAACTTGGGAGTGATGGCTTAATGAGTCGACAGTTTCCTTTTGGAGTAATGCAAAGGTTCTGAACTAGATAGTTGTAATGGTTGTACAACACTGTAAATGTACTAAGTGCTACTAATTGTACCTACAAAATGGATTAAATGGTGAGTTTTATGTTTTGTATATTTTACCGCAATTTAAAAAAAAACAGTCCCTGCCCCAAATCTCCTCAGTTTGATATCTTTCTCCCTGACATTTCACCTCTGGCACCTCCTGTCCCGGGTGCTAAATTCCAAATTACTTTGTGGCTTGAAGTCCTCAGTCTCCTGAATACAATATATTTGTCTGGAGAAGACGGCTCTGGAAAAATATTGGCCATCTTTGAAAATTAACCAGCCTTTTAAAATTTGTCTTGATTTCCTTTCTGCTGTACAATTTGGAAAACCTGGTATTTATGTGTGGTTAAAAAAAGACGTTCTTTCTTTCCAAGCAGCACAAACCCCAGCTGGAACGCCGGATCGTTGGCTCAACCAGCCGGTGGCGTTTCCTCAGAGAGCCTTTTTTGGGGGACCTGCTGGCGCTTTCCCAGATGTGCAAGGCTGTCAACGTAGACTTTGATGAAGTTCTGAAGAACCCAGACAGGTAGGAAGACCAAAGGCCCATGGCGGGGTGAGCCACCCTTCTAGGAAGTGCCCCATGGCTGGGCAACTCTGATTGGGCAGGTGGGCTGTCCTGGGTATTTGCAAGGAAGGCTGCCTTTGGGACCATCCCTTAGGGATGGACAGGATCAGGGTGACAGCTTCCTCTGAGAATGTCTGTGGGTGGTGATTAAAGTCCAGAGAGATTGAGAATTTTTTTTCTAGATTTTCCTTTGTACTGGGAACTTTGGACCCTAACAGGATTCTAAGTTTATCAACTGATTTGTTGACAAACAAAGTGAGACGGCCTGGCTCAGAGTTTGAACCCCTCCCACGAATGCGCATGTCCACCCAGCAAGGGGAGAAGCAGGCTTCCGCTCACCCGCAAAGTGTTCCGAGCCGCTGGCTTAGAGCATCACTTCTTCGGGTTATGAGTTTTTATTTGCCTCTCCTGGGGACACAGAGCTGGATCCCGTTGCAGAAGGAACACTTCACTTCCCTGGCCTTTTGCCCTCTTTTTGTTGTTGTTGTTGTTATTGTTTTTTGCGGTACGCGGGCCTCTCACTGCTGCGGCCTCTCCCGTTGCAGAGCACAGGCTCCGGATGCACAGGCTCAGCGGCCATGGCTCACGGGCCCAGCCGCTCCGCGGCATGTGGGATCTTCCCGGACCTGGGCACGAACCCATGTTCCCTGCATCGGCAGGCGGACTCCCAACCACTGCCCCACCAGGCCCTGGCCTTTTGGATCTGCCTGGATGTTTCTGCCTCCATGCACTGGCACGTCTGCCTTATGAGCACTCCGTCTGACCTGCCTGAGCATCTCCCTGAGTGTGGGCTGTGCCCTGGGCAGCACCTGGCATGGAAGAGCTCCTGGCTCCATGTTTGCTGAGCGAGGAGCCACATCTTCCCTTTCCAGGCCCACCGGCCAGCCCTGCTCGGTTGCCTCCCACCCCACAGATGACTATACCACACACATGGGAATAAACCAAAGCCCATCTGGGTTTGGTCTCTAAATTCTCTGATGACCCCCGCTTAGAAAAAATTGAGTGCTGTGAGTTGCAGTTTTTGGCATTGGTTACTCATAGCCTTAAACAACTTTGAACTTATTTTATATTTTGTTTGGTTAGAGCCCTGAAGAAGTCTTAGAGTTCCTTGTGCTCCTTAGCATCAGGGCCAGGCCGGGCAAGCAGGCGCAGGAGCTGGGCCTGGGAATATAGGCAAACTGATCCAGAAACCTGCGGAGGGAGGCTGGGCTTGCAGGGGCAGACGTCTTCAGGACTTGGTTTGCAGAATCGCTGAGCTAGGCTGGGGGTGGTGGCCTGAGGGGTGATGGCCATTGGTGCTGGGCTTTTGGGCCATTAAATGTAGTCTATTTGACAGGGTTGGAATTCCTTCTCCTCCATTTACTAGTTCTGTGACCTTCAGCCAGTGGCTTAATCTCTCTGAGCCTCAGTTTCCTCATCTGTGAAATGGTGACAATAGCATCTCCCTTGAAGAGTGACCTTCAATCAGACAGTACATTAAAAATGATTAGTGCTGTTCCTGGCAAATAGTAGGTGCTCAATAAACACAGCTATTATCTTTCTAGCCTAAGCAGCAGTCTTAGTTATTGATCCTGGTGGTTCCATTCGGGGGAGTGTCAGCCCTGTGCTCTGCCAGCCAATGACTCCATATGTCACTCTGCCTCTTAGCACTTTCTCCAAATCAAAACATCTTGCCTCAAACACAGCAGATGCAGGGACTGGTCTGGGCGCTTTCTTCCCAGGAGAAGCTTTGCAGATCTGCCTCTCTCCTTGGTGATGCTGGGAAGCTGGGGGTCGGGAGGCAGACTGAGGGTAGGTAGGCGCTCAGGACAGCCGATCACTCGTGTATCAGCCGTCAGCAGACCCAGGCTCAGCTCATCTGGGCAGTTTGGTGCTCCACAAGCCTCTTGTCCTCTTCCTGAGACAGTGGGCTAGCCTGGGCATGTCCTTGTCTTGGTGCCGGCAGAGGGCAAGAGGGCGGGCCCAGTTGCTCACTATGTCCACTCGGCCAAGGCAAGTCACATGGCCAAAGTCAAGGGGCAGGAAATACACACCAGCTCTCTTGGGAGAAACTCTGGAGTCCTGCAGGACAAGGGTGTGTAATTGGGGCCATGGATGTGTCTACTACAGTGAGGGAGGAGCTGATTTTCTTTAATAAACACAAAATTTTATTTTCTTTATTTTCACAATGGGGATTTATTCCATGTGATTGTGAGAAACATAAACTTGGAAAACATAACAAAAGTTTTATTTAATTTGTGTAATAAAATAAAGGGCTTATTCCTGGTAACCCTTCTGTACTTTCAGACTTGTCAGCTAACAAGGTCGATGGTAGGGGTGGGGGTGTCTGGAATTGTACCTGCGACACACACACAGGCACCTTCCCCGTAGCTCTCTGGCTGCCCAACCAGCAAACCTGTTCTTGCCGTTGACGCTGTTATTGTTGCTTCTTCCACTTGGGAGCGCTGTTGACTTTGATGGGAGCTGGACCCATCTATATTTTACTAGTTCTGTAAAGCGTCACTGGCCGTGGAAAGCTGAGTTAACTAGCTCTGAGCTTCCCATTTATTTCAGATACGTAATTGTGCTTCTCATATGTCAATGCCCCAGGTTCTGCCCAGCTAGCCAGTACTTCTGGTTGTGTCTGTGGGTCTCCATGACGCCGTGAGCTTTTGGCTCCAGAACTCTCGGAGATGCTATACAGGAACCTAAGGTTCTTGGTCTTCGTCATGCTTCCTTCCACTGGGACTGTGGTGTGGAGTACGGGGAGAAGGGGCCTGAGAGATGAGGAAATGCTGACCACCTTGCAAACAACCTAACCTTTTCGTGCCTTAGTTTCTTTATCTGCAAACTGGGGATGCTGTCTTACAGAGTTGCCATGAGAATTATATGACATAATTCATTGAGAGCTTAGAACGGTATCTGGCAAATAAATACCCAATTAACATGTGTCATTCAGTGTCCCTGGAGTTCTCTGGTACGTGTGGACACAGCTAACATATGAACCCAAAGATCCAGGATGGAGGAGTGTGGCTGAGGAAGGAGGCTCTAGGGCAGAGGTCCCCACCCCCCGGGCCACCGGTCTGTGGCCTGTTAGGACCCCGGGCTGCACAGCAGCAGGTGAGCTGCGGGTGAGTGAGCGAAGCTTCATCTGTATTTACAGCCGCTCCCCATGGCTCACATTACCGCCTGAGCTCCGCCTCCTGTCAGATCAGCGGCGGCGTTAGAGTCTCATAGGAGCGCGAACCCTGCTGTGAACTGCGCATGCGAGGGACCTAGGTTGCGCGCTCCTTATGAGAATCTAACGCCTGATCTGAGGTGGAGCTGAGGCTGTGATGCTAGCGCTGGGGAGCGGCTGCAAATACAGATCATCATTAGCTGAGAGGTTTGACTGCACGGAGACCATAACAAATCAATGGCTTGCAGACTCATCAAAACCCCATCAGTGAGCAGCAGGTGACAAGCTGCATCTTACGGAGTAGACTGGACACAAGCCACACACTTCAGGTGTCACTGTCTCCCATCACCCCCAGGTGGAACCATCTAGTTGCAGGAAAACAGGCTCAGGGCTCCCACTGATTCTGCATTATGGTGGATTGTATAATTATTTCATTATATATTAGAATGTAATAGTAATAGAAATAAAGTGCACAATAAATGTAATGCACTTGGATCATCCTGAAACCATCCCCCCAGCCCTGGTCCATGGAAAAATTGTCTTCCACGAAACCTGTCCCTGGTGCCAAAAAGGTTGGGGACCGCTGATCTAGGGGGCTTGGGCCCTAGGAAAAGGTGACCCTGCCTCATGTTTTTTCCCATTCTGACGGCAGTGCCAAGTCCACTCTGAGGTTGGAAGGAGGTCATGCTAAGAGGCAAGGATGCAAAGAAGGGACCCCTAGATTTTTATCAGAGAGCAGTTTCAGGAGAGCTGGGACTGGAGACCCATGATCCACGGTGTAGAGCTGATAGGAGAACAGAGTGTCTGCTCAGTGCCAGGCATCCCGAGCATTAGCTCTTTTACTCCCCCAGTGACTTCCACGTGGTCCTCATTTCCCTCCTACAGAGGAAAGAACCAAGACCCAGAGGCAGGCCCAAGGTCTGCATGACTCTTCCCGGTAAGCCACACTGGAGCTTTGCATGTTGAAGGTATCAAGTCGAAAGCGCTTTGTTTCGATGGTCTGCTGCAGGAAGTCCATATGTCCATGAGAAACTTATGGACTTTCCCTTTTACCCTCTGTTTCCCCATCAAGGTAGTGAGCCCCAGACTAACGGCATGTCCCAGCATCCCCACTTTATCCCAGGCCACTTGGTCCCACAGGGTGAAGAGGACAGCTCCCAGATGCCATGTGTTCCATTAGCTTTTCCAATGGTCCTGAAATGAGCCTCCGCTTTGGGAGCTACAGAGTCCACAGGATACATGGTATATCTTGGCAAGCAGCCAATACACCAGGAGGAGGCAATGTGGTTACTTTTGTCGCCCGGCATCTCCTGGCCCAACTGATGACAGTGAGGTTTGTGAGGGTAGTTGAGGTCATGGCTGTTGCCCCAGCGGGACAGAGTCTGTCGTTCCATTGTAAGGTCACAGTCTGAACTCCTGACCTTAGCTGGCTCTGCCCAGATGTGTGACCCAAGCCACCAGGGGGACTGAGTCTGGCTTGGGTCAGGTCCACTGCTCCTGTGGGATAAACAACTCAAGCGCCCACAGCCTTCCTGAAGCTGAGTCACTTGTAATCGCCATCTCTGCTCGGAAAGGGCAGCATGTGGTCAATATTATTCTGGACACAGGCTCTCCGACCCAAGCCCTCCTGCATACGCTCTGGCCCATAACGATTTCTGGCATCACTGGAAAACAGCATGGCAAATGTGACAGGGGCTGGTGTGGTCCAGTGTCCCCTGGCTGGTTGGCTTTCTTGGGATGACTGTCTTCAAGCTGTGAACATGTGACTCCAGTTTTGTTTCGGTTCCTTGCTTAGCAGGGTGAATATAGTGTTTATGGAAAAGCGTCTTATCTTTGTCATCATCCAAGCAGTGATATTTATCGAGCACTTGCATGATGGCTGTGCTAGGGCTGCCGGGGTAAACAAACGCCGACTCTGTGGGCTGGAGAGCCTGGTGCAGAGGGCCCGTGAGGAAACAGGCGACCAGAAGACGCTGGGGAAGGAGTTTTAACAGGGGCAATCCCAGGGTGGGCTGGGGAGGGCCGCCAGCCCAGCCTCCCCAGAGGAAACAACAACTAAGCTTAGCTGGAAGGATGCGTAGGAGGTCATCCAGTGAAAAGGTGAGGGAGGTGCGTGTCCAAGAGATTGGAAGCCAGAGGTGATGGTTCAGGCTGTTGAAAAGGGCTGGAGCAGGGAGTGTAGAGGGGTGAGACTGCAGAGACAGGCAGAAGCCTGCTAGCCGTGTGAAGGAGGTTGGCTTTCCCCCAGGAGCACTGGGGAGACAAGGAAGGATTCTCCGCAGGGGAGAGGTAAGACCAGATTTGCATTTCAGGTGGCTCCTCAGGCTGCAGTGTGAGGTGTGCATCAGAGGGGACGACATGGAGGCCCGGAGACTGGCAGTGACAGGGGGCAGGAAATGGTGGCTTGGATGAAGGTGACAGCAGTGAGGGCAAGGATTCACCCAAGGAGAGATGGCTGCATTCAAAAGGCATTTCATTAGATCTGGGCAAGCGATCAGGTGAGGCAGCATTCAGGATGCTGGCCTGGGCAACTGGAGGCTCGTGATGCCATTTCCTGGCAGAGGATTGGGGCTCAGTTCAGGGTAGGTTCTTTTTTTTTTTTTTGCCACACTGCAGGGCTTGCAGGATCTCAGTTCCCTGACCAGGGATTCAACCCAGGGCCACGGCAGTGAAAGCCCAGACTCCTAGCCACTAGACCACCAGGAAACTCCCTCAGAGTAGATTCTGTGTTTAGACTGTGGGCACACTGAGACTGGGGCATGCATGACCCTAACCAGAAGTTTTGCTGAGTTAACTTTCCAGACATGCCAGGACTCTCTCTCCCTTTCTCCAGCAGTTATGTATTGAGTACCTACTATATGCTAGGCACTGTTTTAGACACTCACCCAAAGAGGTGTCATTTAGGCAGCCAGATGTAGCCTCAAATACCTCCTTGGCAAGATCTACCCGCAAACTGAAAACAGGAATTAATGTTCTGAGCCGGTCATCAGACAGAGCTTACAGTTTGTCAAATTGGCAGACACACAGTGACCCGAGGAAACTGTCCCAGAGGGAGAGATATGATAAGACTGATTCATTTATGCTTTAGGGATGCTTACACTGGAATCATACATGTTGCAGATGAAGAAAAAAAAAATGTCAGTATGAACGCCTGGATTTTTTGTTTGTATTTTTTCTTGAGGTTATGCATTTCACAAATTCAGGAAAACTTCCCTGAGACTTTGAAGAACAAGGCCATCCAAAGCGCGGAGGCAGGTGAGTTCTTGTCACCAGTGGATTCGTCAGAATGTTGCTGACCTCAGGGGTAGCTTGTGGTCTCTATGGAAGGAAAACCAGACCAGAGGCCTGGTCACCAGTCTGTGAGTTCTGTTCCTGCCCACTGCACAGTGTCCCTCGTGTAATAGGTGTGACTGGAAATATTTCCCAAATGCACAATGAATGAAGCCGCTTGGCAAACACATTTTCATATGCTAATGGCCATGATAAATACAGACCTGCCGATGTTAATCAATAGGTTGGATTGGAAGACTAAGCAGAAGCCCATCGGGCCCGGGGCAGCTGTTCTGTGTCCCTCTGGGCTTTAATCAGTCGTGACTTGGATGTCCACATCTGCACTCGTCCAAGAAGACTTATCTGAGGTAGGGTGAGGAGTCAGAGCGGGTCCGTCCAGCTGGGAAGGGCTCACTGAGCCCCCCACGAGGAGCCTGGACAGGTCAGCTTCTTGATGGTGCTTTTTTGGATAAACCCCACCCCACGGTGTGGCTGTCTGAGGTCAGAGCCAGCCTCCTTCCCCGGCGGAGGCTAATCGATTTCTTCTCACCCGTCAACGCTGGTTGATGGTGGGAGCAGGGGGTGAGAAGTAGTGTGAGGCTGCCTCCGGGCTCAGGAGAAAGAGTTCCAGATTGGTTGTGATGTCTGCCCTGCACTGCCATCCTGAAAGCGGAAGGGGGCGCAGGGGACACACTTTATCCGCAATTCTGCCCTTGCTTAAAATCACCATTACGGGGCAAGATTCCTTTTAATCCGGCATAGCCAGACTGTCACCTGAGGTGACCGGAGATTTGAGGTGAAAACCCAGGTTCTCAGCTCCCAGCACCAAACAATATCATACAGTGGGTGAATAACAATAATAATAACAGGAGAGGAAACAGGTACCCAAAGTCATGCGGTCAAAATAATAGCAAAGCCAAGAAATACGTAGATGGGGCTAGTGAACCTCAAGGTTCTGTCCAGCGCTGGGATTTAGGGTTCGGGGGGAATCACCCCGAGCATGGCTCCCTTCCTCCCAGCTAATTCAGGGGTCCAGCCTGCAGAGCCCCCCTTGCCCATAGCCTCTCATGTCTCACCTGGATCCTCCATCTACCTTCCTATTCAAGTCTCTTCTTTTTTTCTTATCATCTTTGCCACCCCGGGTGAGACTCCCCAGCATAAATCCTTTACAGTTTGCAAGGAACCCTCCTCACACTGTAATCCCATTTCATGCCTGTGAGCTGGGCTTTCTGATGATCTCCTTTCCCTCGAGAAAAGCAATGCTGATGAGAACCCTGCTCCCTGGTGATGGGGTTTTTTCTATGACATTCAGGTGGGTAATAATTAGACACTAACAGCCCGGGTAGCAATTTTGCTCCCCAGAGGACATTTGGCAATGTCCGGAGACATTTTGGGTTGTCACAACTCCTGGGTGGGGCGGGTGATACTGGCATCCAGTGGGTGGAGGCCAGGGATGCTGCCAAACATCCTACAGCGCAGGACAGACCCGTCCACAGAGAATTATCTGGCTCCAGATATGAACAGCGCCAAGGCTAAGAAACACTGCAACGGGGGAGGCAAGGTGAGGCCCCCTCCAAGAGTGTCGCAGCCAGCGTCCCTGCCCCACGAAGCTTTTTGCAGCCCCCAGGTTGGAGGGCAGCTTGTGTGCCTCTGTTGGTCGGCGGTGGACGCTTACCGCTTTCTAAGTTACCTTGTGCCCATCGTATCCGCTTGGGAGCCAGGAAGCTCCCCGTGGCTGGAACTTTGTTCCTAGCGAAGCCGCCTGCCCAGTCGTTTGCTCGATAACGGGATGGACAGAGAGTACGTGGGAGACAGAGTGAAAGCATCTTCAGGTCGGGGTGTCGTTAAAACGTTTGCTCAGCATCCTTTCCTCTCCTCAGGTGTGATTCTCGAATGCCTTGGCTTCAGGTGGGAACTCCATCAGCCCCAGCTTTTTCAGTCCGAGACCCTGACCAAGCTTTACATGATGGCCCTGGCCCGGGGCAACGCAAACCCTGAGAAGGAGCTGGAGAAGCTTCTGCAAGGTATGTTCTCACCCAGAGCAGGACCCCCAAGGGCTCTCTGGTTAGAGAGGCCCCAGCTTGGCGTTCGGTTATCTGTTTGGAGACCACGGTCACTCTGGCAGTTAAGACCAAGGCTCATGGTGTGATCTCATTACAGGATTAACCTCAGTCTCCTCGGCTCTAAAATGGGATAATGGTTCTTATTGTGTTTCATTGTGGAGGAGGTAACAGGTGTGAAGTTCTAGAACAATGCCTGGCACATAGTGAGTAGTCAGTAAATGTCAGTTTTGTTCTCATAATAACCCATTCTTGTCCACCAGCTATGAGGGAGGCCCTCCCTACTTCTTTGAGAAGAGAAAGTGGGTTGTGTTGAGGCTTCTGATGGGCTTTCTAGAAAGAAGGCATAGTTCTGACATCTGTGGCTTGTTTGGCTCTAAGTGCTGGTTGGAGGTTTACAAGTGTACATCAATTTCATTTTTTCTTTTCCTTTTCTTTCTCTTTTCTTAACGCCACCTCATACCCAAAAGTATTTAGGTCACGTCTTTCTTTTTCTCTTTTTTGAATCCTAATAATCCCCAGCTGCCCCTTATCTGGCCCATAAGTTCCTCTCCTGCAGCCTTGCCAGCTTCCTCTCAGGTAATATGGTTGGCATCGCCTCCGGACAGCTCATAGGCAGGTGCCGTGGAAAATTCAAGGTCTCCCAGGCAGCCAGCGTGCCAGTCGGGATGGGATTGCATTTCCAGGACGTGGCAGTAAAGCTCTGACATTCTGGAGCCAGACGGGCTGCCGGAGCCCCCAGTCAGGAGACGGAGCCTGGCTGCCTGCCGGCATCTTCCCGGCCACAAAGCCTCTGACTCAGCCCTTCCCGGCCAAGCTGGGAGCCAAGAGCAGGCCGTGGCGTCCCCATAGAACTGTAACAGGCTTCACACTTACGATCTTCCTGAGCCTTTGTCCCAGTGTCTTCAAACGGGACCGAGCTCTTTCTCCCATGGCCCCTGTGCCCAGATCACAGCCCTTCCTGGGCAATCAGTGGAAGGCCACTGGGGTTCGGACAGTGAGTACAATGAAAATCCAGAGAATATGGAAGGGAAGAATGGAGTTGTCATGTTTTTAGTAAGTCTAGAATGGTCCCACTCAGATTTGGCCCTACTAAAACAGCTGCTGTAATCCAAGCCCCCCGCTAGAGGCTGGGCCCGGCTGGGGGACATCAGGTCACGTGCAGGAGTGAAACCTCAGTGCCTGGGCTGTCACAGCGTCCCGGGGTCTCCCCTGCAAGCACCACCAACGGCGTCAGACCCTGGGACCCATGTCTCCAAGGCTTTCAGTGGGTACGGTCCCAGCCCTTCACGTGCCTTTGATGATGGTCTCTATACGCATCTCACAGTTACTGCTTTTCTGTTCCTGAGAACGTGAGCATCATTCTCCTGGAGTTAGCAGCAGAGGAAGTTCCTGACCAAGCCCTGGAGTGGTGGGTGCTGAGAGACACAGCTCCCCTGGAGCAGCCCTGTGCTGGCCACACGGGGCTGTCCCAGCCACTCACGTTCATGTTCATTCCACCCAGAGTCCAGGATCGGCTGTACCAGAGCAGCGTGTGTTTATGCTCTAGGAGGATCCAAACGCAAACGACCCTCTTTTACTAAACACAAACCACTTTGGTTTGGGGGCACCTCAGAGGCGTATGATCAGATTATCACTTTCCTATCGGATTGTGAAGTTTTACTTACAGAAACTGTCTTCCACGTACTCTGACCTAGCCGATAAGGTTCCTTCCTCCCTTCAAGAGACGTTCAGTACTTAACTTGTGCCAGGCATTGTGCTAGGAACTTAATGTCGGGGGGTGGGGGACAGACGAGCCCGCCTGAAGTGATGAGAAAGCATGAGAAATTGTGTGATACATGATGATCCTAACGGTGCCCCATGAACACCTGCTACGTGTCAGGCACTTGCAGCATCCTCTTGTTTGCTGCCCCCCGTGGGGGTGAGTGACAGGATGGAGCGGGCAGAGGGGAGACTGTGCAGAGATCCAGGGGAGGAAAGTGAGCCAGAGCCAGGAACAGGGCCTGGCACTTAGTAGGTGCTCAATAAACACTGGCCGAATGCGAGCCTGAACAGAGCCAGGTGCCGAGAACGTGGTGAGGGAACGCTCGACGGCCTTGTTTGCCTGAGGGAAGTGGACCTTTGTTCTCTTTTTTCTGCATTCTTTGTAGCTGCAAATTGTGACATACTTTGGGCTCCTGACTCATGTCACTTGCGTGACCTGGCACCCTGAGCTCACTGGCCGTGGAATCCATTCATCCATCGATTCGGCCAATACTTATTGAGCACCAGTGTGTGCAAGACTGTGCGGGGCCTGGGGCGGGATGGCAGGCTCACCGTCCAGCGTGCCTGCCCGGCCGATCGTAAACCAACAGATACTCGGTGTACTGGCAGGTGGTTGGTCCAGGAGGGAACATAAAGCCAGTTTCGGGGGAGGTGGTGGTGTGGAGCTCCCTTCCATAGCAGAGGGTCAGGCGGGCCCCTGATGGGGAAGAGAGGGAGCGCCACAAATCTCCTGGGCAACAAACCACGAAGAGGCAGGTTTGGGACCTGGTGAGCTGGAGACTAGTGGGAGGGTCTTGGGGCTGCTGGAGGGGCTCTGGCTTCGTGCCAAAGACGCCGCTGAAGACCTGAGGGCACCGTGTGTTGTAACTCACATTTCAGAGTAACTCTGAGTGGATTGTGGAGGCTGGCGGTGATGCGGGCTGCCCCTTTGCTTCCCCCTGGAAGCCCTCCGTGGCGGGGGTCCTTTGTTTGGAGCTCTGTGGGGCAAAGTCTCAGGAGCCGCTGGGAGGACGCCTTGGTCACACTCATCCTTCAGCTAATGGTCCTTTTGTGCTCTTGCCTGGTGCCAGGTCTGAGCTAGGTGCTCAGGACGCAGAGGTGATGGAGGCCCACCCCTGGTCCTCTCGCTGCTCACAGCCTAAGGAGAGGAAGGGGGGAGGGAGGGAGAGGAGGGGGAGGGGGGTCTGTATCAGTGTGAGCATCAGTGTCCCGGTCTTGCAGTCACAGTGGCTGTGTCAGATCGTCGGGGAAGCTGGCCCAGGGGGACACGGGAACTCTCTGTACTATTTTTGCAACTTCTCGTGAGTCTTCAGCTATTTCAAAATAAATAATCATTTCATCGATGCATCCACTAAACCAACAAGCAAACAAAAATGAACAAAATACAGCGTGATCCATGCCAAGATCAAGGCTGCGCGAGCAGTTGTGGGGCTCACGCTGTACCTGCACGGGTCACTGTGGCTGTCACACCTGTGCGTCCTCGTCCTGTTCCCTTCTCTAGCTCAGCTGCCCGGGAAGATTAAAGAACAACGCCCTGTAAAGAAGATGATCGTTTCCTTGAAGATCAATGACCCTCTGGTCACCGAAGCTGGTAACGTGCACCTGTCCTCGTATTCTGAGAGTGTCGTTGAACAAACTGCCTCTCAGATTTGAAAAACAAACAAAACACCCCAAAGTGGAGGCACACAGTGTTCAGTGCTTCCTTATTAAAAATAGCTGAGCAGCGCAGGGCGGAGGGGAAGGAGGCCGGCACAATGTGGGGAAGTAAAAGAAGGGGGACTTCTGCGAAAGAGGGGTCCCCATCCTTGTAAAGAGTGAGGAATGCAGAGGAGGGAGGAAGAGGCAGGTACCCAGACAGACCCAGGGAAGATGTCACTGCTCTTCTGGGCACAGATGCCCAGGGAAGCCCTCAGGCCCACCCTTGTCCGTAGGCAACACTGACCCGCCCCTTCCCACCAGGGCCCCTCCCTGGCTGGCTGCTGGCAGCAGAGACCTCCCCCAGGGGCCTCCCTTGGGCTCAGCCCCTCCCCATCCCATCCCGGCCACCTAGACACACCTGTTAACAGGTATGAATGCACCGTGCTGTCACGTGCCATCAGGAAATTATCCACATAATAATTATCCACACCAGCTGTCCTCGGAGCCCATGGGACTGCACTACAGCGCGGCTGGGGTCAGGTAGAACTCGGAATAAGCTGAGTCCACGGACTGGCAAATTGATCCCGGCTCGTCCCAGGAGTCCTTAACCTTGTTGAAGATCCCAGACTCTGGGGAAAACCCGCTGTGATGATGTCATCTCCAGAGAACACAAAACACACCTCATGCACACAGCACTGTGCACACCTTGGGGTGGCCAGCTCCCGGCACAGGCCACAGACCCCCAGTTAGGACAGAACCCCTGAGGCACAGGCTTGGGACAGGCTCACAGAAGATTCTTTCACAGGAGCTCCATGTTTTTTAGTTTCATCCTCAACTCCTTTGGGGGGGCTGGGAGCCCAGGCAGCATCTGCGCCCAGGTCAGAGCCGTTGCGTTTTGTCTAATGTGTCCCTGACCCCCAGCTCAGGGACCCTCATCCAGCAGGGAGGGCGCCTGTGCCTGAGGGATGCAGGGCTGCAGAGCCCCACGCTGACGGCTGGCCCTCGATGCTGCCTCCCCAGCCTTCGCCGTGGCCCTGCAGAATCTCTACCTGCGCGAGGTAAGGGTGAGCATGGACGACGTGCTGGGCGTGCTGGCTGCAGCCCACGTTCTTCAGTTCAACAGCCTGTTCCAAAGGTAAGGAAGCGTGGCAAGGCGTGGCCAGGGCCAGCCCCAGGTGGGATCCAAAGGGGCCCTCCCAGCCCAGCTCACGGAGCATGCCTCTTCCGTGGGCTGGGATATCTGGGGTTTCTTTGCATAGAACACAAATTTGAGTCGGCCATTAATGCTGATGGAAGGTAAATGAAGCAAATGGAAAAGCACTGACGGGATTCATTTTTCTAGAGTATTCTGTCCCTTCTCTTAGGCTTTTTCAGGGATGTGTGCTTACTGCGCTCACGTCCTGAGCACAGAGGTGGTATCTTATCGCTCTTCGAGTTCCAAACTCCTGACGCAGTTCAACAGAGAGGAGACTTAGGGCAGGGATGCTCTGCCTGGCTTGTTTCACCACCCTAAGCCTCAGTTTCTTCATCTGAGGGAATGAATGAATGAATAAATGAATGAACGAACATCCCATCTTAGCCCAGAGAGGACAGCAGATGCTCTGTAAAAGGCAGGGGCAGGATGTCTTCCAGGGACCTTGCAGGTTTCCACTCACTTTCTGTAGAATCCATACAGCCACATTCAATCCCAGAGATGACTTTGAGTTGGAGCCTCATTCCTGGGGGCACCTGAAATGACTCGGGCCAGCTCCTCAGGCGGGAGCATCTCGAAGCCTCGCTGGGGATGCAGATGCCCCGTGAACCCAGGGACGCAGGCTTTCAGAGGCCTGGACGTGGCCACAGAAGACGCGCGGAGGGGACCAGTCTTGAAAAGGCGCTCCAGCGTGTCGGCCTGGCCAGACTGTGGGGTGGGCGGCTGGCTGTGAGAGACGGGAGGCCCGCAGTCACAGGCAGGGACAGGTCGTGTAGCGTCTCGGGGAGAACCCAGCAGTCTGGCCTTGACCCTGCAGGTGATGGGGTAAAGTCTGGGTTCTCCTGAGAATCCCCACTCCCCTTCCATTGTGTGTCGCATGACTTCAGCTCCGCATAACCTTGTGACTGATAATCGCTACTAAATCACAGCTTCTGCGCGCATGCGTTTCTGAGCGGCTGTTTCCTGGTGCTGTGCAGGGAGATAACTCTGGCCCCAAACCTGGAAGGCCAGTTTCCCTCTTGGAGTGGGGCATCTGGCCACCTTCTGTCTGTGAGCCTCAGCTGCCCTACGGGAGGCCCAGATTCAAAGCCCCATCTTCCTTCCGGAACCATAGCCCTGGCTTATCTGGGGTGGAACCGAGAATGGCGGATTCATTTCCTTCCTCCTTCACATGCCTTGTCTTGAATGCCGGAGCAGGGAGGGCTCTGGATACCGAGCCAAGCCTATCATTCCACTGATGAGCAAACCTAGGCTGCCTGGGGCTGATGGGCCCCGCCCGAGATTCTACAGATAACTGTGGTGGGGCTGGAATCCGAGGCGCCGGAGCCAGGCGGGTCTGGCACACAGCTGGGCTGGGTCTCGCCTGTCTTTGAGAGGCTGATGGTACTGTTGGCAGGGGTGTGGCAGCGCAAGCCTCAGTGTGTGCATGTGTGTGTGTGTGTGTGTGTGCGCGCACGCGCGCATGCGTGCGTGTGCACGCGCCCCAGGTCACTCTGATAGCATCACAAATCCAGGTGCTGGATGGGATCCCAAAGGTCATCTGGGCTGAACCTCCAGCCGGTGCAGAATCACCCAGATGGCTGCTTGAGTCTGAATCACGCACACTCGAGGCCGCTCGTCTCTAGGGGATGAAGTGTGTGCGTGCGGGTTACACAGGCTGCTGTTTGTTAGACTCATGCATCAGTGTCTGCTTTGGCACAACTGGGATCATGGTTGTTGGTTGTTGCCTGCACACACACACACACACACACACACACCCTCCCTGAGGGTCACTTGGGTCCCTCCAGGCTCACAGGGCTGAAAGGTCATTTCCTTCCAGGTAGGGCTGAACTCCATCTGTGGGCAACTGCTTGGTGCCCTTAGAACTTCTGCAAGTGGAAATTCCCACCCTCCCTGAGCCCAGAAGCAAGTGGCCTGGGTGGCCCCAGGGCTTGCTTGGTGTCCTCCAGTCTGGGAAGCCCAGCAGTGAGTCTCACAGTGAGAAGGGGGGAGCACAGGTGAAGGTGTCAGCTTCCTGGAGCACTGATTTCTGTATCCCAACTTCAAACCCAGCTAATTCTGCCCGTGCATCTCTACTGGCAAAAACCCACTCCTGAAGAACACTGTGCCTGGTGAGGTATGGGACCTGAACCTCGCACACAGCCCCTTTCACACCTGGTTTGCCCCTTGCTGATCGGTGAGCTCGGCTCACAGCGAGGCCAGGAGCCGCAGGAGGAGAGGAGTTTTGTCTGTATATAGCAGGTATTTCCAGAAACAGCCACAGAGGCTGGCACAGAGGAGACACTCAGGGAATGGGTTTATGCTGGGAGGGCTGCTTCCTGGCAGTCTCTAGTTTCAAGGGGAGAGTGTTGGGAGGAGGCAGAGGTACCAGGCAGAAGGAGGTCATGGAAATCAAAGCAGAGGGAGCATGTGAGGAGAAGCAATCAGGGAGACTTCCAAGAGGAGGTGGCACTTGAGCTGAGCCTGAAAGGATGGCAGTTGTCAAAGAGTGAGAGAGAAGAGGACTTCAGGCAGAGGAGAGCATAGAAACTGGAATGTGCTTGGCCACTAAGACCCAATGCAGCTGGAGTTGGGGAGGGGTGTGGAAAGATGAAGGGAAAGGTGGGTGGGGAAGTTAGCGGGAGTCCAGGTCATGCAGACCTCAGAGGTCATGTGAGCAGGTTCTACCTGGTTCTGCCAGCAGAGGAGAGCTTGAAGCTTGGGTGGGGAGAGTGACCAGAGCCCCTCTGTGTTTTTGGCTGAGACCTTCAGGATGCGGTGGGGACGCGGGAGGCTGGTGTGGGCAGGGAGACCTGTGCAGATGCCCGGGTGAGAGAGAGGAGGGTCTGAACTAGGCAGGGGAAGTGGGAAGGGAGGGGAGGGGGCAGGTCTTCCAGGAGACGGTGAAGATGTAGAATTGATGGGACTCAGCAATCTCACCTGCCAGCGTGCCTGAAAGATGACAGCAGAGTCTGGTGTTTACCCAGCACAGATTTTTCCAATACTCAGGACAATTCCTTATAATGGGTATGATCAGTCTCACTATGGTGAAGGGGCCATCCTAGGATCCAAGGAGGGTGGGGCGTAAAGTGCCTTAACCATGACCAAATTGTTTTTCATTCAGTATTTCTTGCCTTGTTCTAGTAAAAGTTTTTGGTGGCTTAAAAGAATACATAAAATAACAGGGCACAAATTGTTCAAAAAGAAAAGAAAAAGGAGAAAGGAAAACAAGGCTGGAGAAGCTAAAATTACATAACCAAACCTACACTCTACAAGTGGACCATACTTTTGACTGTGAGCTCCCTAGCAGCTAATATGAAAAGGGAAACCTGATCAATGACATTAGATAAAACAAAGAAACCAAAAACTGACTTGGGAGGTAGAACCCTGGGTGTCTTCATCAGATGACATTGAGTGATGTGATGGTCAATGTCGTCAACGATATCCACAGAGTAAAAGCAACGATAAATTTAATAATGTTCTTTCTTGATATTGGCAAAGTCTTCACTTCAAAATGCAACTGAGTAAAAGCTATTCTTCAGGGGTGTGGGTGTTGGTGGTAATGAGCTCCCCAGCTCTCTGCTGACCTGGCTTAATTGAAGAATACATTTCAGAATATGTGCAAGACTTACCAGATATCCTTTAAGCCTTTGTCCAAGAGCAACATATATCTCAACTGAGTTTAGGATAACCATTGAGTAATAATGAGTTCAAGATTTTGCTTCTGTTTGAGAGCTCAGTAGCTATTCTCTGGTGCCCTGTTTGATGACACGAACATGTCTTAAGAAAATTGTGCTGGAGACTAGTCTCAGCTGTGACAGGTGAGTCACTGAAACTCTCGCCCAGCATATCCACCCCACCACACACCCTGCCCACCCCAGCCCATCTCCTAGTCTTACTCCCCTCACTGCACTGCATCTGGGATCTCCTTGATGTTCCCTCAAAGTAGGGCCCCTGTCCCTGCCTCAGGGCCTTTGCACATCCTGTTTCCTCTTCTTGGAATGCTGGTTTCCCAATTCCTGGTCTGAACAGTTCTTTGTTCTCCTCCTTCAAGGTTTAAATGTCACTTTTCTGATCATCCCCCCATCAGGTCAGATTCCCCCTTTTTCACATTCCTATGGCACCTTGTTCCTTGACTTTTTAACCCTTAACACAACTGTAATAATGTGGTTACATGTCTAAATGTGTATTTAACGTGTGTTGGACCCATTGGCTTTATTCTTTGTAACCCAAGGGCCTCGCAGGGTGCCTGGCACATAGTACCTGCTCAGTAAATAGATCTTTGATGAGTAAGTGAAGCAAGTAAATGAGGCCTAGTCGTGAAAAGGACAGAGGTTTTCATCAGAAACTTGCTTTTTGAATCTACTCTTGTACAGAGAGGAACAGGACCGGAAGCCCCTCTACAGCTCCGCAATGGTCTGTACAGGAAGAAAATACCTCCAGCAGGGGGACAAACAGATGGTCACCCTGGCTAAAATTAAAACTCAGTAAGGCACCTTTAGGTGCTTAATCTCTAAACAGTAATACTTCTCCCTGGTGCCAAGGCTACGTTGTTTCCTTCAGAAGGATTTGACCTTAGGCCTCACCTCCCTCAGCCCAGAGCTCTTTGCAACAAGCCTTGCTGGTCTTGTCCTCCAGCCAAATGTCCACATGCCTAAAGTAAGGCTCTTTTCCTTCCCTTCCCTGAAAGGTCTCTGCTGCCGGCGTGGAGTTGAGGTAAAACCTCTGGGGCTGCCCACTTCCCTAAAAGCAGCCTGGCGGCCTCCAGGAACAGCAGTTGTCTCTCTGCAGGTGTGTGACCATGATGATGAACGGACTCACGCTGAGCACCATCAAGGACTTCTACCTGGCCGGCTGCAAGGTGAGAGCAACCTGGACAGGGCACGCGGCACCTGGGGGGCCCTCAGGAGCGCCCAGACTCTGGGATTTCACGCACCAGACCCAGCTCCAAAGAATCTGATAGCACCAACCTAACAGTGCCAAGTGAACAATCTTTAAAAATCATTTTATGTTTCAAAGAATATCTTAACACTCCAAAAAGTAGAAAAGCTTTAATCCGGGGGGTGAGGGGGTGGGGAGGGGAAAGCCAGCGTTTCTTGCCAAAACAGCAGACAACATTCCAGGACATTCTTGGTGGGGTTGAGGGAAATTTGTCGCCCCCTGGGCTCAGTCAGTGTGTCAGGGTTGGCAGTAAGTGATGTAATCTAACACTCTGATTATCAGAGGAGAAAACTGAGACCGAAGGGGTGGCGGGGGTGGGGGGGGAGGGGCGTCTGTGATCGGTCACAGACCTGAGTTCAGAGATTTCAGCTTGAAGCCCTGTGGTCAAACCACTTACCTAGCTGTGCGACCTCAGGCAAGAGCAGGAATTTTGGAGCCTCAGTTTTTCCCTCGGTAAAATAGGAATAATAATGAACCGACCTCATAGGGTAGCAGTGCGGATTGATTTGAATCAACCTAGTGCAGTGCCTTGAGCGTAGCAAACACTCAGATAACGTGGGTTATCTGCTGCCGTTTATGTTTTGAAGAAGCGCTTTGAGCAGCGCGGCCTTCCCGAGAGCACGCGTGTAGCATCGTCGCCTTCCAGCAGAGGGCGCTGCAAGTTCAGGGATTCCTTTCTCCATGCGCTTTTCTTGCCTTCGCAGTACAAGGAAGAGCCGCTCACCACTGCCTGCGAGAAGTGGATGGAGATGAACTTGGTCCCTCTGGTGGGGACACAGATCCACCTCCGGAAAATCCCGCAGGAGCTGCTCCACAAAGTGCTGAGGTCCCCCAGGTGAGAGCTGGCTCCCGGCGAGCTGCCCCTGGGATGGGGGGAGGGAGGTGTTAGGGGGGCCTGCGTCCACACCTCTGCTGGACATGCCCAGTGTGCAGTGCCTTCTCCATCCCAAACGTCCCTCCCTCTTGGACAGCCTGGCCTCGGGGGGGGGGGGCCCAAACGTGGGTACTGTACTCGGTCACGGGGAGGGGTGCTATTCATCAGAGTAGGGACCCTCGGGGTGCCCGCTGTCTCATTACCCACCTGGTAATTAATTAATTGCCTAAATAATTTTTTAAAATTCTGTCAATATTAAGACACATTCATTGTGGAAACTTTGGAAACCAGGGAAAAGGGAAAAAGGAAAAAGCTCTCACCCCGAAATCAGTTTCTATCTCCAACCCTGAACAGCTCTAGACTCAGACATACCACTGCCGGTATGAGCTCTCTGACAGTTAAGGCTAAAACCCAACTCTTGGTGCCCTGCCCTTTACTGCACCCCCCGCCCAGTGTTCCTTGACGAGCTGCTCAAGCTCCTGGGAGACCACTTCATCCTCCCGCACAAGTGCAACCCATCTCTGTGGGCCTCTGCGTGGGCACCAGCCGGAGGCCAACCTTCCAGGTCTCTCATCTGGACCAGCACAGGGACCTCTACCTCAGGGTCTTGGTCTGCTCCTTACCCCCTCCCAGTCGCATCTTTAACCCAGGGGGCTTTGGCTCTGCCTATCCGGCTGCTCTGTGTTACCCATGTGGCAACCACAGGGCTTTCCTTAGACTCCAGCCAGTGCCTGGCCTTTTAGGTTATTTCCAGTGTTTCACTGATATAAATAGTACCTTCGCGACATCGTTCAATGTACATTTATTTTCATCTCATATTATTTTCCCACAGAGAATTCCTAAAAGTGAAATTACCAAGCCAAAAGGACTTTGTTTTTATTAGTATTTAAAAAATATTTTATTTGAAAATAATTTCAAACAAATTAGATAACAAGAAAAGTACAAAGAATATCTCAGTACCCTTTACCCTGCTTCGTTCAATCTCTGTCCTGTTTGCTTTATCATTTGCATCTGTGTGTGTATCTATTAACACACATTTTTTAACCCTTTGAGGGAAAGTTGTGTATATCATGTTCCCTTACCCCTGAATGCTTCAATGTATATTTTCTAATAAAGAGAATTCTTCTGTTATAATCCCAGTGCAGTTAACAACTTCAGGAAATTTGACATTGATGTGATACCTTACACAAGTGATGCACTGACTCAACACTGTCCTTTATAGCATCTTTTTTCCTCCAATGCAGGATCAGGTTAGGAACATGTATTGCATTTAGTTGTTGTGTCTTTGGGGGACTTTTTAAAAGGTTCTTGATACCCACTGCCAAGTTACCAAGATGGTATTCCCTTTGGGTGAATTACAAAACTGAAGACAAAATTCTACGAAAAATTATGATGGTGTATTAGGAAATAAATGTTTCCTCATGCATGTGTGGTGGAAAGCGTTCCGATTTCAGGAATTAGACCTGGAAGGATTTGTTCTCCTGTTGGTTTGAATTGACTCAGTAGCTGGCAATGCCCTCAGACTTACAGGGAAATGAGGTTGATAGAACAACGTTTTGGGTTCTGGTGTTGAGGGAGACCTCTAATCTCTGTATTATCTAAGAAGACCTCAGGAACTCGGGCCCCAAGAGCAATGCCAGGCCCTGCCAGGGGGGAGCCGGGGGCTCCCAGGGTCATTTTGCCCTGCTCTCCATGGCTTTTCCACAAGCGCTTTCTCCCCACCCTCCATGGAGCAAAGGTTGTGCAACCCTTGAAGAAAAGATAAACATGACAGCCCTTAGACTTTTCATGACATTGTCCCTCCCTTGGAAAGCCTGAGCTGTCTCACCCCGGTAACATTTAACCAAGGAAGGGAAAAAGAATGTCTGACCACAACCAGAATGTTAGCGATGGGATACGCCCTAGAAAAGGCTGGCTGGGCAGGAAAAGAGGTCAAGAATATTACGTGTCAGGCGTCTAGACTCACAAGTTTGGGGAGACATGACTGATGTGGACACTGGGTCCTGCTCCTCTGGCTTCACCCCAGGAGCTGTCTGTCTTCACAGACAGTGCCGGGCTACCTGGAGGGAAGGAAGAGCCTGGGAGGCCTCAGGCATGTCGTCAGCATGTGTGCCCCAGAGGGACCAGGCCCTCAGCTCCTGGACCTTATGCTGCCGTCTTGTCTTCCGAGGTGAACTCTCCTCGCCTGGTTGACGTCCAGCTGCCTTGAAGCTGGAGGGAGGTGGGGAACAGAGGGCATGGAAAGAGGGGCCTTGGGCCACACCCAGCGCCTGGGGAGATGGTTAGAAATTTACCAGGCTTCTCATCTTAGTGGCTGGTGGGCCTGACACCACGGACCACACCTGCTTAAGAAAGGAGCTTCGGGTGAATTAACTTTTACTGAGCACTTCTGGGTGTGTGCTGTGCTGTGTGCACTGTCCCTTTTAATCCCCACAGCGCTGTGCGGTAGGTACAATTATTGTCCCTAAGATAAGAGGGATGATAAAAGACAGGGCTAGGCTCGAGCTCAGGGCTCCGGTTTCCAAGGTCCAGGTCCCACCCTCACTGCTGCACCGTCTCCTCATTTGTAACAGAGGCCAGGTTTCCCAGCAAACAGAACTCAGCGAGCACTGGGTTGTCCTGGGAAGTCACATGGCCCCAGGGCATCTGTGCAGAAAGGCCAGCTGGGGGTCAGGGATGGAGAGTCCCTCAGCCCCACTTAGCGTAGACTGTGACCCATCCCTCGCTCGTGGGCGTGGTGCTTGGGTCTCTAAGCCTTTTGGGAACAACATCTGTCTCAGCAGGTGCTTCAACTTCAAGGCCATTCACCTTCCCCATCCGAAGTCCCTTTGACCTCATCTTCCTTTGAGTTTTCTTACCATCTTGTAAATGACCTGTGGTAAAACACACAGTTTCCCTGACCTCCTGGGCCTCTGGTTTTCAGTCAGTTTTCTCCTTAAAGGTCACCACTCGGTGACCCTGTTTCACTCACTCTAATATTATGAAAACTTCATTCTGAATTCTGTTTTTCTGGAAGCCAAGCTCCTTGTAGACTTAGGAGAATGGAGGACTCAGAGGGCTGTCTAGTTCCACCTGCACGAAAGGCTGCCCTGCAACCAGGGGGGCACGTGTCCCACCACCCCCAGACTTCCTGTCTGTGATGCAAAGAGTCTTGAGGGCTCAGGAATTCCCTGAGAAAAGCCACCGTGTCCTCCATGGCATTTGGAACACCACTGGGCAGCCCTCTCAAACAGTATTTCCTGCAGCTAATGCTTCTCTGGCTAATAACAACAATACCTACCAATTATGAAGCACTTGGGGTATACAGAACACGCAGAGTGGGTTTTCAGGTCTAATTCTTACGGCAACCCAGGGAGGTATTCCTCGTGTTTTTCCCTGCGGAATGGAGATTATAGGACGTGAAAGGATTGCTCCTGCCATGCAGCAAGAGGGTTGGGAATTGAACCCAGGTCTGAGTGGCCTCAATGCCCGTGGTCATTACCAGCCCACTGGTGTGCTCTGCTCCAGGCTTTCTTATTCCTTATTGATGGTCAAGATCAATAAGGACATGGAAGGTCATATTTTTGATTATAAAAAAAGTTACAGAGGTAGGAGGATAATGCAAAACACAATTGGACCCACCTCCCCAAATGAACAGATGGTAGCATTTTGTCGTAAGTTAAGAAATAAAACATGACCAGGAAAGCAGAAGTCCGCTGTGTGCTCCGCCCAACTCCCCGCCCAGCCCTATTCCCCTTGCTTCCTCTTGGCCTCCCTCCCTCCCTAAAGTGGAGGATTTGTGTGAATCCAGTCCATGAGATTATATTCTTGTTACATATATGTACATGCGAAAATAATGCACAGTATGGTTTTGCAAAGGTTTAAATTTCAAATCAACTTCTTCATAGTGATTGCACTGATTGTGACCTCCTGCAACGTACTCTGTTCACTAACATCACGCGACCTGTTCTCGCCGTATTGATATGTATGTACCTAATTAGCATTTTAAATTTTAATTGTTGTACAGGGCTCTGATGAATGAATAGACAGCAGTATTTTCATTCCCTTCCTAATGGCCTTTTGTTTTATTTTGCTTCATTTTTGTGATGACAGTCAGAGCTGCAGTGGACATCCTTGTTCATATTTTCTTGTTCACTTGGGCACGGCTTTCTCTATGGTCTGTGTTCAGAAGGAGATCTTTATTGTTTATACACAGTTTTCTCAATAAAAATAGAGGACAATGTCTTGTTAAAGGCATTTTTACACCAGTGACATCCCAATGGCTACTTGTGAGCCCCAATAAGAACATGTAGAACAGCCCAGATGTTCGCCTGTGTCGGGGGGAAGTTTAGGATCTCTGTGAGTTCCGTCTTGATTCAGATCATCAGAGCTCTTAGGTAAATGGAAATATGTTTGAATGTCCTCAGCGTGATTATTTCCTGTAGGAACTAATACTTTAGGGTACTAATACTTGGCCTAAAGACAGAGGGCTTTATTTCAATAATTACCCTTCATCATAAAAGTAAAACCAGGGTCCTGATTCAGGAGCTCCCAATTACTCCCCTTGTGTTGGTAAGCTCCTCTTTGGTAAGATCTCAAAGAACTTTCTGGGCTTGAGGACCTCAAGCGTGGGTTCTGCACCAGAAGATACGTAGCTCCCCAGCCCAGCAGTGGTCGAAGAGTTCCTTGTGGGGACATCATACCAAGTGATTCTGTGATGTCTCCCCTCTTGGCTCACCGTTATTGCCCAGACAGTGACAAATTTGGTCACTGTCTGGCCAGAGTCAAAGCCCACGCATTATAGGTGCCTAAAAAAAATAAGAGGAAAGAGACCGTTCTGCTGTGTCCAGAAATAGCGAGAGGGGCAGGAGAGTGACATTCCCATTGCTCTTTAGAGTCACGGTTTAGCTTGGTTTCCACCCACCATGACCACTAAGTGGTGGTTGAAGAGGCTAGGGTATACTTTGAAGCCAGGGTGCATCTCCATGGTCAGAGACAGAAAATATCAGTGGGTTTAAGAAACATTGAAGTGATTCAGAGAAGCAAGTCGGCGGCAGCTCTTAGAGGAGCCATTTGGGAAACATCCTTTACAGAGCTGATTCCATGGAGAGCAGCACCCAGTTCTCCTTCTCCCTTCTTCCTGATGAGATGCCTCGTGCGGCTGCAGGCACAGTGTGGGCTCTGGAGCCAGGACCCAAACCTCTCGGTGGGCCACTCGGAGCCCTGCCACCCAGGAGTCAGAGCTGCTGCCCCCTGAGCCCATTACTGTGCCCAGGCACTGCTCTATGTGTGGTCAGCTCAATAATGGTCCCCCAAAGATGTCGACATCCCAAGCCCTGGAACCTGCGAATATGTTAGGTTGTGCGGCAAAGGGGAATTGAGTTTTCAGATGGAAATAAGGTTGCTAATTGAATGAGCTTGGCATGGGGAAGTTATCTTGGATAATCCGGGTGGGCCCAGTGTAATCACAGGATTCTTCAATGTGGGAGAGGCAGGAGAAAGAGTCAGAACCAGAGAGAGATTTGAAGATGCTGTGCCGCTGACTCAAAGACGAAGGAAGGGGCCGCAAGCCAAGGGGTGCCAGTGGCTTCTAGAAGCTGGAATAGGCAAAGCAATGATTCTCCCCTGGACCGTCAGGAAGGAGCAGGGCCCTGCCCACACCTTGATGTTAGCCCAGTGAGATCCATTTTGTACTTAGGACTTCTGGAGCAATAAGATAATAAATTCGTGTTGTTTTAAGCCACTCGCTCTGTGGCAATTTGTTGCATCAGCAATAGGAAACTCATATGACGTGTCGCCTCACATGGCCGTCACAAGTATCCTCTGAGCAACTGCTATAATCACTGCGTTACAGATGAGGGAATTGCAGCTGCAGGGCCAGTTAGCCTGCAGGAGGTTCCACAGCCAGTCTGGGGCAGAACTGACCCCTGCCCAGGTCTGACCTCAGAATTGTGTGACTTTGGATAAGTTATTCACATTTCAGCCCTCAGTCAGGGCCGGGACTGGAATATGACCAGTGAGGCACTCAGCTCAGGTGCAAAATTTAAGGGGCACGTAAAAACCTCAGTCATTGAGATAAAATGTATTTTAATGCAATATTTTACAGTGAGAATTCATGCCAACAAAACCCCATGATGAAGAAAACATTAAATTTTTAAATAAACGTAGGGTCAGTCCAATTTCCACATCTATAAAAGTAAGGAATATATCCCAACTCTGCAGGGTTGCTGTGTGGAATTAAATTTAAAAAGTGGAATTAAATTTAAAAAGTACGGAAGCGCCTTGGGAACACTGTCTCCTGGTAGGAGCTCATTCAGTGATAGCCATTGTTTAACAGCAGCACAGCCAGTGGGTGAAAACACAGGCTCTGGTGGTGACAGGTGACTTGAGGTTCACAGTCCAGCCATGCAGGTTACCAGCTGAGTGACCCTGAGCAAGTAACTCGATATGTGAGTCCACCTACAGACTCAGGGTGGTATTGCCTCCTTCCTAAACTCACTTATAATTTTTCCGTTTTTTACACACAGTGTGGTTTTGGCTGTGCCTAAAATTACTTCTCAGTCTTTTCTTTTGGCCAGGTTGTTTACTTTCAGCGAGTTCCGCCTTCTGAAAACACTTCTTTTGTGGGTCTACTTGCAACTAAACAGCAAAACTCAGACGATGCCGACGTACGAAACTGTGCTCTCATTTTTCAGCAGGTAACATGACTTACTGTCGATTGATGAATAGTACATACACTGTTTGTTTGCTCATAATATCATGGGGGAAAGCATCAGTGATATTTTTCATAGCATCATTCAGAGTGCATAGCATGCAGTTTTCTTATGGGATAACTTTGAACCACCAGATTACTTGAAAAAGTGAATAATAGGTGTTATAACATGAGATAGTCCTGTGCCTTTGAGCACGTGTTCTGTGTCCAGTAAAAGACATGATGTAAAAGGTGCGCTTTTTATTCAGGAAAGTTACCATACCGTACTGGCCTTAAAAATTTCATACTTAAAATGTACCTAAATCAGACCAGATCGTTCTCATTTATATTTCACTAGTTAGCCTACAACATTCTGAATTTTCTGGACAAATGAAAAAGCATTTGAATGTACAAAGATTTCATAGCATTAATCTAGTCTCTTAGAATGTCTAAATTTATAAATTCTAAAAGTTATATATCTCAACATTCAAGTGAAAAATAACAATTATCGTATAAGAATGGGCACCATTTCATTATGCTTACTAAATGCAATAATTCTGATAAACACTTTCTATGTGTAATCTCATTTAATCTCCCTAGTACTCAGGGGCTGGTTTTATTAGTCCCATGTTACAGATGAGGAAATTGAAGTAGAGATGAATACCTTGTCAGAGACCATACAAGTGAGAAGGGACGGAGCCTGACTTGAACCCAGACCTGCCAAATCCCAAGACATTTTGCTGCCCATTCCTAGGATGCCAGGGAGGATTTCTCTCTTGTGCCCGCTGCAGCTGGTTCAGTCGTGAATCCCTGGGCATGGTGTCTAGAAAGATCCTGAGGCTGCCTCTAGGTTCAGTGTTGTTGTCAGCCAATTACTTCTAAAATTGCCTGGCAGTGCATCTTCTTCCCCTCCCTGTGTCCTCCTCTGCCTGTGTTTTCTGTCTGTTCAACCCCACTGGCAACGTCAGCTGTGGCAGCATGGGACAGGGGGACAGGGTGGGGGTGAGGGTGAAGGCAGTAATCCATCTGGTGTCTCTTTAGCTTCTGTTAAAACTTTGTAAATACACTCGCATCATCCAGGCTGGTTGCAGAGTGTGATGGGCCCGTAGCCAAAGACAGCGCCAGGAGGATCCGCCCTAGACGGGCAGGCTTACCTTCACGATCAGGTTTACGTTCTGTTCCCCATATCGGCAGGGACGGGGGCTTCCAAGCAAGATAAGGTGCATTCAGGGGAGTCAAGAGATTCCTTTTCTTTTGCACACGTGACTTTAGCAGATAAACACATCTTCCGTGTGTTCGTCAGCACATCAACCTGTTTAAGCCAAGTTTTGCTTGCATTGTTCTGACGCAGTTAATCCTTTCCTGGAACATCTGTGCACCATGTCAAGTAAAGAGCCCCTTTTTCCTGTCTCGTTATTTGGGGAAAGCAATGTTCATTGCCAGAATGACATGTCCTTGCTTAGTTTCTATATAATTTGCTTTGAACCCAAGTGTCTTAGATACACCCTCTCCCACTCTTTTAATAGCCCAAAAGACACTTTTTCTGATGAGTCATACACACCAGGAAAAGTCGCTGTTTGGCACCAGGTTAGCTCTCCTACTGGAAATGTCTAGAACTGGGAGATAGGAAATGAGCTAGAATGTGGGTGATTCATTGGAACTGTGTTTTTACTGTGAGAGAAACAAGTGGGAGTGAGAGAGCGAAGGCATGTGGCCTGCCTGAGCTGGGGTCTCCAAGGCTCCCCCCGTCCTCGGGTGTTCCTTACCAGCATAGCTTCTGCACTACTCCTGAATCGACATCGGTTCCACTTTGACCCCAGACCTCAGCCCTCCACACGCATTTCCCCAAGGCCCCCTGAGCCTGCAAGGTTTCCCTTGTTGGAAACCATTCGTGTGTCTCCAAATGGTCTCGCTGCCCAAGCTGGGATGCTGTCCTCCACCTGGAGCCGTGTTCTCAGGCTCCTGCCCTACATCCCTTCTTCCCTCACTCCCTCTCGCTCCCTCCAGCAGGCTTGGTGTCCCCTTGGGAGAAAAGATGAGACAGTCTGGAACTCAGATGCTCTTCCGCTCCGTGGTCACCCAGGCTTACCTCCGACTTAGAGGACCGTGGTCCATTTTTAGGACCGCGGGTGGTTCGCCTCCCGTCCCAGCTCACTCTTCTGCCCATAAGGTGCTCCATGGTCAATGGCCTCCACCTCCCAAGTGCTTGTCCCCTGAGTCCCCGAGGGACTCCTTAGCCGAGGGGCCAGCACTTGCAGCCCCGGCTCCCCTGACCCCAGCCTGCTCCGCTTCCTCTTCTGAGTCCATCCCGGCGGGGCCTCCCTAGGAGGCTTGCCAGCCAGGCCCTTACGAACACCTTGGTGGGTGCATACGTCCTGTCTCCCTGGGTAGGTTGTGAGCAGCTTGTAGGAAGGGTTTACAATCCTTTATTGCATCCTCAGCTCACCTGGCACCGCGCATATGACAGCTTATGGAATGATGAAATTCCATCAAACATTTCTACAGAGCTGGGTTGCCCCAGCTGAGAAATGGGTCTGACCATGCTAACGCCAAATTCAGAGAACACCATGTCTGCGGCAGCTCGAAATAGGAGGGCTGGCAGACAAGTTTCCATTTTTACTGATGGGTAGGGCCTGTTCGGTGGACGAGACTAGGAAGAGTTCTAAGGCTTTCTCGAGGCTCAGTGAGAAATAATGTCTCGATAGTTTGGTGATGCCTACCCTAGACATGGGAGGGGGCAGCAGTGGTGCCCAGGCTCTGTGCTGGCCTGAGGATCCCTGGGGCTGAGCCTGAGGGCTTGGGCTGCAGGAAGGCACCTCTGCTCCAGTGGTGGAAGGGGTGGAAGTGGTGGAAGTGTGGGAAGTCACGGTCAGCCTGGGCCGGAACTGAGTCACCAGAGGAGCTGAGCTCCCCAGTTCAGTGAAGACAGAGGGAACAGCTAGTCAAGGAAGTTTCCACAGCCACTGACAGGGACATTCCAGGAGCATTAGAAGGTGGGGCAGATGAGCAGACCCTGGGAGACAGTACACAGGCTTGTGTATGAGAGCCAAGGAATTTGGCTGTTTGGCCCAATTTTTAAAGTTTCATCTGTTGATGAAATAATTGAAATGACAGAGTGGTTTATAAGGTATTTCCCAGGTGGGGGAGCAGAGGTCAGAGTGGACCGTCACAATATGGGGACCTCCAAAATGGGATTGTGCTTTCATAATGTGGCAGCAGCGGGACAAGCTGCCCGAATGTTAGACCGACCAGGAATGAGGCAGAGCTGCAACTCTGGGTGTGGCCTTGGCTGGCCCAGTATCCAGAAAGGAGGGTTTAGAGCAGCAATTGAGTGAAATAGATCAAATACTCCTTTTCTCAGCTGTCTTAGCAACGTCTTGAGCTAGGAGGGAAGGTATTTGAATAGTTAACTCCTTCAGCACCGCTGTACCTGCAAATAAAGACATAGGTCCAAGCCTTTTCTACTCATCTGTATTCTTTTATTCATTGATTTTTTTTCATTCATTCAACAAATAGTTATTGAACATGTGCTCTATGCCAGGGGCACCGATGGACAGTGAAAGGGGCAGTTTCTCTGCCTAGCTCCATGTTTAAGAACATCTTCAAAGCTTATTTTCATTGTTGTCTAAATACATCAATATAGAAAGGGAACATGCGTGTGTGTATACACACACACATACACACACACACACACACACACACACACAGCTGTTTTCCTGGCAGTGGTTAATTTAGAAATACAAATAGGCTGTCCAGAATTTAATTTAACATTTCCTTGTAAGAAAAACAAAAACTGTAAGCAAAACCATTGCCTTCATTCGTCCACAGAGGAAGTCATCATTTTGTTTCACTTAGCAGTCTTAGAAGTCCGTGGGGGCTGTAAAAATTCATCAATTGGAGAAGAGCCAGAGACAAGCAAATTTTCTACTTCTTTGTAAAGTTTTTTTTTTATGTGGACCATTTTAAAAGTCTTTATTGAATTTGATACAATATTGCTTCTGTTTTTTATGTTTTGTTTTTTTGGCCCCGAGGCATGTGGGATCTTAGCTCCCCGACCAGGGATCGAACCTGCACCCCCTGCATTGGAAGTTGGAATCTTACCCACTGGACCGCCAGGGAAGTTCCGGCACTTTTTTTTTTAAGTACATTTTTCATCAAAATATAAAATACCTACAGCAAAGTGCACAAACCTTAAATGAACAGCTCAATGAATTTCCACAAAGTGCTCACACCTGTATAACCAGCACCCAGACCAAGAAACAGAACCTAACCGGCCCCCTAATGTGCCTTATTTCGGTCACTACCTCTCGCACACCAAGGTGAACGGGTATCCTGGCTTCTTTTACTATGGAGATGTCTTGGCTGCTTCTGAATTTTAAATAGAATCTTATAGCGTAGACTTTTAAAGGTCTGGATTTTTTTTCACTCAACAGTGTGTCCGTAAAATCCATGCAGGGATGGTAAGGGGCTTACAAGGGCGCCTTTTGCAAATTGGTGGTGGAGCTGGGTGGACCTGGGGCTCCTAGATCATCAGACACATCCTTTTACTTTGAGGTCTTCGAGTTAAGGGCAAGTCATGAACGGACCTGTAATTCTAGTCCTTAGTTGATTTGTTAATCCCTAAATGGGTCCCTTTCAGACACTGCAAGGGTGGATTCCAGCAACCTCACCAGAAGGAGGTCATTGAAAGCAGTCAGTGAATCCAATTTCCACACCATCCCAACTATTAGATTTCCCTGACCTCTGCAGCAGAGTCTCCTCCCTCCTATGCCCTGTCCAAATCTGACCCAGCTTTTATGGAGCTGGCCAAAGACTCCTCCAGGAAGCCTTCCTGGATCTCACCTGTGCACTGGACAGATTCCTTCTCTGAGCTTCTTGGAGAGAGAACGAGAGCATGTGCCGGCTGTGTGGGTGAGTACCGCCCCGACAAACCCAGCACCACCTTCCCATATATAAAAGGAGGGGAGCCTCCGAGGAGAGTGGCCCAGCCATGCCCTGCACTCCGAGCATCGCAGCCCACAGGTGTCTGAAGGAAATGAACTGTGATGCTGTGTGCCAGGGCGGGCACACAGCCATGTGTCTCTTGTGATTAATGGATGGCATTTGCAGATATAACCACGGAGTCATCATGAACCTGGGCACCCCTGGTGTGACAACTCTGATCTCTTTACCAGAACATTCATTTTGAAGTAGTCCATGAGTCATGGACATGAGGGTGGTTCAGTTGTTCTCTGTCAGAATCTCTCCACCAAGCCCTGTGCAGGGAGGTTGATATATTTCTTTTGTGTTCGTTGCCATTTTCATTTCTTCTGTGTCTCTGACCAGCGGTGCTCCTATCCGCCTTAGCTTGGCTCCCTGGAAGCTGAATCTCCCTCTCTGCAAGGTCCCAATTCCTTCCTACTTCTGCACTTCCCTCCTGTGTGGCTTCTTGGCCTTTCACCCAAACTGGGTGGCCCCAAGACGTCTTCTTCAGTGGTAAGAGTGGAGACTTTGGAGGAACACAAGGAATATAAGTGTCTGGATGCAGGAGGCTCTTGCAGAGGGCAGGTAGCATCATCGTTACACAGAGTTTCTAGACGCAGTTCTGCCTTTGGGCAAAGGTCAGGACCATCTTCATCTTCATAGTCAAGATGACATTGACTGGGTCTCGACAAATGACCCAGAGGACTTGGCCTGACAAATAATCGTGGTAACAACAGACAGGACCCTGTGAGCATAGGAAAATTGGCATAGAATAGCCTGGTCTGTGCATGTATGTGTGTGTGTGGTGTGTGTGTGTGTGTGCGTGCCCACACATGCACTGGGCTGGAACTGCATTCCTAGAAGGTGAAGTATGGTTGAGCAGAGGGATGGGATGGTAGGATTGAGCCTGGTGAGTTGGCAGGGACCAGCTCATTCATCCAATTAATTCACTTAACATTATTGCAAGCTGACTTGCCTGAGAACCAGGCACTGCAAAGGGTGCTGTGAATACAAGAGTAGACAGAACAGACCAAAATCTCCATCTTCACAGAGTTTACAATCTAGGAAGCAGAGACAAACAGCACATTCAGTAAATGAGGTGTGTGTTAGCAGGTAGCGGCCCTGAGTCTGAGTCCCACTACTGCCATTTACTGGCTGCAGAGGTTAACAATACCCCCTCGTTGGGTCTGATGTAGGTTCGTTCTAACTCAAAGAAAAGGCCCAGCACAGCACTTGGCAGGACGTCCTGAATGGCAGTGACATTCGCTAGGTGATGGTGGTGGCAGCGACATTCAGAATTATTGTTTCCTTACCACACTTTGGTGTCAGGAGCCAAGAGGACCGTTTCCTGCTTCTTGGGTTTCAGAAGGCGTCCAGGTCTTCCACACCGAGTTACCTTTTGAAAAAAGCCTTGTTCCCTTCCCCCAAGTGTGTAATTTTTTTCAAACTTCACTTTAAAATATAAACTATTCTTTCAGATATTTTCCATAGAAACTAAGTAATTTTTAACTCTAATTTTTTTATTGTGGTAAAATATACACAACATAAAAATGACCATTTTAACCATTTTTGTGTACAGCTCAGGGGCATTAAGTACATTCACGCTGTTGTGCAACAGTCGCCATCATCCATGTCCAGAACTTGTTCATCTTCCTAAACTGAAACTCCACGCAAACTAAACAATGAGTCCCCTTTCCCCTCTGCCCATCCCCGCCGCCCCTGGCAACCACCATTCTACCTCCACCTCCGTGAATTTGATTCTTCTAGGAACTTACGTAAGTGGAATCATACAGTATTTGTCCTTTTGTGTCTGGCTTAATTCACTTAGCACAATGTCTTCAGGGTTCATCTGTGCTGTAGCACATGTCAGAATTCTAGAGTATGCATTTAAAAGGCAAAAATTTGAAGTGCTGGGCTAATGGGTCTCTGAGTCTGAAAGGGTAAATGACTCTGACCGATGACAGGCTGGAGGAGGCAAGAAGGTCGTGGCTGATGGCAGCTCTAAAATGACAACCTGTGCCAGTCTGACAGAGACTTGTTCCTGGCACTGCCTTTCAGGAGGTCAGAAGGGAGGATTTGTCCCCAGGGTCTTGCAAGCAGAACCCAGAGCCGACCTGGGTGTATCTTTCAGTATCAAGGACCTATGAACTGTCCTCCCTAAGGGGGTCATGCCCCAAGGGTTTCCCATGAACTTTAGGAGGCAGACACCATGACCGGAAGCTTGTCCCATAACAGTCAGTGCTAAACCCAAAGTCTTTGCAGAGACAGAGCTCAGCGCCCGGGGAAGCCATGCCAGCCTTTGTTTCCACCAAACAGGCACGCAAAGAGGTCCCGACGCAGCAGCCAGCTTCCCTCACTTTATGTTACATCAGGTGAGCGTGCTCATCCTTGGCCCAGAGAATCCAGATGCCACGACCCAGCAGCGGAGTTGAGCCGGGTTAGATGGAAACACGTGGGCTGTTCTCTGGAGGCCCGGGCAGCGTCCCAGCTCTGCAGCCATCCACCCGCCCGGCTCCAGGGGCAGGGTTACGCCCATTGGTTCAAGGCGCTGGACCACACTGCTCAGATGCTTTGGGATCTTACAAAATCAGCGGCTGAGGCCACCGTTTACTTCCTTTGAGGTGGCCCATGGCTCCGGCGAGTTAGAGGGTGGCAGTGATAACGCCAGCAAGAACACGGCCATGCACTTGACCGGCTCAAGTTCAGGTCACTTTCCTTGGGGCGAGGGGACAACGGTGGCAATCATGAAGCCCGGAGTACCACTAGGACCAGCAGCTGTGCCCGGCATATCAGAAGCCCTGTCACCTTTACTTCTCCCGACCACCCAGGGAAGCACGTGTGGCTGTTGTGCCCCCGGACAGAAAAGGAAGCTTGGGGAGGCTGGGTCACACGGCTGACGGCCGGCTGGCCCAGGACTGGAACCTGATCTGTCTGACTCCAGGGCCCAAGCTCAGGGACCCCAAGCATGGTTGGGCGATGCATGAGCTGACTTGTGACCTGTCCAAATCAGCCATCATCAGTGCCACTTCCTGTGGTCCAAAGGGGTCATAAAGTCCAATCACCTGTCTCAGCAAAGCTCATTCAGAATCTTCTCGGGGAGAATGTCTGTCTGGAGAGGTCCTGGCTGACGGTCATCTGGCTGAGTGCCTCTCATAGGGAGACTCGGGGGCCTTGGGTCCCTCCTACTCTCCCAGCATCCTTCCCACAAAGCTGTGGAGTTGGCGCCTGGGGGCTTCTGAGCTGGAGGGGGAATCTGTCCTCTAGATGGTCCTTTCCCTCCTGGGCTGAAATTGTATTAACCTGCAGCTCCGGCAAGTTCTCTCTCCTCAGGGGCCACTCCGGGCTGTGGGAGCCCTTGCCGAGGGTCCGGGCTCGTTCCCCAGAGCATGCAGCTGGGCTGGGGGTTCTGCGTCAGCTCAGCCCCTTCTTTCTTCCTTGACGCCTGCGCCCGCCATGATGCCACCTAGCCGATTCTTCCGCTAAATGGTGAGAGAGAGGCAGGGAAGGAGGAGGCATTCACGTCTGGGAAAGGAGTCAAGCGAGCGTTATTTGTCCAGCTGAGAGATGCGTGTTTCTCAGGGCACTGGCACGGCCCACACTAGCCCAGCTCCACCTGCCCTGGGTAATGGAGGGCTGGATCCAGGATCAATAGCCCAGCCCTCCTTTATTTACGCCTGGTCCGTCCACCCCCAGAGACAGCTCCCCAGTGGATTCTAATAAATAATCATTGAATTTGAATTCGCTAATTTGTCTTCGCGCCCCTCTCCCCTCTCACAACGCCTCAGAATCCTTAAACTTCTTTCCTGGGACCACTGCCACGAGGAAGAGTTGGAGAGTCTCAGGAATTCCCAGATCTTGTGAAAACAAATGGCCCCCAGGCAGGTTGGTGGGCACCCCCCGCAGAGGCAGGACACGGGGCCAATGGAGTGTTCAGTCTGGCTGGGACAGGATGTGATTTGGACATCACTCTTGATTCATGGAAAAATATTCTAAAAGTGCCTTTGGCCGGTCTCATACAGGATCTGACTTGAGGGAATGACTTTGTGTTTCCAAAGTCATTGGAAAAATTATCCCCTGTCGTCCCCATTTGTCAAAAGTGACCATTTTATGCAGCAGGTTGTTTCAGAACAAGACTGGATGTGTGCCTGTGTGTACATGTCTTCTCAAGGGGAATGTGATTTCAACCCAGCCCTGACCTCAGCCACGTGTGGAAATTAACCAGAGTTTAGTATTAACACTGTCCAGAACTGATCCTGGAACCAGCTGCTAAAACGAGTTACCCACTCATCCGACCTTTCTTTCTTCTTGATTCTACCAGAAAGTGCTTTGGAAGTGCCTACACTGGCCACTTACTCAAAGGGCAGCATGTGTAGAGGGGGAATCAGAAACCCTGGGTTCAAGTCCTGGCTGAGCCGTTGTTTTTCCATCTGTAAAATGGAGCCGATGATACTTGTCCTGTCTGCCCCTTGAGAAGTTTGTGAGACTCAAGTGAGAAAACGTATCCTGAAATCCTCTGTACCGTTATGCGTTCCCATCATCATTTAATGAGCATTTGTCGGGCACCTACTATGCGGTAGATGCAAGGGGAAGATAACCCTTTGTCTCATTACAATCTCGGGGGGCAGCCCCCCTCTGCTTCCACACTCCCCACCCATCCAGAGAGAACCAGGCTCCATCTACCCCTGGCTGGTGAAACTGCTGGTCTCTGACATGACTTTCACGAGCCCCAGCCAGTTCCAGAAAGGAGGGTTCTGAAGGCCTTTTATTCCTCTTTGCACCTTGCTAAGCTTCCCCAAGAAGTGTTGCTTTCTGGACCGGGATGTGGGACAGAACTGGATGCCGCTCTTCCTTTGCCTGCGTCTGCACGGCATCACCAAAGGTAAGCCCCAGCCCGTGGGAGCGCATCCAGGGGAGGCTGTTGGGGACCTGCCACACCCCTCAGCCACTCCTGAGGAAGCCCCACCAGACGTTTCCAAAGGAATCAGCTGAGGGCTTCCCTGGTGGCGCAGTGGTTGGGAGTCCGCCTGCCGATGCGGGGGACGCGGGTTCGTGCCCCGGTCTGGGAGGATCCCGCGTGCCGCGGAGCGGCTGGGCCCGTGGGCCATGGCTGCTGGGCCTGTGCGTCCGGAGCCTGTGCTCCGCAGCGGGAGAGGCCACGGCAGTGAGAGGCCCGCATACCGCAAAAAAAAAAAACAAAACAAAACAAAACAAAAAACTAAAGGAATCAGCTGAGATCTGGCTTTGTCATTTCCAAGGTGTGTGACTTTAGGAAAGTCAGTTGGCTGCCCGGTCTCAGTTTCCTTGTCTGTAAAATGGGGATAATCAGAGCTCCTGTCAAACATGACGATGAATGGAAGGGGCTTACCGATGATGAAAGTGCACTCAGCGCCCAGGGCTGCGTGTCGCCATCTAACCACACGCCCTGCCTCTTAGAGTGGCGTCGCCTCTGGGCCGCTTGCTTACTCGACAGTCTGGGAGAAAACTGTGGGTCTGTGCTCCAGGCTTGAGTTTCCTCGTGCTCTGGGCCCAGAACAAGGCAGCTGTGACTTGGAAAGAGAGAGAACTCTTGGGGAGTGTGTTTGGGGCAGCCCAGGTGGCCACCAGTGAGAGCTTTGCCTCTGAAAGGATATTTGAGAACTTTTTCAAAGCCATTTCCAGTTATCCAGATAGAATGAGTAGCTCCAAAACCCACAAATGGTTGATGGAGCCCAGAGAGTTTGTCCAAATTGCTTCTAGACACTCCAAAGACACTGTTTATCAGATCTCAACCCTCCCTCCTTGGGCAGGATTGTGGCCGGGGGCTGTGGACCCTTTGGGGGAAAGGGCCATGGGACGTCTCACTTGGGTTCCACACATCTAACGATTCTTGGGGCCCGGGAATGCCCGCCAGTCCTCAGCTCCCAACTTCCTCCTTTGTCCCTCCGTAAATGAGGTTTTTGCAGTTCTCTTATGAATAAATCCGTAAGAATGTTCCCTTTGTGCTTCTTCCAGGCAAGGATCTGGAGGAGCTAAGGCACATTAACTTCTTCCCTGAATCCTGGCTCGTCCGGGTTATAGCCAACCATTACCTCGCGGTGAGTCGCCAGCTCAGCGCAGAAACAGTTATCGAAATTTATTGCCTTTGCTTTTTCCGGAGATGTGTTTTGCATTTGGAACCTCTGGGCCTCTGAGGTGGGGAAGTATCTGGATCCTTCCCCAGGGGAAGTGGGAAGAGCCAAGCCTGGAGGGGAGGAGAGAGGAGGCCCCGCCTTGGAGCCCAGGTGTTTAGAACATCTGTCCTGTTGACCCGGAGAGTTGGGGACAATTGGCCACACAGCCCTGCAAACAGAGTCCCCTCACAGATACAAATGTCAGGTGCTTATTATTGAAATTTTTCAAAATTCAGAGAAACTGAAAGAAAGAAGACACATACTTTCAGACCCATCACTCCCCAAACAACCATCGCAAACATCTTATTGCATTTTATTGCCTTCAGGTCTTTTTAAAAAAAAATACACTCAATGAAATGTGTTTCTTATCACCATTTTTACTGGCTGCAAACTCTTCCACCAAGAGGATATGCTACAAACAGTGCTACTTGGCCTTTCCTTTATTGTAGAAAAGTCGTGGTGTTTCTAACTGCTATCTATTATAAGTAGGCTGCATGGTGAATGCATTTGCACGTAATGGTTTATTTTACTATACTTAGAATTATTCTTATAGGAGAATCTGAAGAGTAGAAAATACTGGTCCCAAAAGGAATGTGCACTTTTGTTCTTGATACGTATTAGCAAAATTTGAACCAAACTACTCCTTCCCCAGTGATAAACGAGGTGCCTTTCTTTGAACAAGCTCAGCAACATAGAGCATTTTCCTTTCAGATCACTTGTGTCAATTGTGAAGTGAACAATGGCGTCTCATTTTTGGATATGCATTCCCTTTATTACTAGTAAATATGAATATTTGTCCACGTGGCATTTCCCCCTTTGTGAATTGTCTGTGCAAACGGTTGTGCTTCTTATGTGTTTCCAATCATGCATTTTCAGAGATGAAGTGGGGCAGTGTTTGAATTCTGAAGATTTATGAGTCACTGGTTGAAATTAAATTCAGCTCAACAAATACCTATTGTAATGTGCAAACCACAGGGCTCGGTGCCCCATACGCAGTAGATAACCGCTCCATGGAACTGTGCTTCTCTGGGACATAACTCAAAGTTGTGTTCTAACAGAGCAGAGGGTGGGAGGGGCAACAGAGAGAGAGGGGACAGTCTCGGGGCTGGGGCTGGACACCTCAGGAAGTCCCCCACCTCCCTTTTCATGTCCCTCTGGCCTTGCCCACCTCCTTCCTTTTGCCCCCCGCCACCAATGTCATCCTCCTGAAATTTGCTCCCTCCAGGCCCCCGCCCTCACGTGGAGCCTGCCCTATGGGGCCGTACTTGCTCTTGACTTTACAGCCATGAATATTCTCTGCCTTGTAATCGGGCTCCTGATGTACACATTTTATTTCTCAAGTAAGAAAAAAATGCTGGGGCATTTTTCTTGTTCTCATCTTTGCATCTTCTGAGAGCATCGAGCATGGTACCTGGCTAGTAGGTTTTCAGTAAATACTGTGGACTGGATTCATGGGTGAGCATAGGCTCCAGAGACAGAACTCTTTCGAGCACGATGGGGGTTGTAGGGATCAATGTAGTGAAGGTGATGTTGGGGGGTCGGGCTGCTGGTAAGTGGTGTGTGTTTTCCTTTCAGCTGGAGAATGGGGGCGACATGGCCCACGCGAAAGATCTTACCACCCAGGGGGTGAGATTCGGGCTGCTCTTTAACCAGGTACTGACCACTGGGCCCGAGCCAGGGGAAGAAACATCTCTTCCCGTGCTTGGTGAGAGACCTTTGTACAATGGCCGTGCTCACTTCCACCGTCTGGTAGGAAGGCCGGGGCAGAAGAGGGAATCGTAGGGGTCTCTCCTGCACACTTGCCACCCCCTTAGAAGGAAAATGCACACACGGGGCCCTGGGACAGGCCATTCAGTCACTTGATGGGCACATCTACGATTCCCATGAGGGTACCCAAATGTCTCAGCTTTCCAGGGTTGGAGGTGTTTCCTGGGGATGCAGGACCTTTCTGTTCTAAAACCAGGAAAGGCCTGGGCAAACTGGGATGAGTTGGTCATCCTCTTCCCCACAAACATGGTGAGCTGCCAACTGCCCAAGAAGAGATTCCACTCTGAGCCCATGGTTAAGGTTGCAGGGGCGACTGTTCTGAGCAGCTCTTTAGATGGAGCCCAGAATCAAAGCGGCAATGAGTTAGGGAGCTCGGCTGCAAAACCTCTGGGCGCTCAGTCACCAGGGGAGCCTGAGCGGCTGGTGGCTGCCCTCTGTCTTGGGCTCCCTCGATAGGTACAATTCTCCAAGCAATGGCTGCGATCCTCCAACATCACTAAAGCCACCCCAGTAGTGATCTCAAAAGAATTCATGTTTTACGGGTTTGGGGCCCTGAGTCTATCATCAGAGACTCCCCTCTGGGTCAGGCCTGGATGGGCTGTGCTTGCAGGGACCTGCCCAAGTGGACAGATTGCAGACCACAGCGGCCGGGACACCCTGCAATACCGTGGGCATGGCGGGTCTCTTAGGCCCATCAGATTGGAGCAAAATGCTTTGTTCCAAAGGTCTGCAGACCACAGGTCATCTAAGAATATGCCTAACTCATTCTTCTCCCCACTAAGGGGGGCATGCAGAGCAAATAGTATTGCCACTGAGTGCCAACCTATCAGGATTTGTAAAGTCGCTACAGTTTGTCTCTTCTTTTGTTTCCCAGGCTAACATTGCTGTTGTGTTTTAAGTCACAACTTAGTCACTTTAGTAGTTGTAGCTAGAATCGGTCTTGCTATGTTCTCTTGCCTGTGACTACTGAAGGTTTTTACCCCGTCACCTTGTTGCTTGTCTTTCCCCACTTAGGAGTATACTGCACATTCAAAAGTGATTGCCATGTATGGATTCTTCTTTGAGATAAAGGGAATCAAACATGATGCTACTTCATATAGTTTTCATATGCAGGTAAGAAGGACAGAGAGCACAGGAGAGCTATGTCTCTGAAACAGCCTTTGAGATTCAGAAGCAATTCATATGGAATTAATAATAATTGATTAAACATGAGTCACGAATTCATTTGTAAAACGTGTTGTAAGCCTGGTGCCAATCCTCCTCATGGTCGTGATGTCATTTGACTTTTGCAGCAACGTTGTGAGGCTGCTGCTCTTAACCCACTCAATAGACGAGGATCTCAAAGCGGAGTGTCTTCGTGTTTGTATGGCCTCTGCTGTAAGGCCAAGGTCAAATGATAGTCCTCTGGAGCCACGTGTGGGGCTCAATTCATTTTCAGTTTGTACATGCTGGGGGATGCTTTACAGATGGCCGTTCTTCTGTGGAGGTAACGCACATGCCCGTAAAGGCAGAGGGAATGGTGTTCTCTAGGGGGGCAAAGCGGAGGCTGTGAACAGGACGCTGGAAGAGTCAGGAGGGTGGATGCCTTCACCTCCATGCTCCTGCTGGACTTTCAGGAGAGGCAGGAGAGCTGGGTTTCAGAGTAGAGTCTGAATTCAAACTACCTGGTGAGCCGTTTGATCTTGGTGATCCCAGGAGCCTCCCTGTGTCCACTTTCTGACCTTTAAGTTGGACAAGGTAATAAGACCTACCTTCCTAGGTTGCTGTGAGTATTAAATGTGTTAACTTGTGCAAAGGGCTTGGAACAGGGCCCTGATGATGATGGTGACAGCCATGATGGTGGACCCCTACCTTCCACTTGGGGTTTCATTATAAGTCTCCAAAACTTTAAGCTCCTTGAGAAACCATGTCTTTAATATCACCATATCTTTTTATTACCACCGCCAATCACAGAACAGGAACGTAGGGGTGGTATGTTTGTATTATGGGTGGATAAATGAATGAATGCATGAATGAGAAACCTGGGGTTTCGTCCAGCTTGGCCACTACCTCTTTATGTGTCCTTGAGCGAGTCACATCTCTTCTTTAGGCCAGTCCTTGGCCTTCAGTGACTCACGCATTTCCCTACATAATGGATTTTACTGGATGGAAGAGATGAATTATGTAACAACAGGAGTCGAAGTGCTCATATGAATGCTATGTTGGTTTTTTTTTTTTTTTTTTTTTAATAAATTTATTTATTTTTGGCTGTGTTGGGTCTTCGTTTCTGTGCGAGGGCTTTCTCTACTTGTGGTGAGCGGGGGCCACTCTTCATCGCGGTGCACGGGCCTCTCACTGTTGCGGCCTTCTCTTGTTGCGGAGCACAGGCTCCAGTCGCGCAGGCTCAGTAGCTGTGGCGCACGAGCTTAGTTGCTCCGCGGTATGTGGGATCTTCCCAGACCACAGCTCGAACCCGTGTCCCCTGCATTGGCAGGCAGATTCTCAACCACTGCGCCACCAGGGAAGCCCGCTATGTTGGTTTTTTAAACTTTGGCAAAGCGATGTGAAGACCTTCCCGTTCAATATAGATTGACTTCATGGTGCTTTCCTGAGTTGGCCAAACCCCAGTCCGTTGGCCAGTGGTTTGCTCATGGTGAGGGTTCGAATGCCAACTGATTCAGCAGCAGCTGCATGTAGGAAATGGGGCCATGGGGAAACCCTCCCGCCCTGTACACATCAGACAGGAGGGCCAATGTGGCAGGGACCACGTTTCGCTAACTCCGGGTCACCCTGGTTTCAGTTCCACCTAAGGTGGGTCACCCTCCTTGCAGAGAATAAGGCACACCAACTTGGAATTTGCCTCCTCCGTCTATGAGCACAGCCCCATCAGCCTGAGAGCAGAGCGCTTGGTGACGTACGAGATCAGAGCCCAGACCCTGGTGGACGGCAAGTGGCAAGAGTTCACGACGAACCAGATCAAGCAAAAGTTTGGGTTGGTCAAGTCGTCCTGCAAAAGCCACGTGAGTGCTTTTCTTTTCTTTTCTCTTTGATTGCTCTTTTGCTCGTTCTCTCCTCCACACAGTTTTGGGGATCACTGACTTTATAGCTCCAGCGATCTACGGGGGGAAATTTGCTCAGTTTCTTAAGGATTTTCACAGCCCCAAATAATGCTAAAGAAAAACCTTGTAGGATGAAATCTGGGCATACTGAAAACGATAAGCCAAACCAGACTGCCTGATTTGGGTCACACCCGAATCATTTTATAAACATCGAAGGGGACTTTTAGGGAGAGGTGGAATGTCTGGTGGAGCGTATTTGCTGCCAACACCACCTTTCTTGCCGGGACATCACCTTCCACCAAAATCCATGGCCCAGCCCACCCGCCCCTGGCTCGTCCAAGGAGAACTGAGGTCATCTGCCTCAGTGGGCCACCACAGCATCCCGGTAGATTCAGTACCTGGCTTGGCTCCTGACGGCTGCAATGCAGAAATTGCTAGAGAGCCTGTCTGCAGTGCTGGGAGGAGCTCTTTGGTCTGTGAATTTAAGCCCTCGCTGCCCTGCTTGACCTTAAACCAGTGAGTGGGACTTGACCTTAAACCAGTGAGTAATTCTCAGTCCTGTCTGCACATCAGAATCACCTGGCCCTTTGCAAACTCCCCAGGCCCGAGAGCCACCCAGATAAGACCAGATATTCCGTGGTGGGACCCAGGCATCAGTATTTTTTAAAGCTCCTCTAGTTATTCTCTATGGTGTTAGAAATCAGAATAGCAATTTCCTTGTGGAGGTGGGAGTGGGGGAGGCTGGGATACTGACCAGGAGGGGATGGGAAGGAGATTTCAGAGGTACCTGAAATGTTCTTTATCATGATCAGGGTGGTGGTCACACAGGAGTGCTTACTTGTGAAAATCCATCAAGCTGTATCCTTAGGATTGGGGCACTTTATTGTATTTAAGTTATATTTAATTTTTTTAAGGTTTATTTTAAAAACCTTCCCTACATGATTCTTAATGTACATCCAGAGTTGAGAAGCAGCATCTTATACAATTGCCAGGCCTTCCTCTTTCCCCTTCTAGAGGATGATTGCGTTTATCCTGAAAGTCCCGTTTGCTTTGTTTTGTTTCATCTTTTAGGCCTTGAAAATCCAAACTGTGGGCATCCCAATCTATGCAAGTTTTTCATTCATCTTCTCATTATCTTAACGGTTTTCAGAAGAATCTATGGGATTTTTTTTTCTTCCACTGGTCCATGTAAAAGGAAATAAAACGACATGAAAGGGACTGCTCAAGTATTCAGCTGACTCTCCGAGTTAGTAATGGTCTCAGAACTTTGGCCCACTGTCTTGGTCTGTTGGGCTGCTATAACAAAACACCACAGACTGGGCGCTTATAAACAACAGAAATTTGTTACTCACAGTTCTGGAGGCTGGAAGTCCAAGATCAAGGTGCCAGCAGATTCCACGTGGTGTCTGATGAGAACCTGCTTTCTGGTTCATAGACGGCTTCTTCTCGCTGTGTCCTCACATGGTGGAGGGGGCAGGGAGCTCCCTGGGGCCTCTTTTAATAAGGGCACTAATCCAGTTTACGAAGGCCCTGCCTTTCCCTCATGACCTAATCACCTCCCAAAGGCCCCACCTCCTAATGACATTACCTTTGGGGGTTAGAATTCAACATATGAAGTCTGGGGAGACACATTCAGACCATAGCACTCCCATTTGTATCGTTGGAGGATGGAAAGTATCAGAGCCATGAGTCCATTGCCGTTATTGACCCCGAAGCTCCCTGAGTCCAGCCCTAACTTGATGCACTCTCGGAAGCACTCCTATGGGGGCATCAACAGTAACAACATACTCCAACTGGAAGCGCCAAGGTTCCCCTTTTTGTGATACATCTCTGCTTGCCACACAGAACAACACACCTTGCCATTGTCCCTGGCAGTTTTGGCTCAGCCAGAACAAGAGGTAGGAAGGGAAGTAAACAGTTATAAGGTATGGCATGACTTATTTACTGTCCCACCTTTTTAAATGGAACTTTAGGTTTTGGAAAAAGCAAGGCAAGAGAGTCTGTTTTCCCACCGTGTGGATTAGTTTTCTGTTGCAGTGTAGCAGAGTACCAAAAGTTTAGCGGCTTAAACAACACATACTTATTTCACAGTTGTTGTGGGTCAGGAGTCCAAGCAGCCTTGCTGGGTCCCCTGCCCAGGGTCAAGTCTACAATCCAGTGGCAGCTGGCTGTGTTCTCATCTGAAGACACAAGTGGGGAGAACCCACGTCCAAGCTCATGAGGTTGCTGGCAGATTCATTTCCTTGCAGCTGTATGACTGAGGGCCTGACTGCTTACCGGCTGTCGAGAGAAGACCACCCATGTTCTAGAGGCCCCTGTACTTCCCTGCCACATGGTGCTCTCTACAGACATTTCGGAGCATGGCTGTGTGTCCTTCAAGGCCAGCAGGAGAGTCTCTCTCACTGTCGACTGCTAAGACAGAGCCGTGCGTACCGCAAGGTAATCTTGGGAGTGACATAGCATCACCTTGGCCATGTTCTCGGCGCTAGAAGTAAGTCATATGTTCTACCCACACTCAAGGGGAGAGGATTATACAAGGTGTGTGATGATTTAGGGTGTGTCCACCACAGCCTGTTAACCGGTGTCTTTGGGAAAGTGATGGAGCATCAGCTGATGCCGTATAGACAACAAGTGGGTAAATTTAGTCTGATGATCACCGTAGAATCAGACATGGGCTAAGGGAGCCGCCTTCCCAGCAGAGGACTGATGCCCTGGGCAGAGTGAGCTGGCAGAGAGGAAGGCTGGTGGGAAGGTGAGAAGGGGAACCAGTGGAAGAATTGGACAAACGAACTGGGAGTTGGGTCTGTCCTAGCCCCCATCCTGCAAGTTCTGTTCCCTAGCTTGCATCTGGCCAGGCCCAGCCAACAGGAAGTGGTGATGGGAGCTTGGAGAATAAGAGACTGAGGGAAGCCAGGGGACTTCTCACCCTCTCGGCTGCAGAGGGCATTTTCCAGCAGTGGCTGTGTCTCCCCTATGGCTCCAGCTCTGCTCTGCTGTCCCAGCTCCTACCTGGCAGCCTCCTGTCGTGGTTCCAGATCCATCAGGTGGCCCTGCTTCTGCTTCTGTTCTGGTGACGCCTCCTCATCTGTGTACCCCTGCAGCTCCAGGCCGGTGAAGACTTCCTGCCGGTCTCTGGGTGCCTCATTCTCCTGTTTGCCTTCTCAGGTCTTCCTTCATCTGTGTGATCTGTTCTCTATTATATTTATTCTGTTTGAAATCCCTGGAGTATTTTAGGCTTTCCAGACAAGTCCCTGATATAAAGGGTTCTGAGGGGTTGGCAGGTGTGACCCAGTGCATAGGCTGTTGGAAAACAGCCTCGATTATTCCTCCCACCCCTGCAGGGCCGGGTCAGGGCAAGGCAGGTGAGACACTCTCCTTGTGTCAAAATACACTGTCATTCAGATTAATAGTATTTTAGTGGACTATCTTAAAAAAATCAAAATCAGTGCCAAAAATCTGTGACGTAGGTTGATGAATTACCACAGATGAACACCCCCATATTCCAGCGCCCAGATCAAAACCAGAAAGTGCACGATCACCACCCCAGATGCCCCCCCCCCTCCTTGTACTTCCTCCCAGTCACTGTTCCTCGAAGGTAAACGCTATCTGACTATCACATTCGTTACAACGGCCATTTAGTTTGAATATTGAATGAAGAGAGTCGTGCAGCCTGTTCTCTTCCATGCCTGCATCCTTTGGTTCAACATCACGTTTAAGAGATTCATCCACGTCTTCGTAGGGAGCAGTAGTTTGTGTGCAAATAAGGATCGTTTCCCCTTTTATAACACGAAATGTTACTTCTGTATAATAACAAGCTTGTTGAAGAAAAATGAGAAAATTCAAAGAAGACAATAAAATCCAGTGGGACTCCCATCATTCAGAAGTTTGGCAGGTGACCTTCCCAAATTACCTTTAGATGCACTTGGAGTTTTCTTCCCATTCAAAATGGGATTATGCAATGTGTTTTTCCTTAGAAGCTGATTTTTTTCCTCTCTCCAGATAGATGATTTCTTTAACAGAGAAGCACAGCCTTGGGAGAAGAAGGCGGTGATGAATTTGCCTTGCCTCCAAACTTATGGTGCTAAGTCGGAAAAGTCACTTGTCATTTCCTCTCTGTGAACTGTGCTTCCTTGTCTATAAAAAGGGGATAAGGCAGCCCCTCGGCCTCCCTCGGGACTATGATCCCTGCGGCCACGAGTCGTGTAACAGCCCCTCGGTAAGCAGCCCCTGGGCAGATGTCGGGGTGCGGCTCGACTCACTGGCTCTGGAGAAAGAGCAGCCTTGTGGCATTTCACCAGGGTCCTGGGGGATAATGGGGAGGATAAGAATGGAAAACTTCTGAAAAGCAAGTCCGTAGATGTCCAAGAGAGAAGAAGCTGTTTGGAAGCTCTGCTGAAACATGAACGACTGTCCACTTTCTATGGGAAACCACTGTCCTGGCTCAGCTATTTGGAATATGCAATGTCAAGCTCCCAGAGTCTGCAGGATTGGGAAAACCTCGCGGAACAGCAATTCCAAAAAGGCCTCCCTAAGGTGACCAGTCACACTGTGAGGGTCCAAAAGGCAGGGATGTAGGAGAAAGGCAACCCCAGAAAGGATGGAGTAAGGGCCTGACGGGCCGGGCTGCATCCCCTGCCTCAAGGGCCAGAGAATGGAGGCACCTGAGGCAGAAGGACTCGGGGCATCAGGGACAGGAGATGATGTCATTTCTACCTCCTCACTGTAAGAGCGGGGAATCAGGCCCAAGGAGCTGGAGTGACAATTCTGGTTTAAAGATGTTACACTTGACGCCCACCCTCTCACTGAATCCTCCCAACTGCCCCCCCTCCCCGTGATGTAGGTGTATTTTCCACGTCACTAAGAGTGGCAGCTGAGGGCTTCCCTGCTGGCGCAGTGGTTAAGAATCCGCCGGCCAATGCAGAGGACATGGGTTCAAGCCCTGGTCCAGGAAGATCCCACATGCTGCGGAGCAACTAAACCTGTGAGCCACAACTACTGAGCCCATGTGCCACAACGAATGAAGCCCACGCGCCTGGAGCCCGTGCTCCACAACAAGAGAAGCCACCGCAATGAGAAGCCCGAGCACCACAACGAAGAGTATCCCCCGCTCGCCGCAACTAGAGAAAGCCTGCACACAGCAGCAAAGACCCAACGCAGCCAAAAATAATTAATTAATTAATTAATTAAATTTTTAAAAAGAGCAGCAGCTGAGCTTCAGAGAATAAGGAAGTTGTACATCCAGGTTCCTCAGAGTGGCAGAGCCGGGGCCACCACGGGCCTGGCCACAGGGCTCACCTGTTTCCATTTCCCTCCACAGGCCACTGAGAAGAGGGGAAAAGTTTACTTATTTATTTATTTATTTGGCTGCATTGGGTTTTTGTTGCTGTGCGCGAGCTTTCTCTAGTTGTGGCGAGCAGGGGCTACTCTTCATTGCGGTGCGCAGGCTTCTCATTGCGGTGGCTTCTCTCTTTGCGGAGCACGGGCTCTAGGCACGTGGGCTCAGTAGTTGCGGCTCACGGGCTCTAGGCGCGCGGGCTTAGTAGTTGTGGTGCACGGGCTTTGTTGCTCCGCGGCATGTGGGATCTTCCCAGACCAGGGCTCGAACCCGTGTCCCCGGCATTGGCAGGCGGATTCTTAACCGCTGCACCACCAGGGAAGTCCCGAGGGGAAAAGTTTTAAGGTGCTTAATTCAAGTATTTATTGAACACCTACTACATGCCCGACAGAACTGTGTGCGGAGCATCTGGGCATGCTGGGCCGTGCTGGGCAGGGTGCCTTCACATGGGAAATCACATTTGATTCCGCTGGGGGCATTGGGACAGGGCAAGGGTGGTCTCACTGAGGAGGTGGCAGGTAAATGGGCCATGGAGGATGAGCAGTGTCCTTGCAGGTGGAGGGTTGCTGGGAAATGGTACAGGTGAAGCTGAAACAGCTGAGAACAGGCTCATGTCCAGGTCCAGGACTCTTGGACTGAATCTTCACCAGAATCTCCTGGTTGCTGGTGCAAATGGACCCCTGGCCCCCCAGCTGTGAAGGCTGACTTTGCAGCCTAGGAAACACCCAGGAACCTGCACTTTAACTCCCAGGCTTTGGGGAAGTCCTGATGCGGGAGGTCTGGGATCACTCCCAGAAACAACTCAGATCGATCTGAAAATGTTGATTCCATAGCAGGGGTCCCCACCGTACCCCACATACCCGACTGTCTTTCTTCTCCAGTGAAAAAAAAATCCAATAACAACAACAAAGCTGTGAATCTATTTCACCACACTGGATGATTTTATTTTTAAAACCAAATTTCCTGTATTATGAAATATAGAACTTCAAGGAGGCACCCTCCTGTGGGTGGACCATTTACTATAATGCAGAGTCCACCCCTTTCCACTAGGGGGCGAGGTCTGCCTCAAAACTGGGAACCAGAATTTCAGTGGCAGAAATTTGCAACTTAAAAGCTCATCTTGCAGGGTCTTCCTTGCTTAGTGGTTCAAAGTGAACTTTTTTTACATCCCAGATGAGACTGTGGTCATTCAAACATCTACAGTGTTCACATCACAAAATCTCTGAACCTGGGAAGTAGAAGTCTTGAGACAAAAATTCTTAAGATGATCTTACAAGCCCTCCTTACAAGTGAGAACTTCTTAGACTAGAACTTAAAAAGTCCACAGTCACCAGGCCAAAAGCAGTGACCATGAGTGTTGGTCAGCCTAACATATTATGTGCCATGTCCATGACCTTCTCTGTGTTTGCTTCTCCTATCACCCACCATCTGGCTCACCTCCCCAGACCCTCCCCTCCAACAAAGATGGCCCGGCAACTCTTTTAAGTCATGAAGTAGCAAGACAAGGGTTTGAGTCCTAGCTCTGTCCCTTACTAGCTGTGTTGCTTTAGGCAAGTCACCTAACCTCTCTGAACCTCAGAGTCTAATCTGAAGTGGGCCATAAGACCTGTGGTGTTAAATAAGTTGATGTGTGATTGGTAAAGCACCCAACACATAGTAGGAGGTTGATACAATTTATCTCTGTTCCTCCTCATTATTTGTAGTCATTCAGTATTTATTAGGTCAAGATGGATGCTCTGTGATCTTGGGCAAGTCCTTTTTCTCTTCTGGGCCTTCTTCCCCTTATGCAAAATGAAAGGTCGAGCTAGGCACTCTTGGTAGACGTTCCCAGCTGCAATCATTCATTGAGTCCTCTGATTCCAGGAGAGCAGAAGAACAGAAGTGAATGGCTGTGCCTATGACCAGGAAAAGTAGGACCTGGGGAAGAAATGAACTGTCTTATTTTCCTGTGAGCTCATCGGGAAGAGCAAGAAGGGCTTTATCCTCACTCTTCCTTAGAGGGTTTGGAATCCTGGAGGCTAGAGTACCAGATGAGAGAGGACATTTTTGCTCTTGTAAGCCTAAGATGAGAAGGGGATGTGCTGGGGCCTGCCAAGCTGCTGGGGAGAAAGACGGGCTCCCCAGGAACTGGGTGGGGGAAGTCCCAGCCCCATGTGCACACAGGAGGATGGCATAGGATGTGTTGGAGGCTGGCCTACAGGATCTGAGGCCTTGAGAGCTGAGAAGCAGTGAGGACGGAGTATCCTGTGGGAGACAGAGAGGAGAGAACCCTCTGTAGGGAAACCTCTAGGGCAGTGCTATCCAGTAGAACTTTCGGCAGTGATGGAAATGTTCTATATCCACCCTGTCCAATATGGTGGCCACTAGCCCCATGTAACCACAGAGCACTGAAATGTGGCTAGTGTGACTAGGAAATTGAGTTTTTAAGTTTATTTCATCTTAAGGTATTTACATTTAAATCACCATAAATGCAAGTAGAAGGAACAGGGTAGCAAAGGTACCAACCACCGAACAGGACTGGGACCTTCCAATTTCTACAGACCCTCCAGAGTACTGAGTCTTTTAGTCTCTCCCCAAGGCCCGGAGAAGGAAGCGTCAGTGGCCATGCCTGAGGCTCAGCCTGCAGTCACCAGAAACATTTGCCTGGACTGCTGGGCGAAGGCTACCTCCTCAGGGGCAGGGAGAAGCATGTTGGGGGAAAGGAAGGTTCTAATGCCAGGGAAGCAGAACTCAGCTCTCTATCAGGAGTCCCAGTGTTACCCCACTCCTACCTGCACTGACAGTTATTTAAATTTCAATTTATTAAAGTGAAATAAAATCAACAACTTAACTTCTCAGTGGCATTGGCCACATTTGGCTGGTGGCTACCGTATTGGACAGGGTGGAATAGGACGCAAGGCTCCCACAGCTCACTTGGTGACTCTGAGTGAGTTATGTGCCCTTTGCGCTTTCAGCCCCTGACATTCATTCTACAGATTTCTCATGGGCGGCTGGCTGCTGTGGGCCAGGCGTGGGTTAGGGCTTCAAAGGTGAACAACACAGACAGCCTCTGCCCTCACGGAGCCCACAGTGTGGAGAGAGACAGGTGTTGATGGAATCATTGCACTAAGCAATGCTTCAGCGCCCTGAAGCGAGGAAGCCCAGTTGCTTGAAAGCTTAAAGCAAAGAAGCTGACCTAGAGCCCGGGAGGGCATGCGAGGCCCAGGGAGGGGTCTTTGCACGGAAGTAGCCCTTAAGCTGAGACATGAAGTATGAGTGAGATTTTTTTTTTTTCCGCTGTGCCACGTGGCTTGTGGAATCTTAGTTCCTCAACCAGGGATTGTACCTGTGCCCCCTGCAATGGAAGTGCAGAGTCCTAACCACTGGACCACCAGGGAATTCTCATGAGTGGAATTAAAATGGGTTTGGATGGAGAAATCGGAACCCTCATATGCTGTGAAATGGTACAGCCACTTCGGAAAACAGTCTGGCAGCTCCTCAAATGATTAACCATAGAGTTGCCATATGATCCAGCAATTCCACCAAGTATATACCCAAGACGCACGAAGACATGTGTCTCTACAGAAACGTGGGCACAAATGTTCACTATTCGTAGTAGCCAAAAGGTGAAAAGAACCCAAATGTCTATCAGCTGACAGATGGTTAAACAAAATGTGGTAGATCCATACGATGGCATATTATTCAGCTGTAAAAGGGAATGAAGTGCAATACATGCCATAAGGTGGATGAACCTCGAAAACATGACGTTAAGTGAAAGAAACCAGTCACAAAAAAGCCACATATTATATGATCCCTTTCATGTGAAATGTCCAGAACAGGAAAATATGCAGAGACAGAAAGTAGATTAGTGGTTGCTTAGGGCTGGAGGGAGGAAGAGGCTGGGGAGAGAGGGAGGGTGACAGCTAAAGGGTACAGGGTTTCCGTCTGAGACGATGAAAATGTTCTACATTGACTGATGGTGATGGTTGCAAAACTGTAAATATACTAAAAAACTATTGAACTGGACATTTAAATGGGTGAGTTGTATGATACATGAATTATATCTCAACAAAGCTGTTTTTTTCTTTTTTTTTCATTTATTTACTTTATTTATTTATTTTTGCCTGTGTTGGGTCTTCGTTGCTGCACGTGGGCTTTCTCTAGTTGCGGCAAGCAGGGGCTTCTCTTCGTTGCGGTACGTGGGCTTCTCATCGCGGTGACTTCTCTTGTTGCGGAGCACGGGCTCCAGGCATGCGGGCTTCAGTAGTTGCAGCACTCGGGCTCAGGAGTTGTGGATCACGAGCTCTAGAGCACAGTCTCAGTAGTTGTGGCGCACGGGCTTAGTTGCTCCATGACATGTGGGATCTTCCCGGACCAGGGCTCGAACCCGTGTCCTCTGCGTTGGCAGGTGGATTCTTAACCACTGTGCCACCATGGAAGTCCCAAAGCTGTTTTTTAAAAAAGGAAAAGTTGGGGATCAGGAGAAGATTCGGTCCAGACTAGAACGTGAGCTGGGGAGCCGACTCCTTTAGAAGACGAGGAAGAAGGCCAAGTGGCCAGAGGCAGGGGAGCAGGCAGAAACAGCTGGAGTCGTGGTGGATTGGACATCGGGGGGACTTGCAAACCAAATCTGTGTTTTGAAAAAGTCATTCTGAACGATGCATGGCAAAGGAGTGGGGGGCTGGCAGAGTGGGAATGAGGCTTAACATTTAAGAGGCTTTTGTGGTGATATGGGAGAGGTGAGGGGGCTTGGGCAGGAGTGACAGCCATGGAGATGGTGGCCAAACAGACAGACTGGGAGAGACGGAGCTCAGCTCCTGCTCTGCCCAAAGGGAATGACCATCCCTCAACTGCCCTGCGTGAATGTTGGCTGTGCTGCCAGGTCCCCAGGTGACCACCCAGGGGTATGACTGTGGCCACTCAGGAGACAGAAACCTCCTCTTCTATCACAGATTGTGTGCATTTTTCCAGAAGTGGTTGCCCCAGTTTTTTAAAAAATAAATATTCCCAAAGGACGCTGGCTGGTGGCAGTATAGATTGGTACTGTCTTTCTGAGGACAATTTGGAACACTTTAGAAAAGGGCTTAGGATGTAAGCGACTGTGGTATATCATTATAATAACGGCCCCAGTGAATCCCACCTCCCTGTGTCTGTGCCCCTTGGCCTCGCTGCTCCACTCATCAAGAGATGGAGACCATTTCTCCACCCTCTTGAATCTGGGCTGGCCCTGGGCCTTGCTTTGGCCAATAGAATGTGGCAGAAGTAACATCATGAACCCCTTATGGTTCAGGAGTCTGGACCATAATGGGCTTGCACCACCACCCTTGTCCTCTGGGAGCCCCGGGACCACACCACGTTGCAGCCTGGGCTAGCCTGCTGGAGGCTGAGAGGCCACGTGAAGAACTGAGGTTTCGGCCAACTACCAGCACCAATGGCCAGACCTGTGACTGAGGCCGCCTGAAACCTTCCAGCCTAGTGCCCCCTCCAGAGGAGCACAGCCACGTGAGTGACCCCAGAAGGAACCTAGTACCCCCTCCAGAGGAACACAGCCACGTGAGTGACCCCAGAAGGAAATTCCACCGAAAAGGACTTCTCCAGCCAACCCTCAGAATCATGAGAAATAATTAATTTTTTAATCAACTTTAAGAAATTGAAGTATAGTTGATTTACAATGTTGTGTTAATTTCTGCTATACAGCAAAGTGATTCAGATATGTGTATATATATATATATATATATATATATATACATTCTTTTTCTTAACTATTCTTTTCCATTACGGTTTATCATAGGATATTGAATATAGTTCTCTATGCTATACAGTAGGACCTTGTTGTTTATCCATTCCATATATAATAGCTTACATCTGCTCACCCCAACCTCCCACTCTATCCCTTGAGAAATAATTGTGTTTTTTTGTTGTTTTTTTTTTGTGGTACGCGGGCCTCTCACTGTTGTGGCCTCTCCCTTGGCGGAGCACAGGCTCCGGACGCGCAGGCTCAGCGGCCATGGCTCACGGGCCCAGCCGCTCCGCGGCATGTGGGATCCGCCCGTACCGGGGCACGAACCCGTGTCCCCTGCATCGGCAGGTGGACTCTCAACCACTGCACCACCAGGGAAGCCCAATAATTGTTTTTTTAAGCCACTAAGTTTTGGGGCAGCTTATTACCCAGCAATAATACTGAAAAACATGCTCTTTTGTTTTGATTGAACAAATACACTTTAGGCATTTATACTGGTGAAAGCAAAATCCAAAAAAGAGCCAATGATTTAGTTACGAAGGTGTTCCTTGCAGCATTGTTTATAGTGCAGAACGTCAGCATGATCTTAGCTGTCCAACAGTAGGAATTAGAATACTGTACACTATGCAATCATTGAGAAGCTATTGTTGAAGCATTCTAGCGGCAAGATTTCCAAAATATACCAATAACTGGAAAAACAAAAATTCTAAAAGCATGTGTGATCCCCTTAAAATATGCATATTTTAAATATATTTTCATATGAAATCGGTGGGTCCGAGGGCATGTGCAACTTCAGTTCGATCACATAAAATCGCTCTCTACAGTGGATGCCACAGGTTTTCTTCCTGCCAGCAGCGATGAGCTTTCCTGCTTCTCTGTGTCCCAGTCCCTTCCTGCCAGCCACGTTTGAGAGGCAGGTGAGTCCATTCTCGGAGCTGATGTGACATAAAGCAAAGATAGCTTTAATATTTATTTCACTGAACAAGATTTCCTGGTTTCTTGGCCACCCAGAGACATCTTCCCCGGACCCATTTGTCACCCGAACAAAGGGGCCTGATAGGCTCCTGGACTCCCTTAAGGAGAGGGACCCATCAGGCCCAGCATCACACAAAACCGGCAGGAAACCAGGCTCCATGGGCGTGGGATGGGATGGCAGCTGGCGGCAGGGGAGCTGTCATGTGTCCACCCAGAACACCAGAAAGGGCTCAGCGAGTCTCGAACACAGTGATTAACTTCTCTTTATCTCTGCATCACTGAACAGCATGGCCAACTGCTTGGCTTCCCCAGCAAGCTCTGCATGGGTCACCCAGTGTCTTACTGGGACCTGAGCATGTTTCCTGGCAGGCAGGTGCAACTGTCCCTTTATGCGCCCTTGAGATACCCAAGGAGTGAATAATACTTGCTGTCCCCCCTCTAACACCAACTAAATATTGAATCTATAATGCCTTACTTAAAACAAAATAATATTGCCCCCGCGTCTTTTTTTTCTGCCGGTTCAGTACCCAAGAGATGAGTCACTATTTTTCCCCCTTCTCCTGGCCATTGAATCAAGGCTGAAGGTCCCTGGGGTCTGGGACATCTCCTTAATTAACAGGAAGCTTATTAACTCATGGGTTAATTGAGAAAATCATTTACCAAACCACATGTGAGCGTGCGTGTGAGAAACCCTCAAACTGCCATAAAGACCAGAGACCCAGCTGTGGCTTGCTGAGCTCTTTCTTCAAATGTGGGTCACTCCCTGAACTAGGACAGGCTGCAGGTGTTCCCTTTGTGCTCAGACAGACACTCAACTCTTAACCCCTGAAAAAAGAAGGAGGGACAAAGGCCTGCCGGGGGAACGTTGAGGAGCAGAAATCTCAGAGGGAAAAGCCGAAGACCTCTTTCATGTTGAAGTGCCTTGTTTTCCTCTTACATGATGACATAACCTGTTAAATTCAGTTAGAATCACAAAGACCTGGATTCCACCTCCTCTTTCCTACAACTTTCTAGCTGTGTGACTTTCAGCAACTCACCTAACCTTTCTGAGCCTCAGTTTTTATCCTCCCAGAGCCACTGCGAAGATGAGATGATATGATGAATGGGGGTGTGTGGTAGGCAGAATAATGGCTCAAAGATATCCATGTCCTAATCCCCAGGACCTCTGAATGTTACCTTACACAGCAAAATGAACTTCGCAGGTGTGATTAAATTAAGGATTTTGAGCTGGTGAGGTTATCCTGGATTATCCAGGTGGGTCTGAAGTAGGCATCGGGGTCTTTATAAGAGGGAGGCAGCAGGTCGGAGAGATGGAAGGTGAGGAGACTGTGGAAGGAAGAGATTGGAGTGATGCGGCCACAAGCCAGGGAATGCCAGCAGACTCTAGAAGGTAGAGGAGGTGAGGAGCCCTCAGGAAGAACCAGCCCTGCTGACACCTCGACTTTACCCCAGTGACACTGGCCATCATAACTGTAAGAGGATAAATGTGTGTTGTTTTATGTCACTGAGATTGTAATTCATTACAGCAGCCACAGGAAATGAATACAGGATGATGTGTAAATATAAAGTCCTCCACAAATGGAAGGATTTGCTGTAATGTGGCCAGAGCAGGTGAGGCCAATGTCAGTGGGTGTGGCTGATAAGCCAGCAGGGTGGCAGCCTGCAGGTGTCTATGTGCATGGGACCGGCTGTGCTGCTCTGAGGCCCAGCGACAAGGCAGGACACAGAGGAAGTAGGGAGCATTGGCCCCACTTCTAGACGCACCACGGCCTGGCTGCAGTGCAGGAGACACTGCCTGGCACGTCCTGCAGCCTGAAGCCTGCAGCTCAAGACTGCTGGCTGATCTCAACCTCGACCTGGGTCACTGTCCAGGTGGCAGTGGAGAAACGTCCCCCTTGGGGCCTTGCGGGCCGCAGGCATCACTAAGAGGTTTGAGCCAGAAGACACAAATTTCCCCTGAAACTTCCTCAAAGAAATAATGAAGTGAGCCCTGCGGGGGTGGTGAACACCAGCCCTTGGCATTTGGACAGCGTGCGATGGTGCCACTGATGAGGCCTTAGGACCCTCAGGCTACTGTCTGGCCTTCCTGTCACCCATCAAAGTTTCTCTCCGGGACACCTGTTCCCTGGAAGCGCCACTGACCTGGTTCACGGCCACCCCTCCCTGCACAGGTGTGACCACACCTAACATTTCATAACTTGGCTTATTCCCTGGAACTCATGTATGAGTCTCTGGGAATTCCTCCTCCTCTTGGCCACACGCATTCTGAGTCCACTTGGAGAACCGTCAACCACGGTGGCAGAGCGGGACGCTGGATGTCACTGGCTTCTCGTGCTCCAGGTGCCTCGGACAGTTCTGTTAACCCAGCAGCCCTGCAGCTGATGGCAAGGGCGCCCTGCCATCCAGGGGCTGGACTAAGGATTGGGGTCCCCTCTGCTTAATTATTCAGTCAACAAACCCCAAGTGGGTGGCCTCGGGCCTCTTCCTTGCGAGCGTACACTCACCTCACCTGCGTTCCTTGGGTCAAGGCGCCTGCTCAGGCAGCCTCTTCTCCCTCCCTGTCTGCAATTCCTACTTCTCCATCTGCCCCACCACAGCCCACGGTCCACATGGCAGGTCCAACAACTCAACTAGGCTATAAATTGGTTCAGGTTGTCATTTCATTGCTTTAAAACCCTCTACTGCCTTTCAAATAGGACTTGGAAATACATTTCCCAAGTAAAAATACAGGATGCCAGTTAAATTTGAATTCCAGATAACACATGGATAATTGTTTAGTATAAAACTTATCTGAAATTCAAATTTAACCGGGTGTCCTATATTTTATCTGGCAACCCTTATCGAATACGATGAATGTGATCTCAACTCCTCGCCTCGGCCGCCGCGATCCTGGGGGGCCCGCTTCACCATCCTGGTGGATTCACGTTACGCCCTCACCTGCTCTCCATACCTCCCACCGCCCCATGTTTCTTCCTGCTGCTTGAACATTGAATCCCTGCTCTGAGCCCTTGCGCTTTCTGTTCTCTGCCTAGAACATTCTTCCCCAGGTCCTCACACAGCTGGCCTCTACTTCTCAGGTCTCAGCTCCGGGTCACCCCCAGGGTGGCTTCCCTGAATCCCTCCAGGCGCTCTCTGCCCCATCACTCTCTCATATTTTCTTCTCGTTGCACATCTAAATCCACTGCTCAGTGGGCTGGAAAATCTCAGAAACTAGCCAAGTGGAAAAGGCACAGGAAACCCGGGAAGTGATTTTCCATCAGGATGGCCTGAGCCAGGGTCAGCGGAACGCTCTGCAAGAATCGACCTGGTACTCCTGCCACACTAGTTTCCTCTTCCCCGAGGGGCTGGCGAGACCGGGGCGGGAGAGGGAAGTGTGTCACCTGCAGGGTCTTTCTCTCCCCACTTCCTCCGCGGCCTGGTTTTGTAGCATTGTCACGGATGGCATCTTTCTGTCCTCACCACCACTCTGCCTGTTCTCTCTTCTCAAGCTGGGCTGCCTCCTCTAGTCAAATGTTAAGGAGACTCTGGAAAGTTCCTCCTGGTCACTCGGTGTTTAGGAAGATCTCACAAAAGGGTCTTAACATCACTATGAGTTTTCCTCTGAACACCATTCTCAGAACAGGGCATCCTGAGTGATTCTAGAATTTCAAAATGTGTGGAGCCATGAGAGGCCAGGGGGAGGGGAGCGAGCCTGAGGACCCCTTTCTTTATACAAGTTCATCTCCTTCTGGAAGTTGGGAGCCAGTCGTCAAAATGCCAAACGTTCTTGATCTGAGCCTTTAGTAGGTGTTTGCTAAATGCCCCGGTAGATTCCCTCCAATGAGCAAATCCTGTGAATTCCAGTATATTGCCCAGGTGGGAGGAAGAGCCGATAATACTTTCCTCCTCCCCCATCCCCTTTTAAGTATCTTCAGAATTGGGAGATGTACAAACCCAGCCCAGAGATGACAAGGAAGGCAGTCAGAAAATGAGATTCCATGTGGAAATGGAAATTTTATGCAAGAAAATCAGGTAGTCAGCTCGGCACTGCCTCAGCTCAGTCACTCAATGCACTGGATCCCAATTCTGCATGCAGGGGCTGCTTGCTGCCTGTGGCTGGGCAACTGACTCTGACCAGCCTGAAACGCAACCCGCTCTTGTGGGATCATGCCACAAGTGCAGGACAATTTTAAGATCATCTTGGACCTAATCTTACTTTCAGAGGCTTTGCTCCTTATCACATCAAATATATTAAAACTCAGCCCGTTCCACATCAAAGCTAAGCTGTTTTGCTACAAATTTTGAAAGTTTTTATCATTTTGCTTTTGAAATTATTTAGCTGTGATAAATATCTAGTGTCTAATGTCTATGATTTCTTAGTAGTCATATATGTTTGGGAACATTTTGGGAAGTGAAAGAAATCTAATCTCTGTTATCTTTAAACGTCAAGATGTTCGACCACTCAAGGAACTCAGCAATTAAGGAAGTTGACAAAATGTTACATTATGGGTGGGCATATAATTAAATGTTTATTAATTCCAATATTGCCATTTTTTAATTTTGAAGCTAATAGATTTTTTTTTCTGGCTTTAATCATTTTCAAAGGCTCATAGGTCCAAGTGCTGTCTTCTTTTTTAAAAAATTTTTTTAAAAATGTATTTATCTATTTATGTCTGTGTTGAGTCTTTGCTTCCACACAAGGGCTCTCTCCAGCTGTGGCAAGCGGGGGCCACTCTTCATCGCGGTGTGCGGGCCTCACTGTCGCGGCATCTCCTGCCGCGGAGCACAGGCTCCAGACGCACAGGCTCAGCAGTTGTGGCTCACAGGCCCAGCTGCTCCACGGCATGTGGGATCCTCCCAGACCGGGGCCCGAACCCGTGTCCCCTGCATCGGCAGGCGGACTCTCTCAACCACTGCACCACCAGGGAAGCCCCTTTGTTTTAATATTAATAATTATGTTTGTCCCCCCAGCTTTTAAGAGTCATCAGTGTTCTGGGAAAGCAACCACATTTATTGTATGTTTTTCCTGTATCCCAACATACCACCTCGGATGCTTTGTGGGAAGTGATGTACTTAGTGGTTGGAGAAGCTTGGGACTGGAGGATTCTCCTGCAGAATCTCCGAGCTGGGTGCACCTGGCCTCACTGGGCGCCTGTGGAATTGAGCTCCAAGCACACGCACCAGGATATGCTGGACACCCGTTTAGCCCACAGGCAGGGCCCATAGCCCATCTTCCAGCTGCACCTCCTATGCCATGCAACAGGGAACATTGCCTGGTTCTCCTGCCCTCAGTAGCAACCCAACCACCACTGGAAGATGTGGGGAGGGAGTAGCCAAACCGTAAGAGATAAAGGCTTGATAAAGGGATAAAGGATGGAGAGATACACCATGAGACCTTGTGACAACAAAATAAACATAATGCCATGTTTGTATTAGAATAATAACAATAACTAAAGTTCATTGAGTTTACTATGTGACAGACCCCTTGATAAGTGCCTCACATACGTCATTTCGTTTAATCTTTAAACAACCCTGCAAAGTTCCAGATAACATCTTTATCTTCACTTGACAAATAAGGGAAGGAGAGAGGCACAGAGCAATCTCTAAGTCACAGAGCCAAGAAGCAGCAGAGCCAGGACATGAGCCTGGGACCGTCAGACTCCAGAGCTCTCAGCCACTGCCCTGCTGGAGAAAAAGACCCACCTCTTGTTATCCAGCTGAAAACTATGTTTGAGGCTGGCTTTGAACAAGGCAAGAGATGCTCTAAGAACAGCTTGGAGCTGTGGAAGGTCAATGGCTTACTCGTGATTGATGAAATTAATAAAAAACTATAGCCCACGAACAATGTTTAAATTCATTTTGGCTGAAATTTACTCCATCATTATGAGGGGAAAGAACCATTATCTTCCCGATAGTCCTGAGTTGGTTGATGCATTTAAAAAGCAATTTTGGTAAATTAAAGGATATTTTTACCCTCTCTTCCTGAATGAAAAGCCAATAGAGCACAGAAAAGAGCACGTTTGTCCTAAGAAAGATGGAAAGTGATACACTTGAGGGAGAGTTATGCCTGGACGGAGTTAGTAATGACCATGTGATGAAACCTCTGAAAAGAGCCTGTGGCCTAATTATCTGTCCCCAGGCCCATCCAACTGCCCAGAATCCCACCTTTAGAAGTCTGGCTTTTCCCGGTAAGTGGCCTGAGGTGACCTCTAAAAATGGTTCGCTATTCACTTGACCCAGAAAACCCCACAAAATCATGCAAGTCAAGAGGTTCAAATCTTCGTGTTCACTTTAAGATCGCTCTGAAACTGCCCAGGCCATTAAGGGTGTGCATATCCGAAAAGCCACCAAGTATCTGAAGGACGTCACTTTAAAGAAGCAGTGTGTGCCGTTCTGCTGTTGCAGTGGTGGAGCTGGTAGGTGTGCCCAGGCCAGACAGTGGGGCTGCACGCAGGGTCAGTGGCCCAAAAAGAGTGCTGAATTTTTTACTTCACGTGCTCAAAAATGCAGAGAGTAATGCTGAACTTCAGGGCTTAGATGTAGATACTCTGGTCATGGAGCACATCCAGGTGAACAAAGCCCCCAGGATGCCACGCAGGACTTACAGAGCTCATGGTCGGGTCAACCCATACATGAGCTCTCCCTGCCACGTTGAGATGCTCCTTACTGAAAAAGAACAGATGGTTCCTAAACCAGAAGTGGAGATTGCCCAGAAGAAAAAGATATCCCAGAAGAAACAGAAGAAACAAAAACTTATGGCCTGGGAATAAATGCCACAAAAAATAAATGCAAGTAAAAGTAAAAAAAGAAAAGAAAAGAAATCTGTACTTTTGGGTTAAGACACTGTTGTTTCTAGAAGTCTTCTGTTTTCACCTCCTGACAAAACGGACTGTGTCTTATTGGGCTGCGTATCTTTGGGCCACCCAGCTCTTTCCCTAACTTGCTGTGGAACCTTTGGTGGCTACTGCAGACTGTGTTACATGTGCCAGGCATGGGGGGAGGACAGGGGAGGGGGAAGAGGCCGGGCTCTCCACTGAGGTGATCACTCCCAGTAGCACAGAGAAGACAGGACTTAAATAACTGCAACTCAGGGAGGAGAAAAGAGGGACCTGAACAAACTGACCTGAGGCTTCAGAGACAGATTCCTCTCAGCTAGTTGGGGAAGTGACCAGGCAACAGGTTCAGTACAATTTTAGAGGAACAGCAACAAAAAGCAACCTCTTTGGGGTGGCCAGAGGGTGTCTTCCTCCCCTTTTGTAACTGAGTCCCCTGTAGCCCGTAGAGAAGGGTGGAGGTATCGAGAGACTGGAATTTTTTTTCATTCTCTGCTGTTTCTCTCGCACCCTGGGCAAGCCTTTTCTCCTATCTGGGCCTCTTTATCTATAAATGGGTTGACGGAGAGGCAAACACTGCCCAGCTGCCTCCCAGTGAGGTTATAAGAAAGAGGCCCGGGCTGTGAATGGCTCTCAGTCAGAGTGCCTTCACAGATGGGTCTTTGCTCCTTGCCCTGAGGGCGATGCTGTGACTGACGGAGCCGTCTCCTGACCCACAAGCTCACCATCAGCAGGGTGGGGCCAGGCCCCAGCTCTCTGCAGATCCCCCCTTCCTGGGGGTCCAACCCGCCTCCCTAGCTTGCTCAGGCCATTGCATCTTCTCTAGTGGAACTAGTGACGCCCCCTTCCTCAGCAGGAGGTCGGTGACCACCAAGGACACCACCCCAGCCCAAGGTGGGCAAGCACCTGGCCTGAGCTTGGCCACTGGCCGCTCAGAGGCGGCACTGTCTCCAGTCTGTGCAGTCCCAGAACGTTTGTCCTTGTTGCCAAGATGGGCCGAGATGGGACTTCCAAGGAGCCAGATGCTGCTTCTCTTCAGGCACCAGGTTACCCTGGTTACCTGGCAGGGGCGTCCGCCTGCCGCTAAGAGAGAGCCTGCAAGGTAACCGGTGCCTTACGCACAGCACGAAGGCCGGGGGGAGGGTGGGCCTCTGGGCTGAAGGAGGACGGTCATTTTCTGCCATGTCCCTCTTGCCACTCATTTAGGGACGTGCTCACTCCATTCGTTAGTCATTCATTCAGACATTCGTTTGCTCCTCGATGTTTTCAGCTATCCATTTGGTCATCCACCCATGGATTTATTTGTTGATTCAGTTAGATATTTGTCTCCCAGTCCACTCATCTATCCATCTACCCACCCATCTATCCAACAATACATCCATCCCTTTATTTGGTGGGTCGGTAATTAAATCAGCTAGGCAGTCAGTGCACATATACGTACTCCCACGTCCAAAGCCCTGGACAGGGAAGGGCAGGGCGCTAACATCCACTGGCAGGCTACTATGTGCCCGGCAAGGTGCCGGCCTCTTAACATATTGGATCCTGACATTAATCCCGGAGGCAAGTACTAAGCTTCCCACCTACAGAGGAGAAAAGTTAGCCCAGAGACACTGGATGGCCTGCCTAGAGACAGTCAACCAGTGGGAGACAGAGCCTAGGTCCCACCCCGGGTCTCCCTGGCTCTACAGCCCATGCCTTTTCCCCTTTTTGTTTAACATCACTGTTTACACAACAACACAATCACAATAGTAAACATTTTAATTGTCCCCCAAACTGTGTAATCCCCCCTCTTGCCCCTCTTTACTTTTCCATCCTCTGATTTCTCTGTAACTATAAATTCGTTTGCATTTCCCACAGTTTATCCAGTAGAACAGGAATCATGGAGTATGTTTTTTGGAGGGAGAGTAGTGTTTTGTTTTGTTTGTTTGTTTGTTTTTTCTTGGCCACTCTGCGCGGCTTATGGAATCTTAGTTCCCCAACCAAGATTGAACCTGGGCCCTCGGCAGTGGAAGTGTGGAGTCCTAACCACTGGACCGCCGGGGAATTTTCATGGGAGAGTAATGTTCTTTTCCTCTTTATGTTTTCCTTGCATACGGGTCTGGCTTCTCTCACTTGCTAATATATAGAAATAAAATTGGTTTTGTGTATTGCTCTTGTATTCTGCCACCTTAAATTCATTCTACTAGCTTTTTTTGTAGCTTTCTTTGGATTTTGTGGACAATCATGTTATCTAGGAATAAAGATCACTTTCTTTCTTTTTTTTTTTTTAAATCACTGTTCCCAGAGTGCTTTTACGTTCTTTTGATACTTACCCCAGTCCTGGGAGGTGTCTGTCGAGCAAATGAGCAAAGTGTGGCTCAGGGAAGCTGAGTGAGAGGCTGAAGATCACAAACTGCTAAGGACAGAATCTGAACTTGAACTTGGATTTTCTGACTGCAAAGTTTTGTTCTTTCCACAGCGTTGTGTGCTCCAAGAATTAGCCACATGGAGTAGCAAGTTCTGAGTGGCCTTGGCTGCTGGGTGTGTGGGAAAGAACCCTGGGTTCTGGGAAGGGAGCAATGAACACGTGCTGAGGGGCAGGAAAGGATTTCTGGAGGCGGAAGAACCAAGCCAGGCCTTGAAGTACAGGGAAAACGTTGCCATGTGGAGAGCACTCCAATGGGGCAGAGGTGCAGAGAGTCTGTGTAGGGGGTTGGCTAGAGCAGAAAACCTGTACTGGGCAAAGGAAGAAGATGCTAGAATATAGGTGGGGTTTTCATCAAAGAGTTCGGAGGACTTTTCTAACCCACAAATCTGATCATGTCCCTTTCTTATTTAAAAACTTTCAATGCCCCTTCTCCGAACCCCCCAAGATAAAGCCTATACCATGTGCTTGGCTTATAGGCCCTCTGTACCCCGTAACTCTGCCTGTGCACCCACAGGGTATCCTACCTCTGACATGCCTGTGTAGGTGCTTGGATGTACTGGCTTCTCCCAGCAATGACTCAGGGAGCAACTTTGGTTTCAAGGAACTGCATGGGCAGGCCTGCCACTCCCTGGCTGGCCTCCTGCATCCAAAACAAACAGTCTGGCGGGCAGCATGTGGGCAGGAGAATGAAATGCGGGAGAGCATTTCAGGATAACCAGGAAAGCTTCCAGAGCAAAACTTGTTTGTTGTAAGGAAGTAAAGATGACGAATCCAGGGATGGGGCTGAGGAGGAGAGGGGCGTGAGCCTTCTTCAATGGCCAGGTGGACACCATCATGGTAGCTGTTACTGAGCACCTGCCATGCACTAAGCCCCATCCTCACAACCGCTACACAGCAGAGGGATCATCTGGAAAACAGGAAACTGAAGCTCAGAACATGCAGTTGAGTGGCTCAGTTACACAGCCAGCAAGTGGTAGATTTGAACTCAGGTCTCTCTGGCACCAACAGCATCCCTTTGCCACAGCATCGTGGGTCAAAACCTTAGATCACAGACATGTGAAGGACATAAAATTATAAACCATTAGTGAGCTAATCATTTTAAGACATGCAATCATTTAAGTCTTTGTGAGAGCAGATTTTCTAAACAATGCTAACCATCTTTCTGTGACAAAAAGCGTGAATTGCTGAAGAGCTGTTCATTCAGAGACTGAGCTTTCTAAGTAGTGCTGTTGGGTTGCCATACTGGACTGAGAACTATATCGGTGGCCTTATGTAAGTGACTTAAATGAAGGACTAGAGAGAAATCAGAAAAAGGAATCCTGCAGCAGCAAATCCAGTGAATCCCACTAACTCAGCTCCTCTAACCCAGCTTCCTGGGTAAGTCCACATGTCCCACTGGAAGGGGAGTGGCAATCATGAGGGATCAAGGGCCACGTGGCAGTTCTTAAGACAGAGTTCCGGGCCATGTCAGGACTTAGGAGCTCCCAGTCCCTTGGAGCTGGCTGGGCCCACGGATACCCTGCCTAAGGGCTCCATTCTCCCAGCCTCCTGAGCCCATCTCCACAGGTGCCGCAGGGGCTTAGCATCCGGAGCTAAGCCTGGGGCTTTGAATTAGGACACTGGGGCTGCTACTGGGTGTGAGCCCTGGGCAGCTGCACGCTGTGCTCACACCCAGTCTGTCCCACTGGGTGTCCCACCTGGCAGGTGTCTTTCGTGGTCTCTGGGCCATTTCTAGGCCTGGAACCTGCTTAGTTTCTGCCGGCCTCCCTTCCCAAAGCCAGATCTGACGCCAGGTGTCCCCACCGTCCCTAGTAGGGGGCCTGCCTCCCAGAAACCAGCCACTCTTTCTGCCTTCTTTCTTTCTTCCTTAAATTAATTTAATTTTTAATTAATTTACAATGTTAAGTCAGCCATTATTTCTTGAACCCCTCCTATCTCCAGGGCACTGTGCTGAGACTATAGAGATAATTAAGACATGGTCCCTGCACTTGAGGAAATCATGGTCCCTTACAGAGATGCCCCTATAATTTCAACCTGGGGAGCAGTGGGGTCACAGAGGAGAGAGGGTCATTTCTCTAAGAAAGGTCAGAAAGATTCTAAGAGACAATGAGTTTCGACTAGGGTCTTAGTGGTGGGCAGGTTTTATTTGTAAGAGATCAGGGGGCCGAATGGAGCTGGAGGGAAAAGTCACTCTGGGCACAGGCAGCAACATGGAAAAAGAAACAGGAGGGGAAACAACCAAACTGGCCACCTATAGAATAGGTAAATTGTGCTTTATTCGCAAAATGAAATGTTACACAGCAATAAAAGAACAAATTGTTACAACACCCAATGACATAGATAAATCTCACAAACACAATGTTGAGCAGAAGACGTTAGACCCCAAAGAGTATACAATATGGTGTGTAATTGCAATTACATGAAATTCAAGAACAGGCAAAACTAATCTGTGGTGATGGAAATCAAGCAGTGGCCTCCTCTGGCTGGCATAGGAAGAATTTTGGGGTGTGAGAAATGTATCTTGATGTGGATTGTGCTTACATAGTTTATTGGCCTTTATATCTAAGAGCTGTAGACTTTACTAGGTGTCTTAGTCAGCTCCGGCTGCTGTAACAAAATACCACACAGACTGGGTGGCTTAAACAGAAGTTTATTTCTCTCAGTGCTGGAGGCTGCAAGTCCAAGATCAAGGTGCTGGCTGATTCCATTCCTAGTGATGGCTCTCTACCTGACTTGCAGATGGCCACCTTTGTGCTGAGTCTTCACATTTTTGGGGAGGTGGGATCTCTGGTGTCTCTTCTTGTATGGACACTAATGCTATTGGATCAGGGCCCCACTTCTATGACCTCATTTAATCTTAATTACCTCTACAAAAACCCTATCTCCAAATATAGTCACATTGGGAATGGGGGCTTCAACATATAATTTTGGGGGGACACATTCTTAAGTTATACTTCAAAACAAAACAAAAGAAAAAAGAAATAAATAATACTAAAGTCAATTCCTCATTGCCAGAGATTCTGATTCAATTGGTCTGGGATGGGGTCTTGTCCTAAGAATGTTATTTAAAGCACTCGCAATGATCCTAACACGCAACAAGGCTTGAGACCCACTGGAATAGTCCCTCTTGAAGACCTTCTCTCTCCGAGGTTCTAGGACTTGAACCTGGCAGGAGAAGCCAGCTGCTGGGCTTATCCTGGAATGCACAGACTGCAGTGCTGGATAAGAAAATCAGTGCAAAGCTCTTTTTAATCTGAAGGAAGTCTTGCATGAATTGCTGGTTCTGAGACAGCTGCTGAAGCCTCCAGCCTCGGGGCAGTCTGGCCCTGTCACCGAGCAACCGTGCAGACTTCTCAGGGCCAGCCCTCTCGTGCACACCTGCACGGGCTGCACTTGGCAGGGGCTCAAGCTTGGCATCCCTTTTCAGCTTCTCGAAAGCCCCGAAACCCCCGCTGAGGAGGCAGGAAAGCTGTTGATTCGAATAAGCCGCAGTGGGACTAGGACCAGGCAAATAATTGTGAATGGAATTCATGCTTGAGACTTCTGGTTCTCACAGCTGCGGATTGGGGGCGGGGATCACCATGGGAATTCTGAGTATTGTTCAGCTCTGGCTGCAGCTTCCATTGTTGGACTCTGATTACAGCTTTTGTTTCACCATAAAGTACAGTTATTAAATGCCAGCCGAGAACAAAGATGTATTTACTTGCCAGGGGGTCTGGAAGGCAAGCTATTTTTAGAGCTGCCCTGCTGTTAGGTCTGCTGATGGGGGAGGGGCCAGGGGAGGTGGTTCCAGGTGAAAGTGAAATGTTTCTGAAGGAGCGGAGATGATTGAAAATGATGAAGAAGTCTTCACAATCCTGCTCTAATCTATTTATATTTATGCATTTTTGTGGCCAGGAGAAGGAGGTGGGGGGTACTTGGGAAAGCAAATTGAAGTCCCCCTGTATTAGTCAGGGATCTCCAGAGAAAAAGACAAATAGGAGATGGGTAGATAGATAGGTAGAGTTATGGTAGCATGTTTATTATAGGAAGTGTCTTGCATAGTTATAGAGAAGTCCCATTACCTGCTGTCTACAAACTGGAGAGCCAGGAAACCAGTGGTGTAATTCAGAATGAGTCCAAAGGCCTGAGAATCAGGGGTCCGATATTTGAGGGCAGGAGAAGATGGATGTCTCAGCTCAAGTAGAGAGAGTGGATTCACCCTACCCCTGCCTTTCCATTCTACTCAGGCCTTCAACGGATTGGACGGTGCCCCGCTCCTTGTTGGAGAGGGTGATCTTCTTTACTCTGCCTACGGATCCAAATGTTCATCTCTTCCAGAGACACCTTCACCAACACACCCAGAAATAACGTTTTGCCAGCTATTTGGGCATCCCTTAGCCCAGTCAAGTTGAAACATAAAATCAGTCATCACATTCCCCCAAGACTGGCATCCTGGGTCCTTCCAAATCAGGCCCCTTATTCCCCAGCACCGTATCCACATGGCCCTGCTCCCCAGCCATATCAAATTTCCCAAGGTCCTAGACCACAATGAGTACTTCTAGCCTGGTCATCCAGATATGTGGGTGGTCCACAGCATACCCACTGCCCAGGTGAGAGACTCTGAATGTGTCATCCACCTTGCTCAGGTGGGCTCAGGAATTGGGCTAAACAAGGTACTATTGATGGAGCCAGTAATGTGTGCCAGGCACTTGGCTAAGAGCTTTACGTGCATTATTTCATTTAAGACGTATGCAGAGGCTGTGAAGTAGGAATTATTATCAACTCCATTTTACCGATGGGGAAATGTTGAGGCTCAGAGAAACAAGGGAACAAGCCCAAGGTCAATGGCTAGTCAGCTCAGATGGACTCCGGAGACCAGGCTTTTTGCTTGTGTCCATAGGGTCAGCTGGTGGAAGCTGTCACCTCTGCTTCCCTTCCCCTGGGGGTCACAGCACGGCACACGTCAGCCTTCCTGAACACTTGAGGCACTGGTTCTTGTCGAACGTAAACAAACACTTCTGACAAACGGCAAGATGGATGAGAGAAACCACTGGCCTCTGACTTGAGGAGGAACTTGGCTAGCATTAGACAGGTGAGTTGCCGGGGTCTGGAGGAATTCCCAGAGCCCAAGATGGACTCATGCCCAGATCCTCTCCCAGCTTTGTCTGGAAAGAGCCCTTCACCCTCATGAGTGTTCCCCACTTCAGTATGGCAATTAGCTACCCGGCTGTGGCCCTGGACATGCACCTTGGCTTCAGAAAATCTTCCTTTTCAAGTTTTCTCGCCACGCTGGAGCAAGAGTCCACGTGCTTGGAAGATGCAGGCATTGTGTGCTCCACAATTTTAGGGCTTCCCAGAATCCCAGACCTGCCACAGGTAGTCAGGATAATTAATGTATGACCTAACTGGGGTGTCTGATGGGGCTGGAACCTCACCAGACCCCAGAGATCACGTGGGTTGCTGGGGCCCTTCAGGGGTCTTGTGGTATCAGGCGATATTCAGTGCCAGGTTCTCTTTTTTGTTGCCTGTTCGTCCTAAGGCAGGAAAGTGCACCTAGGGCAGGTGGTCCTGTTCTCTAAAGGTCTTGGAGGCAATCATCTCCCCTGACCCTCGATTTTTTTTCCTGTGTGAGCCTGGAATTCGAGATTGGTTGCTGACCTGTTTGGAAATCCTGTTCTTGTATCCCAGTAAGCATGGCATATGGACGGTCCCTCAGAGCTCCTCCCTGAAGGAGGATTGTGTTCCAGCCCCGGGACACGAGAATTCTCCAGAAGGAGAATCAGTCACCTGATCTGTATTCTGCGCAGGTCACCTAATCCCACCCCATCCTGGTGATGACTGAGAATCACCCTTCCTATGGCTGGGCTAAGGCCAGGTACATGGGAGGGCCACTCTTCTGACTCCTTAACCTCAAAAGCAACCCCACCAACTCCCTTCCCAGGGTGTGAGTTTCATTTTCACACTGAAAAATAGGAAAGAGCTGTCTTTAACTCTCTGCTACCCAGTTTCTGGAGGGAATAAGAAAGGAAGAAATCTGGGTTCAGAGAATGTTTGATTCATGTTTGATTCTTGTTCTCTCTGCGTTCTGATTTCTAGTAAAAACAGGAGTTTACTGCTGGAGTTGCTCCTTCTGTTGACTTCTGATTCTGACTCTGTTCATAAAGGGGGCTGGTGGCATCCATCATTCAACAAATATTTCTGTTCTAGGCACTGAGGATACAAAACAGATAAAATCCCTGTGGGTGTGGACGTGACATTCTAATGCGACACGCAGAAAATAAACCAGATAAAAAAGTAAAATATATGATGTGTGGGAACGTGATCATTGCTAAGGAAAAATAGAGCAGGGAAGGAGCTAGGAAGTGCCTGTGAGGGGAGGGAAAGTCAAGTGCTCAGTCCGTTACTGTGACTTTGGATCATCCTCCTGATCTCACTGTTCTAATTTGTGTTGTCAAAGAGGCTAACGCCTGTCTGGAGGATCCAGGGCCCAGCATGTAAGCATACAGAAGGGGCTAAATAAATATTTTTGCTGGAAACATACAAGTGCTTTGCACATGCAAGGCAGGATGATGATGATGACAAGGATGTTTGAAAGGTAAACTGCAGATTCTTGAATTCAGAGTCCTCTCCCTTTTCTTCAGATGACAAGTATCCATGGAATATTCCAGCATTCCTCAATGCCGTCTGTGGGTCCTGAACGTTCTTGGTTTGCTCCCAGACTGTAATTTCAATAAGGGAATATTCCACATACTTTTTTTTTTGTTAAATAACACTGAAAGTACTGTTATGTAATAAACTTCTCCATCCAAAAAAAGACCAGAGGAAAAGCAGAGAGTGTTTTTTTGTTTTGTTCTGTTTTTTCTTTTTTCTGTTTCTGTTTATTTGTTTGTTTTTCTCATTGTGTTCATTGGCCGATCCAGAGCCTTCCACACAGAGGGATGCTAACAGGTTCTGGTTACACTGCAACCTCAAAGTAGCCCTTACCTTGGTGTGTGTCCTTGGGCAACTTGAGTCACTTCTCTGGCTTTCCTCATTGTCTGTAAATGTGACTGTCAAAATCAAACACCCTTTGGGGCTTGTTAGGCAAAAACAGCAAAGGAATAATTTAAAACCACTCAGTCAGTAATGTCTAATGATAATAACAGGAGAAAGATTCCCTCTGGGTCCCATCTGGAGGGAGTGAGAGCTCTCTGCTTCAGTGGTCTGATCTCTGAGCTAGGGTTTTCAGATCAAACACAAGACATTAAGGTTGAATTTGAATTTCAGATAAACAAGGAATCTTTTTTTTTTTTTAAGTTTAAATATGTCCCAAATATCCCATCTAGAATCTTCTAGGATTCTGGAGCTGGAGACCCTTCTAGACCCCCTAGCCAGGGACAACAAGCTCAAATATCCAGAGAGACCAGGCAGGTGACACCTGGGTTTTTATGTGAAATCTCCCTATTTTTAACTGTTAGCTACACATTCAGTTAAAAATAAAACCCACTGTGTGGACAAAAGGAAACAGCTCTGGCCAGTTTATAAACTATGATGAGGCCAAATCCTTTCAAGCATTGTAAAGATGAGGAAATGAGGCCTCGGGAAGACAGCTGTCAGCAGGGCTACACAGCTAAGGTTTCTCAAAAGATAACAGAACAATCATCCTGGAAATGTTGAAGACAAGCAGTCTGAAAGAACCAGGGCGGGAGCATTCCACGCAGGCTGGGGAGCGGTTTTCCCCTCTATCAGCTTATCAGACTCTGAGAACATTCTGTAAGGTGAGCGGTTGAGGTCACTGAGCATCAGAAAGGTAAAGTGTCACCCTCTGCCTAAGGTCACAAAGGTAAGTGTCCACAGGTAAGTCTAGGGCTGTTTTTCACTCCACCTCTGATTTTGATGAGATAATATCTAAGCTTCCTTTAGAATCCTAATGGAGGTAAACTCCAAATCCGATTCTCTACCTCATAAACAGAAGTGAGTCAGGAGGCCAGGCTGAGTGCTGAGACTTTTGACCCAGTTCACAAATAAAGAAGGCGTTAAGTAGTCAAGGTTCCAGGCTCGTAGGCATTTACCTTGTGTTTTCTGTCCTAGCAGCTGTACACGTCCAGCCTGTGCTACTGCTGGACATTGATTTGTCTCCTGTACATGTTTGCATAGGAAGGATGTTCTGAAAGGTGTTCCTAAAGATTTTGATGGAGAAGGAAAGGAAGGACACAAACGGAACAAATATTTATTGCCAGCCTAGCGTGTGCCATGCACTGTCAAAGCCGTGGCATATAGTCCTTTCCCAGCTCTTTGCGTATCTGAATGATTCTTTTTTTCAGGTTTCAGCTCAAAAATCACTTCGTCAGACTGCCTTCCCTGACCACCCTCTCTAAAGAGCCCCTCCTCCCCCACTATCTCTTTAACTTGCTTAGTTTCTCCATTGCATTAAAATCTGTATTTATCTTGCTAGTTTAAGGACTAGCTCCCGCTACAGACTGCAGACTCCATGAGGTCAGGACGGCATCTATCTTGTTCTCAAGTGTGTGTCTAATGCCTCTTGCGGGATTTGGCATGGTACGTGCTCAACAAACAGGTTAAATATTTACGAATAAATATTTATGATAATACATATTTATGTTCCAGCCTTTCGACTAATCGAATATCGACTAATCGAATGACTAATCGAATTTCGACTAATCATTCTTTAAGTTTCTCTAAGCCTCGTGTCCTATTAAGTAGGAGGTGCAGATACAGTTCTAGGGAGAGAGAAATTGTTAGAATTGGCGCGAAGAGCTGTAAAGCGTTTTTCCCCAGGTCACACAACAGCCTGTGAATTTATACTTCCTGGACTGATTATGGGACAGCTTGCAAACAAACTATCTGCAAACGAATGAAGCCTATTTTTAAAGATCCCTGTGCCTGGAAGTTCTAGGCGGTGACACAAGAGAACCCTGAGTTCCAACCCCGAGCCAAACCCCGTGGTCCTCGAAAACTACGAATCCCAGGATGCACCGCAGCGCAAGGGCCCAGCGCTCCGCGCGCGGTCCTCCCCAACGCGCCCCAGGTCGCCGCCCCTGAACCAGGAAGACGCCCCCTAACCCGGCCCGCCACGCCTCCAGGACCCGCGCGGGGCCTGCCGGGACTTGTAGTCTCCTCGGGTTGGGAGTGCCCGCTCTGGAATCTCTGCCGCCGTCTGGGGGCTGAGGTAGCGCGGGCACGCGTGCGCAGTGCGCGGGCGGGCCGTCGTGGGCGCCGCTCCCGGCAGCTCGGTGCCTGTGGGACCAGGGGCCGCGGCGGCGCCGGTGCTCCCGAGCGAGGGCCGCCGTGAAGTTCGGCGTGAGGAGCGCGGCCGCGCCGGGGCGGGGTGAGCAGGGCCGGGCTCCGGGAGCGCGGCGCCGGCTGAAGCGAGCTGGGAGGCTCGAGGGACCGGCGGGCGCTGGTAAGTGCGGGCCCGCGGGCGGTGGGGGGCGCGGGGTCCCGGGCTGCGCCCCGAGGCCTCTCTCCTGGCCGGTCGGCCCGCGCGGCTGCACCTGGTAGAGGCCGCGGGGCCGGCTCACCTGCGCGCGCCGAGTTCTGGGCGGCGGGAGGGGGCGGCGGCGGCGTCTTCCCGCGGCTCCTTCCTTTATTGTTTTCCTGACCTCGGCCCTCGGCGGCGTCCGGCCGAGGAGGATGGGGAGCCCGGCGGCAGTCGCTGTCGCCGAGGAGCCGTGCGGTGGCTCTGCTAAAAAGTACCGTCGCGCCCTCCTCCCGGACGCCCGGCCGGCCAGCTGTCGGGGGATTCCCGGCGGGCGACGCCTGTCGAATGGCTAGACTTAAGGGCAGAGCTCACGGGGGCTCAGCTGCCTAGGGGCATCGTCTTGTATTATGTTAATGCGCTTTCACTTTAGGACTCGCCGAGTCAGAAGTCGACTCCGCCCTGTGCCCTAGCATCCTGCAGTATTAGTGCTTTACCCTAGCACCTTAATGGTGCAGTGACCAGTGCGAAAGTTGGAAGTGACTTGTCCAGGGTCACGCAAGTAGGACCAAGGAGGCGACCAGAACCCAGGTCTTTAAGCTTAGAGGCCAGCTGCCAGTCTCACCGCTTTGGGACCGTCTTGAGTGGTTTGTGGTTTATTTCAGATTCTTTCTATTGACCCTCCTGGATAGACCATCAGAGGGGAAAGTGTTGTCATAATGAAAGTCGTGTTTACCGCCTTTGGTAGAATTCTAGTTATGCTGTGCCCAACAGCAGAGCATCTGCGCGCGGCTGGCCACCTGAATAATGAAACTCGATCGCTCTGTTGGGGTCAGGTCCTAGAGGAGGTTATAGAAGATATAGTAAGGCAATTTGGGCCATTTTTTTCCCCCTCCGATTTCACCTTACAGTCCTATAATGCTTGTTTTCTTATTTTATGATTGATCGTTGTTGGTTTTGATAAGATTTTCTTAGCTTTAACGGAGTCGTTGCCGTTTGTCAATTCGTTTTTTTAACTAGAAAACCTTATTTCCTGTGTGCTTAACGACTGGAACCAATAGCGCACTATGCGGTTTATACCATAGTCTTTTATCCGAGAACTACTCATCTGTCTGCTTTATTTCCCCCCAGGCACACAGCTTACACACTTTCTATGTTAGTTTAAAGCCATTGAAACTCTACAGCAAAATTGGGGTAAGCTTTATATGATTCAGAGAAAAACTTGAAAAAATCATTTTGTAAAACTAAATGTTTTTTTCACAGAAGAACTTGAAGAATTGCTATTTAAAAAATAGTAAGATTCATTCTGACTAAAAAGCCTATTGCGTTTCATACTTAAATTTTCATAGTAACACATTTGTGGCAAAAGATATTTCCCCAAGTAGAGTTAGTTTAAATCCTTAACTTGGCCATATCTTCCCAGGGGAAATTACATTTTAGAATATTTATGTATTTAAACAAGAGTATTTAAGCTTAGCAGAATTTGAGTTAATAATTAATTTATTTTATAGTGCTGTAAACCCTACAGTGTATCCATTGACAGGATTCTCTTGAAGAGTGTACCTGTATCAAAGGATACGGCCATGCATTTGTCCTTTGTGGTAAGCAGAGGATAACTTTGTGGCATTAAGGAGATGTGATTTATATGTATTGAAACTGCTTCATACCTCATTTTATCTTGTTAATTAGTATTTTTATTGTTGTTTTTGAGGAAGGGGGGAAGTAGCAGGTTTGTATCCCCCTCCCCCCTAGTTTTAGCAATGTAGCAAAATAGGAAAGAGGTGGTGTGTAAATGTGAGTTTGTCATAGACTAGGAGAGACAGTAAAACAGGATAAGTATACAATTGTTAGGAAACTGCCATGAGTTCATAAGCCGGAAGGACCGTTTTAGAATTGTTTAAGGACATTAAGAATAGCATAGAGTTATTTTCTTTAAAAAGTCACTGTGGGCAACACTCACATGTTGGTTGTTAATATATAGGTTGTGATATTGAAGACCCCTAGGAGAATAACTTGGGAAAGATGGAAGCATTTTATCTTTTTATAGGGCTTTTTCTCAAAAAACATTTAATGCAGCTTAAAAAATAAAGACTTTCATTTAAGCCTGAAAGTTCTTACATTCCTACTGCAAAACCCACAGTTACTTCTACCGATGATAATTTGTAATCCAGAATGAAATCCATGAAGTAATTTATTAGCATAATTTAAGTTGGCCTTTGACATTGAAGTACCGTTTGATGTTAAATAATTGTTCTTGTTTAAATAACTGTCATTTAAGAACGAGGAAGATAAATAGTTTTCTGAATAAAATGTAGTAATTATTCAGATGTGACAGTAGTTACTCACACTCTGCCTTTATTAGACAGAAAATTTCAAGTTCTGTAGCAGTAACTGCCTCAGCTTTATTACTTTTTCACATGCTTGAGCATTTTACTTTTGATAATATTAAAATTTGATTTTAAATTTCAAGGTGATTCTCTTATTTAGATCTGCAATGATACAATAAAATGGCTTTATTAGGAGATAAATATTAACATTTAGTTTTAATTCTTTTGGCCATTTGTAAGTACCTAGCATTTGGAAATTTATTGACTGGTATCAGAAAAGAGTTCCTAGGGTAGAAACTTTCTGTTGCTTTAGATGCTTGTCTGCAATGCTTAATTATTTTTAGAAAGATAAACGTGTGGATTTTTTTCTTAATTTAAAAATAAAAATTGTTGGTATTTGTTGCAGCAATAGGATTTTGTTATGCTTAATGAGTGACATTAAACCATTTGAACTCTGAGTGATATTTTTTCCCAGTAGTTGCTGTATGATAAAGAACACGTGAATTTGTAATTCCTAGAAGATATTTAAGCAAACGTGTGCTTGCTGTTTATTTTGGTAAGCCTTTGATTAGTTGAATTGCTTTGATTTAGGAGGATGGTATTTTGAGGATTTTAAATCATAAACATTCTTTGAACTGGAATTTCTGTTGAATGTAAAAGAAAAATCAAAGTCATTTAGGATATTATTTTAATACTTAAGTCTTTAGAGTCTTAAAAATATTGAAGTCTTAAATATTTTTTCCTACATGGAACCCTTATCAGACTTATCAGTCTGATAATTTTATTCTTCAGAAAGTTGTGGTTTTACTCCTTTGGGTAGCCTAGCCTTTAATAGTTTAACCCTTGAAATCTGGATTCTGGATTCAGTTTAACCTCTTCTTGAAGAAAGGACAATCACAGGCACTTAGAATTGGAAGTGGTCTCAGAGGACTTCTAATGTAGCATCTTGTTGGGTCCCGTAAATCCCCCATGGGAATTTCCACATCAGGTGTTCCTGTCATTACTGAGGGCAGTGGTGCTGTGCCGTATGTCGTCAGGTTATTGAGCGGTCTGAGCTTGGTGAGAACAGATTTAAGACAGTTATATTTTTCCACATTGACTGCTTTCAACTATGCTTTGTTGGATCTTCCCTCTCCCTGCTTCCTCATGATTTCATGGGCAAATGGTAGCTTTTCTATCATTCACAGCTATTAAAAGCTCCAGTCTAATCTATTTCAGTTTAAACCTTCAATCTCCTATTAAAGCTCCACTCCTCCTTTAACCCAGTATCTGGCCACTTATTCCCTGAAGCACTTGGAGTGGGGAGGGATTGTGATGTGCTCCCTGGATACCTCTTTCTTTTCCCTCTTTGTGGATGTATTTGAATAGAGACTAGTTAGAAGAAAAATGAAAAAAGGCGACTCTTTCTTGCCTGGCGTTATTAAAGCCTTTTCTTGATTAACAGTGGCGAGCCATTAATATCTAGTGGTAGGCTTCCAAACTGGAATTTTTGGTGAGATCTTGCAGGGAGAGTCCCCACTGCACAGTCCCTGGATATGAAATTTGCTGTGGGTAAACCTTTACCAATCTACACTCCTTCCTCATTTCTGTCCTCTCAGTCTACTTGCTGGTTCTTATGAGTGTTTGGGGGTAAGGTGGGTTTCTCTCTGCAGCCAGATTTTTTGATAACAGCAAGACAGCTCAAGTCCAGCTACCTTCTGTAATTTACACTTAATACACTGGAAACTTACTTCCTTTTGATGTCAAATGGTGGCCTGCAGCCTGCTTAAGTCTGCTCCCTTTCTGTGCCCTGCCGTTTCTCATCAATTCTCTTTGTCCCCCTGCTCAAATAGGCACAGGGTCACTCAGTCTACTTCATAAGCAGACATTGAACTGGAGAAAGAGATGACAATTTGTCCTTCTTGTAGGCACTTCTGATCTTGGTGAATGATTGTCTTGGGGCCCCCTACCACTGCTTTTGGGTGACCATCACCTTCCTTCTCCCTGAACACTTGGAATACTTGTGTTTTTCCCTCTCTCCTGTCAGCTGCTCGTGTAGAGTGGAATGACGGTAAGACGTTGGTTAGAGTACCATAGCCCTGAGGTGTGTGTGGGGTGTCAGGGCCAGACTCCACAGGTATTTGATCCTTGATGTCTGTATATCTTAAGCTTTGTGTTGTCAGAAGTTTTGGGACAAGAGTAGTCTCATTCAGCATCTAATCAGGACTTGAGTAGTGAAGTCCTGTGGGCCTAATGAAGTCTCACTGTGCAGAATTTAATTTTTCTTTTTCTTTTCTTTCTCTCTTTTTGATTTTTGTTTTGTTTTTATTTTTTTGACTTGCTTCATGGTTCCTGACTGATGAAGTGTTAACTGTGTGTGTTAATTTATGAATGTTTGTATGATCTAACTATGCCCTTAGAGCACAAGTAAAGCTGAAGGATAGATTTTGTAGAGGTTTTAATTACACAGTTTTATCTGTTCTTACCTCATACGAGCTTTACTGAAAGTATAAATCCAAACAGAAATATACTATCGAACCTTTTTCCTTCCATCATCTAAGCAAACCAGTCGATTAAATCGTTTGCTAAATGATTTCTCATCAGATGATGCAAAAGCGGCTTTCTGTCTGGAAACTTAAACATTAATATTTGATGCAATAATTATGGGTTCCTTAATTTTTTATTCAACAAATTGTTATTGAGTCCCTTCCATGTTCCAACCACTGTTTTAGGCATTGGAGAAACAATAGTAAATAGAAAAAAAGTCCCTGATCTCATGGAGCCTACATTCCAGTGTGGGGAAACAGACAAGAAATAAGTAAATGATATTGTTTGTTAGCAGTAAATACTAAGGAGAAAAATGAAGTGGGGAAGGGAGATGGGAAGTGGCAGGACAGTTTGGAGCATTTGCAGTTTTAGATGGGGCGTCAAGAAGGCTTCCCTGAGAAAGTGACATTTGAGTTAAAAGGCTCCGAGTGGGGAGCTTGTCTAGTGTGGTAGGCGTCAGTGACTAGATGAGTAATCAAGCGGGGGAACTGGGACAGTTTGGGGTGGGGGGTAGGTGAAGCCTGTATGTCTTTGTAAGAGCTTTGGTTTTTACTTTGAATGAGATGGGATTGCATTAAAACAGTGGTTCTTAACCTTGGCTGAATGTGGGAATTATTGGGGGAGCTTTAAAAATGTACTGATGCTTAGATCCGATCTCCAGAGTTTCTGATTTAATTGGTCTGAATGCTCTAATCCAGGCATCAGGATTTTCAAAAAAACTCCCAGGTAATTTTAATAAGCAGCCAAAGTTGAAGAGATTTGAGCAGAGTGACATTTTATAGTACTGAAGAACATGGGCTTTAGAGCCAGATTCCCCTGGTTTGGATCCTGGCTCTGCCACTTCCTAATCATGTGACCTTGTACAAGTTATTTTTAAAATCTTCTGTGCTTTGTTTTTCTCATCTGTAAAATTATTATAAGGATTAAATTAATTTTAAATATTTGCTTGGCAAATATTGAATAAACACTCGAACATACGTTTTAATGAGATCACTCTGACAGCTGTATTGAAAATGGAGTGAAGGGGGCAGGGATGCCCTTGCAGTAGTCCAGCTAAGAGGTGATGGTGGCTTGGACCAGAGTGGCAACAATGCAAATGGTGGGATTCTGGATATACTTAGAAGATGGAGCCAGTAGGATTTGCTTATGGACTGGACATGGAATGAGAGAAACAAGTCTTGATCAAGTGTGACTCCAAATTTTGCCTGAACAGCTGGAAGAAGGGAGTGACTTTACTGAGATGGGAAGGACAGAGGGGAACAGATTGCTGAGGGGGTATATCTGGGCTCAGTTTGCTAAGTGTGAGAGGCCTGTTAGGTAAGTAAGTAGATCCATAGAGTTGGCAGTTGTATACATGAGTCTGGAGTCCAGCAGAGTGTCCAGGGCTGGAGATCGCAGTATTTAGACCTATGTGAATGGGTGAGCTCACCAAGAGATTGAGTGTAAATAGAGAAGAGGTCCGTGGACCATCCCCTGGGACACTACAACATTCAGAGGTCTAGGAGAGGAAATGTTTTTTAAGGTTTCTGATGTGCTCTGGAATGAAAGATAAAAGACAGTTATAATTCTTTTTTTTTTTTTAAACAGCTTGGTTGAGGAATAATTCACTCAAAGTGTACAATTCAATGGTTTTAATATATTTGCAGAACTGTGCAACTGTTATCACAGTCAGTTTTAGAGTATTTTTAGCACCTTAAAGAGAAACCCTGAACCCTCCCATCTCTAGGCAACTCTTCATTCCTTCCCATCCCCCATCCTCCTAGGCAACTACTAATCTACTTTCTATCTTCATAGATTTGCTCATTCTGGATATTTCAGATCAGTGGAATCATATAGTGTTGTGATCTATTTAGAGAGAAGTGATATCCGTTAATCCCTGGCTTCTAGATTCATTAGATGCTAAATCATTTGGTAAAGGTGGGGACTATAAGATCTCACCACTGTAAAGATACATATACGTACATTTTGCTCTTTGTAATTGGTAAGAGCACTGGGGTGAAATTTTGAGACTGAATATTCTGTTCCCTAACAACCTGTTTTCTTGTGGTATTGGTATTCATTGAAGACTCTTGCTTAAATCAGTGATTATATTGGAATTGCAAAGTGGTGATTTTCTATTACTATCATATTTTCAAAGATCATGAGTTCATACTAACTGATTCAGATGCATTGTATAGAATTTTTCCTTTTGTTTTGTATTTGTACGTTTTTTCCCTTACTGTGAAAATCTAGGTTCCTAATAACAAAATTTGTTTTATTTTACTTTAAATATAATCATAGCATCAGTATGTTTACATTGTCCTGTGATGCACCTGAAGTACTATCATTTGCATAAAATTGTTTCAGAATTACAGAAGCAAGTAGGATTGCTGGTCATAGGGTAAATGCACATGTTAAATAGTGCCAGATTCTTCTCAGTAGGGTCATACCATTCTGCATTCCCACCAGCAATATAAGAGAGTTACTGTTTTCTTACAGCCTTACTAGTATTGTAGGTTGTCAGATTTCTGAATTTTTGCCAGTCTCATAGATGAGAAGTGGTATCTCTGTGTAGTATAGACTTTTTTTGAACTTTTCCTATGAAAAAAAGTTCTTATTAACCTTTCTTTTTGTAATGAAGGATTGTGAACTTCCACAGAAGTAGACAGGATTGTATAACTACAGTACCCATCATCTAGCCCCGACAACTGCCCACCCAGGCCATCCCTCCTCCATCCACCCCTCCTTCCAGAGTATTCAGATAATGTTTTGTCTCTGTATGAATAAATATCTCTAAATGATGCGAATTCATTTTCTTAGTAACATAACCACAATACCATCACCACACTGAAAAAAATATATATGTTTCCTTAATTTCATGAGGCAGTATTCAAATTTCCGGTTTCCTTAGATAACTCAGTGTTGTTGTTGTTAACAAGATTTAGATAAGGCCCACATGTTGTGATTATGTCTTTTTAGGTCTTTTAACTTATAAGTTCTTCCTCCAGTTCCTTTCCCCCTACTCCCTTGGAATTTATTTCTGAAGAAGCCATGTTGTTTGTCCTGAGAAACTAATTATAGTTTGAATTTTGCTGTTTGAATCTCTGTGATATAGGTTAACGTATTCTTTCTCTGTCTTCTCTATTTCCTATAAATTGGTAGTTAGATCTAGATTCAGGTATTTGTACTTTTTTTTTTCATAAGTGTTTTATAGATGGTATAAATTCCACAAGGAGGCACATGAAGTCTGGTTGCCTTTTTTTGCTTGTGGTGTCAGTAGCAATGCCTACAGTATCGTGTGTCATTTTGGGATTTTCTTATCATGAGTGATTGAGCATCTCTTAATATGTTTGAGGGTCATTTTTATGTCTTTTTCTGTGGAATGTCTGTTCATGTCTTTTGCCCACTTTTCTACTGAAGTTTTGATATATTTCCCTTGACATTTTTTGCAGACTCTTTAAATGTTAGGGAGATTAGCCCTTTGTAATATAAGCTGCAAGTATTTTCTACTGGTTTTGACTTGCTGATCAGGATTTGCCATGCAAAATATTTTTTAAAAAGTTATTTGTAGTCAAATTTATTTAATGAATTTTTTATCATGCTGGATTTTTAAAACTTTTTGGAGTTTAAATTACATACAATAAACTGTATCCATTTAAAGTTTACAATTTGATGAGTTTTGACCATATTGTTGCATGCAGTAGGAGTCCCTTTATATTGTAGACTGCTTTTCCATTGTATAAACATACTACATTTTGTTTATCTTTTCACCTTTTGATGGACATTTGGGTTGTTTCTAGTTTGTAGCTATTATGAATAAAGCTGCTACTACTAATGGTTGTGAATTAGTCTTTGCATGAATATATGTTTTCATTTCTCTTGAGTAAATACTTAGGAATAGAATGGCTGGGTCATAGGGTAGGTGTATGTTTGGTTTTATTGTCAGAACTTTTCCCGTAGTGATTGTACCATCTTACATTCCCATCAACAGTACATAAATTCTGGATGCACCACACCTTTAATAACATTTGGTGTTGTCAGTCTGTTTTAATTTTAGCCAGTCTGGTGAGTATATATGGCATGTTTTTTAAAAGAAATTCGGCATTATTGAGGTACAATTTTACATACAATAAATTTTACCTCTTTTAGTGTATAGTTCTATGAGTTTTGACAGATGCATGTAATTATATAAGCTCTACCACAATCAGGATGTGCAACAGCTATGTTGCCAAAAAAATTTCTCTCTTGTTCTTTCTCTCTTTTGTTCTTGTTCTCTCTCGTTCTTCTATCGCAAGCCCTGGCAACTCTGATCTGGTTTTTATCACTGTAGTTTTTTTTTTTTAATTTGTATGCAATACAGCTCACTATATGTGGTATTTGAGCCTACTTTTGATAAATACATAGTTGTGTATACTATTACAATCAAGATACAGAACAGTTCCATCACTCCGTAAATTACCCATTGAAGTCAGTCCCTCTCACTGATCTGTTCTCTGTCCCTATAGCCTTTTGGTCTGGCTTTTTTCACTTAACAAAATACCCATATTGTGTGTATCAATACTTTGTTCCTTTATCTTGCTAAGTAGTATTCCATTGTATTGGATGTACCACAGTTTCTTCATTTACCAGTTAAAGGACATTTGGTTTGTTTCTGCTTTTTGCCAATTATGAATAATGTTGTTTTAAACGTTTGCATATAGGTTTTGTATAAACATAAGTTTTCAATTCAGTTGGATAAATACCTAGGAGTGGCACTGCTGGGTCATATCGTTAAGGGTACGTTTAACTTTCTAAGAAACTGCCAAACTGTCTTCCCAAGCTACTGTGCCATTTCACATTCCCACCAGCAACATGAGAGACTCGTCATCTGTTTCACATCCTTGCCAGCATTTGGTATTGTCAGGGTTTTATTTGTTTGTTTTTGTTTTAGCCATTCTAGTAGGTATGTATGTAGTGGTATCTCACAGTTTTTGTTTGTATCATCTTACTAATGATGAGCATCTTTATGTGCTTATTTATTATTTGTATGTCTTCCTTTTTCTTTCTTTTTTATTATTTAAAAAAACTATGTATATCTTCTTTGTTGACCTGTCTGTTCAAATTTTTTTGCCTATTTTCTTACTTGGTTGTTTGTCTTATTGAGTTGTAATAATTCCTTGCCTATTTTTGGATATCAGTTACTTGATAGATATATGTGTACTGAATATTTTCTCCTGTTCTGTGGCTCATCTTTTGATTTCTTATTGGTGTCTTTCAAAGAGCAGTTTTTAATTTTGATTAAGTCCATTATATCAACCATTATATGGTTTAGGCTCTTTGTGTCTAAGAAATCTTTGTCTACCCCTAAGATCATGAAGACTTCATTTATATGTATATATAAATGTCTTTAAAAAATATATCAGTGTGTGTGTGTGTGTGTGTGTATGTATTTTTTTTTTGAGAAGCTTAATTGTACATTAGGTTTCTGATCCATTTCAAGTTAATTTTTTTCCACATGCATAGTTAATTGTTCCAGCACCATTTGTTGAAAGACTGTATTTGGAATTGCTTTGACATCTTTGTTGAAAATCAATTAACAGTATATGTATGGGTCTGTTTCTGGATGGTATTCTGTTCCATTGATTTATTATATCTTTTCACCAGTCCTACACTATCTTTATTGCTGTAGCTCTGTTGTAAGTCTTGAAATCAAGTAATGTCAGTCTGTTCTTTGGGAAACGGATTTAGCTTTTCTAGGTTATTTGCATTTAAATATATATAATAGAACCACCTTGTCAGTTTTTATAAAATATCTTGGAATTTTGATTGGATGTATTGTATCAGTAGTTCATTCCTTTCTGTATCTGGGTAATATTCCATTGTATGTATGTACATTTACCTGTTGATGGACATATGGGTTGTTTACAGTTTTGGGCTATTGTGAATAGTGCTGCTGTGAATGTTCACGTATAAGTGTTTGAGTACCTGTTTTCAATTCTTTTGGATATATACCTAGGAGTGGAAATGCTGAGTCATATGGTAATTCTACGTTTAACTTTTGAAGAACTACCAAACCGTTATACACAGCTGTTGTACCATTTTACATTCCCACCAGCAATGTAGGTGGGTTCCAATTTCTATACATCCTTGCCTATACTCTTATTATTTTCCTCTTTTAATTATATCCATCCAGGTGGGTGTGAAGTGGTATCTCACTGTGGTTTTGGTTTACATTTCCCTAATGACAAATAATATTGGGCAACTTTTTGTGTTCTGGTTGGCCATTTGTTTTATCTTCTTTGAGAGAAATGTCTTCTCAAGTCCTTTGTCCATTTTTTAATTGGGTTTGTTTTTTCGTTGTTGAGCTGTAGGAGTTATTTGTATATTCTGGATATTAGACCCTTATTTGCAAATACTTCCTTCCATTCTGTAGGTTGTAGTTTCATTTTCGTGATGTCCTTTGATGCAAAAAAGTTTTTAATTTTTATGAAGTCCAATTTGTCTTATTTTTTCTTTTGTTGTTTGTGCTTTCAGTGTCACATCTAAGAATTCATTGCCAACTCCAAGGCCATGAAGATTTTCCTCTATGTTTTCTTGAAGTTTTATAGTTCTAGCTCTTATTTTTAGATTAATTCATTTTGAGTTATTTTTTGTATATTGTGTAAGATAGCGGTCCAGTTTAATTCTTCAGCACGTGGCTCTCCAGGTGTGCCAGCACCGTTTGTTAAAGAGGTTTCTTTCCCTATTGCATGATGTTGGCACCGTCGTTGAAAATCAGTTAGCCATAGATGTATGGGTTTGTCTCTGTGCTCTCAATTCTGTTCCTTTGGCCTGTGTCTTTTCTCATGGCGTACCACACAAGTTGACAGTTTTTACCTGCAGTATGTGTTAGTATAGTGTACTAATTTTCCAAGCTTTGATTACATTTTAGAAATTTTTTAGAACTTTGGGTAAGTTCATTGAAAAATTATCTCCAAGTGCCAGATCTGTAATAACACACACATACAAACTTAATTTATACTTTTGTTTAAAACTTTTTGGGGAACTTTTTTGGTGGCGCAGTGGTTAAGAATCCAACTGCGAATGCAGGGGACATGGGTTCAATCCCTGGTGTGGGAAGATCCCACATTCCACGGAGCAGCTAAGCCCGTGCACCACAACTACTGAGCCTGTGCTCTAGAGCCCGCAAGCCACAACTACTGAGCCCGCATGCCACAACTACTGAAGCCCATGCACGTAGAGCTGTGCTCTGCAATGAGAAGCCACCACAGTGAGAAGCCTGCACACCGCAATGAAGAGCGTCCCCTGCACGCCGCAACTAGAGAAAGCCCATGTGCAGCAATGAAGAACCAATGCAGCCAAAAATAAATAAACTAATTAATTAAAGAAAACTTTTTGGCGTGTTTCACCATTTCTCTGGCTGTATACAGAATAGTGATTTAGATAAACAGTATATCAGGGCATATTCTAATTGAATTTTCACTGTGAGTTAAACGAAAAAATAGTTACATAAATAATTCAACCTGCCGAAAGATGTTGGCGCTGGCTGTAGAAGTACCTTTGGAGTAGGAATAGTCTGCAGATTTGCATCACATCAGGAGGGAATCACATATCTACAGTTTTTAGAGAAAAATGGATGGAAACACTGCTTTTTATCCAAGCCATGGTTTTTAACTTTAGTGAACATAACAAAAATTTCAGTACTTCAGAATCAGAATATGATATGCCTCTGAAGTCTCTTTTAATCTGTGACTTCTCTTTCTCTCTCCTTTTTTTTTTCCCCCCGTAGTAGTTTATTTGCTGAAGAAACTGGGATTTTGGTCCTGATGTTTCCCACGGTCCACTTTTGCTGATTGAATACCTGTGGTGACGTTTAATATGTTCTTCTGTGTTCTTTGTTTCCTGTGAACTGGAAGCTGGACTTAGGGAAATCTAGAAACTTGATCAGATTGAGACAAACCTTTTTTTTTTTTTTTTTTTGGTTATATGTTCTTTATTGGTGATGTTTGTGTCTTCCATTCGGGGGGCATATAATACCTGCTTATCTCGCTTTTCATGATGTTAGCTTACTTTATTTTGATTCATTTTGGTTTTAATAATACCAAGGATTTTAGAGTGACAGGATGATGTAAACGTTAAGATATAAGCTCTGGAGTCCAAGAATCTGGGTTCATGTTTTGATTCATTACCTGCTAGTTCACTAATCTTGGAAAGGCACTTCCCCTTCTCAGTGTTATATTTCTTACCTATGAAATGGGGATGACGATGCCTACTCATAGTGAAAAGTAAGTTATTCAGCTGACATGAATAGCTGTCCCTTGTCCGCATCAGTTCTATATAGTTGCATTTAGTAACCACTCACAATAAGCTTAATTTCAAGTGATTTTTGCCCATGCTTTTATGTATTCACATTAACCAGCCCCCACCTAATGTTGGAAAGTGGGCTCTTTGTTGAATAAACCATACCATAGCACATTTAATGCTTGAAGTCCACTGAGAAGTACTTACTGTTAATGTTTTTATTTTACAGTGTAATGTTCAAGCCCAGAAATGCCTTATGTGGATCGTCAGAATCGCATTTGTGGTTTTCTAGACATTGAAGAAAATGAAAACAGTGGGAAATTTCTTCGGAGGTACTTCATACTGGATACCAGAGAAGATAGTTTTGTATGGTACATGGATAATCCACAGGTTTGTAAAATCCAAAGGGTTACCTCTTCAAAAGCATACAAGAGTTTTAATTATGAAAGTATTTGATATACTACGCAGGTGTTAGGATTTGTCTTCCTAAACAAAATATGTTTAGATTTATTTCTACTGACTGTATTCTCCTTGCCCTGTACCCCCAACTCCTACTGTGTTAAATAAATTTCAGAAGATGAAACTAAGTTTATTTGATAAAAATTTATGCATGTATTTATGTTTTCCCTTCCTTGGGAGGGGCAACTCTTAACTCTGGTAGAAAATTTTTGAATCGTTTAAATTTAAGATACTGTCTCTAAGATAGAGACTACTATCTTTTGGTAAATAAACTACTTAAACGAGTTGATACTCTTGCACATGTATAGTCTTTCATCTTGTAGTGTCAGACTTGAGTGTTGGCCACTCGTGAATTTGATTTTATTGTTGTTTTGCAAATTATTGGCGGTAAATGTCATATATTAAAAATTAGAATCCCAGTTTTAAGATCTGTGAGTGGCCTTGGATTAGAGATCATCTGTTGAGTAGTTTTAAATTTTCTCTGCCTGTGAAACTCTTTATTCAAATTGAGAAGTATGTTGCAAGGAAGCATGTGCAAAGCAAGAGATGAGTCCCTAGCAAACTTCTAAGCTGATTTGGTCTAGTGGATGACTTGTGCAGGTGAGGAATGAAAAGTTGGGGAAGAGCAGGGACTGGTAGGAGGTTCCATTCTGTGTCACAGAGCAGGACCCAGATCCCCTAACAACTGGTCTGGTATTCTTTCCTCCCCAGTACTGATTTTAGGTTAGACAAAATAAATATGTGCTAATGCATTTATATTTGTTTATATAGAATTTGAGATGTAAGGAACCATATTCAATATCCTGAGATAAATCATAATGGGAAAGAATATAAAAAAGAGTGTGTATGTATATGTGTGTATATGGCATATATATATATGCAGCAGAAATTAACACAAAATTGTAAATCAACTATATTTCAGTAAAAAAATTAAAATAAAAAAGGAAAAAAAAGAGAACTAGGATAAATACTAGATAATTGAAAAAGTAATCAATTGGCAATACCCTTGAAGGCCACAGGGTACTGAGTAACCCCCAGCAGGACTTTGTGAAAAGCAAGTCCAGTCAGGAAGCAAACATCCCCTCATCCTGTCCTGTAATGGGGACAGACCAAGGAGAGATGATAAATTGGAGCTTGACTTCTGACAGGTTTTTTCTTTTTTCCATTTTTTGGCCGCGCCATGCGGCATGGGGAATCCCAGTTCCTGGAGCAGGGATCAAACCCGCGCCCCCTGCATTGGAAGCGCAGAGTCTTAACCACTGGACCGCCAGGGAAGTCCTGTGACAGGTTTTTTTTTCCTTCTGTTACACAAAAGGTAATAAGATGGTGATCAGGGCAGCCTCCAGCGATCTGGTTTAAAATATACCCAAGGTCACACAATACAAGAAGTTGAAGTTTTAGAAAATACAGTGTCATATATCTTGGATTTGGAGTTTATACATTTATCATTTCCTACACCAGATATACTGACAACTCGCACTTCTACTGATAATTAAAAGAAATTATAAATGTAAAAAAAAAAAAAAGAATTTGAGTTGTTAGGGACCTTAGTCCTTAGTATTAATTCAACCTCCTCCTTAATGCAAGAAACCCATCTATCCCTGATCTTCACTTTAACTGTTGTTTGAACTATATATTACTAAAAAAACAAAAAAAAAGTGTTTATTATATTCGAGACAGTTTTTAATTATTATTTTTTTTGTGCACCAGAAGCTGGTTCCTTGGATCTTCTACTTACTGATCTACTTTTGCCCTCTGATTCTCTATAAATTTAGTCCTTTATCCACATGCAGCCTTTCAAATTTTGGAAGATAATTTGTATTTTAATTCAGTTTATATTATTTGAGTGCTGACTTTGTATGAGACTTTCTTTGCTAGGAACTGTCTTTTCTCTCTCCTTATCCTTATTGAGTTTATTGACACCCTGTTTTACTCCCTTATCTCTGGGTGTGACCAACTTTCTTGGGTGATAGTAACCTGTCTATGCAACTGCATGATTAATACCTTTATTTACTTGACCAGAGTCACTGGGAGAAGGAACAAGTCAGCAGAAATCAAAAGTTCATGTTTACCTTCTTTTTCCTTGTTTTAAAAACATAAATCCAGTTCCTCCCTTTTACTACCCATCCCTTTATCTGTGGCACAATCCCTTCCCAAACTCCTTTTCCCAAGGTGGAAAGTAACTTAGCCCCCTTTGACTCCCTCTGATTACAGTTTATTAGATTCCAGTTTCGGTTTTCCTCCCCCATGCAAACCACTGCTCAGTCCTGCCTGTGAGCTCTCTCTCATTTGTCTTCATAAGATCTGGCTGACTCGTATATAGTTTCTCCTGAATTTTATTTATAACTCCTTGATTGTTTTTCTGTCTTTATATGTAATAGAGTCTTCTTAGAATTTCTCCTTTTGTCGGTACTTCCCACTTAAACAGAGCTAAAAGAAGAAAAGTACAAAATAGAATATGTTTATTACACTGAAGGAACCATAAGCTTGAATTTCAGAGGAAAGGTGTGATTATAGCTAGCAGAGGGAGTGAAAGTCTTGACGGAGGTGGTAACATTTGAAATTGATCTAGAAGAATGGGTATGATTTTGGCCAAGAGGTGGAGAAGTGGGTATTCTGGTGCTCAAAGAATAGCATGGGCAGGAAATCAAAGTAAGAAACCCTGTAGTGTATTTGGAAAATAGTTCACTTTGGCTATAGCAGGGAGGGTATATGTTAAAGTTTGGACTCAGCTAGATCTTTTTCACATGAACTCTTCTAAAGCCAGATTTCTGTGGTGTAATTAGCCCATTAGTGTTTTTGAATGTAGTATAGAATTTTAAATCTGTCTTTTTATTCAGTTCTTAATAATTTTATCTCTTCATTCCAACTGATAAGAATCTTTTACAATCTGCATTCTACTGTCCAGTGTATTAGCCATCAATACCAGCTTTGTGTCACTTTAAAATGTATTAAGGCACATCTCTTCATGAAAACTTTAGTAAAATGTCTTGATAAGATTATTGTGGTTGAACCACATGAAATTGCCAATATACCACCATTTTGATCTACTAAAAAACGGCAATTTCATATGATTCAATCTGGTTGCTATGTTAAGTGCTGTAACACTGACTGCTTTACTGATCATAGTAACCCTGATAATGAAAGAAGTTAGTTTGGCTCACTTGTCCTTAGGGAGCCGTTCTTCCTCTGATCACTGCTTTCTTTACCACTAACCATTGGTTTAAAAATCCATTGTAGTGTATTACTAGGGATCAATTTGGGGCTTTCTGTGTTGTTTTTTTAAAAATAAATAAATTTATTTATTTATTTATGGCTGTGTTGGGTCTTTGCTGCTGCACGCAGGCTTTCTCTAGTTGCAGTGAGCAGGGGCTACTCTTTGTTGTGGTGAGTGGGCTTCTCATCGCGGTGGCTTCTCTTGCTGTGGAGCATGGGCTCTAGGCACTCGGGCTTCAGTAGTTGTGGCACGTGGGCTCAGTAGTTGTGGCTTGCGGGCTCTAGAGCACAGGCTCAGTAGTTGTGGCACACAGGCTTAGTTGCTCCGCGGCATGTGGGATCTTCCCGGACCAGGGCTCAAACCCGTGTCTCCTGCATTGGCAGGTGTATTTTTAACCACTGCGCCACTAGGGAAGTCCCGGCGCTTTCTGTGTTTTATTGAGGGAATGAGAAGTGGTGGAGAATTAAATAACTAAGTAGCTTTATTAGGAAGTGAATTTGAGAAAACTTGAAAGAGTATTTTGGCAAAATGAGTACAGGAACTCATGAGAACAAACGGTTTCTTTCCCTTTTTATCTTAAATGTCAGATTGGTTTATTATTTCTTGTTCATTGTCGAGTAACAAATTTTGAAACCCAGATTTTTTCTGGTTGAACTTGGCAGTAATCGTACCAGTTCTTAGAAACTAGGTATTTTGAATATCATTTTATCTCCCAGCTACTTATATTTCCTTTTACTGTGCCACTATTTAATCTGTGACGCTTTATGTCATGCAGTGATGACATAGTTGCTCATTTCTCTTCCTCACACACGGGGTTAGAGCTGTATTCAGCTAGTTCAAATAATAGACTTATGGAGGACTTAAAAGAAAAATAATGATTTTGAATGGAAGGATAGCAGTGTTTGAAAAAAAGTCACATTGGTAGTGGTTAGGAGATCTTGAAGATATTTTAACATTTCATTTTCTTATCCAAAATTTTTTAAAAAACCTTTAAACATAAAACATTTTATATAAAAACACAACCATTTAAAGGTATATATTAAAAATTATAATTTTATTTTATATACATATTTATGGAGATTTAAATTTGGAAGCTCGTACAGTCTGTAGTTTAAAGCAGAACATAATAGAGTTGTAGTTTACATAGAAACTACAGGTTTTGAAAAGACCTGTCCCTGTAAACAATAATCAGTTCATGTTTGTGAATCTTAAGTCTTTTAAATTTCTAGGCTTCCATAGAATTAAATGTTTCTGCTAAGCTTATAGAGGTTTGAGAAAGGTACCTCCTAATCATTCCTGGGAACAAGCCCACAGATTTTTTTATTAAATATTTATTTATTTATGTGGCTGCATCGGGGTCTTAGATGCGGCATGTGGGATCTTTTGTTGCCGCATCTGGGCTTCTCTGTAGCTGTGGTGCATGGGCTCCAGAGGAGGGTTCCCTTTTCTCCACACCTTCTCCCGCACTTATTGTTTGTAGATTTTTTGATAATGGCCATTCTGCCAGTGTGAGGTGATACCTCATTGTAGTTTTGATTTGCATTTCTCTAATGATTAGTGATGTTGAGCATCCTTTCATGTGTTTGTTGGCAATCTGCATATCTTCTTTGTAGAAATGTCTATTTAGGTCTTCTGCCCATTTTTAGATTGGGTTGTTTGTTTTTCTTGATATTCAGCTGCATGTGCTGCTTGCATATTTTGGAGATTAATCCTTTGTCATTTGCTTCATTTGCAAATATTTTCTCCCATTCTGAGGGTTGTCTTTTCATCTTGTTTATGGTTTCCTTTGCTGTGCAAAAGCTTTTAAGTTTCATTAGGTCCCATTTGTTTATTTTTGTTTTTATTTCCATTTCTCTAGGAGCTGGGTCAAAAAGGATCTTGCTGTGATTTATGTCATAGAGTGTTCTGCCTATGTTACCCTCTAAGAGTTTTATAGTGTCTGGCCTTAAATTTAGGTCTTTAATCCATTTTGAGTTTTTTTGTGTATGGTGTTAGGGAGTGTTCTAATTTCATTCTTTTACATGTAGCTGTCTAGTTTTCCCAGCACCACTTATTGAAGAGGCTGTCTTTTCTCCATTGTATACTCTTGCCTCCTTTATCAAAGACAAGGTGACCATATGTGTGTGGGTTTATCTCTGGGCTTTCTATCCTGTTCCATTGATCTATATTTCTGTTTTTGTGCCAGTACCATACTGTCTTGATTACTGTAGCTTTGTAGTATAGTCTGAAGTCAGGGAGCCTGATTCCTCCAGCTCCATTTTTCTTTCTCAAGATTGCTTTGGCTATTCGGGGTCTTTTGTGTTTCCATACAACTTGTGTGATTTTTTTGCTCTAGTTCTGTGAAAAATGTCATTGGTAGTTTGATAGGGATTGCATTGAATCTGTAGATTGCTTTGGGTAGTATAGTCATTTTCACAGTGTTGATTCTTCCAGTCCAAGAACTTGGTATATCTCTCCATCTGTTTGTATCATCTTTAATTTCTTTCATCAGTTTCTTATAGTTTTCTGCATACAGGTCTTTCGTCTCCTTAGGTAGGTTTATTCCTAGGTATTTTCTTTTTTTGTTGCAGTGGTAAATGGGAGTGTTTCCTTAATTTCTCTTTCAGATTTTTCATCATTCGTGTATAGGAATGCAAGAGATTTCTGTGCATTAATTTTGTGTCCTGCTACTTTACCAAGTTCATTGATTAGCTCTAGTAGTTTTCTGGTAGCATCTTTAGGATTCTCTATGTATAGTATCACGTCATCTGCAAACAGTGACACTTTTACTTCTTCTTTTCCAATTTGTATTCCTTTTATTTATTTTTCTTTTCTGATTGCTGTGGCTAAAACTTCCAAAACTGTGTTGAATAATAGTGGTGAGGGTGGGCATCCTTGTCGTGTTCCTGATTTTAGAGGAAATGGCTTCAGTTTTTCACCATTGAGAATGACGTTGGCTGTGGGTTTGTCATATATGGCCTTTATTATGTTGAGATAAGTTCCCTCTGTGCCTACTTTCTGGAGAGTTTTTATCATAAATGGGTGTTGAATTTTGTCGAAAGCTTTCTCTGCATCTATTGAGATGATCATATGGTTTTTCTTCTTCAATTTGTTAATATGGTTTATGACATTGATTGATTTGCATGTATTGAAGAGTCCTTGCATTCCTGGGATAAACCCCACTTGATCATGGTGTATGATCCTTTTAATGTGCTGTTGGATTCTGTTTTCTAGTATTTTGTTGAGGATTTTTGCATCCATGTTCATCAGTGATATTGGTCTGTAGTTTTCTTTTTTTGTGACATCTTTGGTTTTAGTATCAGGGTGATGGTGGCCTCATAGAGTGAGTTTGGGAGTGTTCCTCTCTCTGCTGTATTTTGGAAGAGTTTGAGAAGGATAGGTGTTAGCTGTGCTCTAAATGTTTGCTAGAATTCGCCTGTGAAGCCATTTGGTCCTGGGCTTTTTGTTTGTTAGAAGATTTTTAATCACAGTTTCAATTTCAGTGCTTGTGACTGGTCTGTTTATATTTTCTATTTCTTCCTGGTTCAGTCTCGGAAGCTTGTGCTTTTCTAAGAATTTGTCCATTTCTTCTAGGTTGTCTGCTTTATGGGCATATAGTTGTTTGTAGTAATCTCTCATGATCCTTTGTATTTCTGCAGCGTCAGTTGTTACTTCTCCTTTTTCTTTTCTAATTCTGTTGATTTGAGTCTTCTCTCTTTTTTTCTTGATGAGTCTGGCTACTGGTTTCAATTCTGTTTATCTTCTCAAAGAACCGGCTTTTAGTTTTATTGATCCTTGCTATTGTTTCCTTCATATTTTTCATTTATTTCTGACCTGATCTTTATGATTTCTTTCCTTCTGCTACCTTTAGGGTTTTTTTGTTCTTCTTTCTCTAATTGCTTTAGGTGTAAGGTTAGGTAGTTTATTTGAGATGTTTCTTTTTTCTTGAGGTAGGATTGTATTGCTGTAAACTTCCCTCTTAGAACCGCTTTTGCTGCATCCCATAGGTTTTGGGTCGTCGTGTTTTCATTGTCATTTGTTTCTAGGTATTTTTTGATTTCCTCTTTGATTTCTTCCATGATCTCTTGGTTATTTAGTAGTGTATTGTTTAGTCTCCATGTGTTTGTATTTTTTACAGTTTTTTCCCTGTGATTGATATCTAGTCTCATAGCGTTGTGGTCGGAAAAGATACTTGATACAATTTCAATTTTCTTAAATTTACCAAGGCTTGATTTGTGACCCAAGATACGATCTATCCTGGAGAGTGTTCCATGAGCACTTGAGAAGAAAGTGTGTTCTGTTTTTTTTGGATGGAATGTCCTATAAATATCAGTTAAGTCCCATCTTGTCTAATATGTCATTTAAAGCTTGTGTTTCCGTATTTATTTTCATTTTGGATGATCTGTCCATTGGTGAAAGTGCGGTATTAAAGTCCCCTACCCTTGTGTTACTGTCGATTTCCCCTTTTATGGCTGTTAGCATTTGCCTTATGTATGGAGGTGCTCTTATGTTGGGTGCATAAACATTTACAGTTGTTATATCTTCTTCTTGGATTGATCCCTTGATCATTATGTAGTGTCCTTCTTTGTCTCTTGTAATAGTCTTTATTTTAAAGTCTATTTTATCTGATATGAGAATTGCTACTCCAGCTTTCTTTTGATTTCCATTTGCATGGAATACATTTTTCCATCCCTTCACTTTCAGTCTGTATGTGTCCCTAGGTCTGAAGTGGGTCTCTTGTAGACAGCATATATACAGGTCTTGTTTTTGTATCCATTCAGCCAGTCTGTGTCTTTTGGTTGGAGCATTTAATGCATTTACATTTAAGGTAATTATCGATATGTATGTTCCTATTACCATTTTCTCAATTGTTTTGGGTTTGTTTTTGTAGGTGTTTACCTTCTCTTGTGTTTCCTGCCTAGAGAAGTTCCTTTAGCATTTGTTGTAAAGCTGGTTTGGTGGTGCTGAATTCTCTTAACTTTTGCTTGTCTGTAAATGTTTTAATTTCTCCATCGAATCTGAATGAGGTCCTTGCTGGGTAGAGTAATCTTGGTTGTAGCTTTTTCCCTTTCATCGCTTTAAATACGTCCTGCCACTCCTTTCTGGCTTGCAGAGTTTCTGCTGAAAGATCAGCTGTTAACCTTATGGGGATTCCCTTGTATGTTATTTGTTGCTTTTTCCTTGCTGCTTTTAATATTTTTTCTTTGTATTTAATTTTTGATAGTTTGATTAATATGTGTCCTGGTGTGTTTCTCCTTGGATTTATCCTGTATGGGACTCTCTGTGCTTCCTGGACTTCATTGACTGTTTCGTTTCCCATGTTAAGGAAGTTTTCAACTATAATGTCTTCAAATATTTTCTTAGTCCGTTTCTTTTTCTCTTCTTCTGGGACCCCTATAATTCAAATGTTGGTGCGTTTAATGTTGTTCCAGAGGTCTCTGAGATTGTCCTCAATTTTTTCATTCTTTTTTCTTTATTCTGCTCTGCTGTAGTTATTTCCACTATTTTATCTTCCAGGTCACTTATCTGTTCTTCTGCCTCAGTTATTCTGCTATTGATTCCTTCTAGAGAATTTTTAATTTCATTTATTGTGTCGTTCATCATTGTTTGTTTGCTCTTTAGTTCTTCTAGGTCCTTGGTAAACGTTTCTTATATTTTCTCCATTCTATTTCCAAGAATTTGGATCATCTTCACTATCATTACTCTGAATTCTTTTTCAGGTAGACTGCCTATTTCTTCTTCCTTTGTTTGGTCTGGTGGGTTTTTATCTTGCTCCTTCATCTGCTGCGTATTTCTCTGTCTTCTCATTTTGCTTGACTTGCTGTGCTTAGGGTCTCCTTTTTGCAGCCTGCAGGTTCATAGTTCCCGTTGTTTTTAGTGTCTGCCCCCAGTGGGTAAGGTTGGTTCAGGGTTGTGTAGGCTTCCTGGTGGAGGGGACTGGTGCCTATGTTCTGGTGGGTGGGGCTGGATCTTGACTTTCTGGTGGGCAGGGCTACGTCCAATGGTGTGTTTTGGGGTGTCTGTGAACTTAGTATCATTTTAGGCAGCCTCTCTGCTAATAGGTGGGTTGTATTCCTGTCTTGCTGGTTGTTTGGCATGGGGCGTCCAACACTGGAGCTTGCTGGCCGTTGGGTGGAGCTGGGTTTTAGTGTTGAGATGGAGATCTCTGGGAGAGCTCTCGCTGATTGATATTACATGGGGCCGGGAGGTCTCTGGTGGTCCAATGTCCTGAACTTGGCTCTCCCGCCTCAGAGGCTCAGGCCTGACACCAGACCAGAGCACCAAGAGTCTGTCAGCCACATGGCTCAGAAGAAAAGGGAGGGAAAAAAAGTAAGTAAATAAATGAATAAAATAATTAAAATTAAAAAAAATTATTAAAATAAAAAAGTAATAAAAAAAAGAGAGCAACCAAACCAGTAAACAAATCCACCAATGATAACAAGCACTAAAAACTATACTAAGATAAACGTAAAAATCAGAAACAAGTCAGTCGTAGACAGCAAACCCCAAGTCTACAGTTGCTTCTAAAGTCCACCGCCTCAATTTTGGCTTGATTTGTTGTCTATTCAGGTATTCCACAGATGCAGGGTACCTCAGGTTGATTGTGGGGATTTAATCCACTGCTCCTGAGGCTGCTGGGAGAGATTTCCCTTTCTCTTCGTTCTTCGCACAGCTCCTGGGGTTCAGCTTTGGTTTTGTCCTCACCTCTGCGTGTAGGTTGCCCTCAGCCTTCTGTTCCTACCCAGACAGGACGGGGTTAAAGCAGCAGCTGATTAGGGCGCTCTGGCTCATTCAAGCTAGGGGGTGGGAGGGGTATGGTAGTTAGAGTTGGAACGTGGGAGGAACCTGCAGCGGCAGAGGCTGGCGTGACACTGCAACAGCCTGAGGCGTGCTGTGTGTTCTCCCAGGGAAGTTGTCCCTGGATCGTGGGACCCCTGGCAGTGGCGGGCTGCAAAGGCTCCTGAGCGCGGGTGTGGATAGTGACCTGTGCTTGCACACAGGGTTCCTGGGGCTGCAGCAGCAGCATTAGTGTTTCACGCCCATCTCTGGGGTCTGAGCTGATAGCTATGGCTCGCGCCTGTCTCTGGAGCTTGTTAAGGCAGTGCTCTGCCTTCTGTGGGCAGACAGGGAAGGATTCCCCTCTCCTCACACACCCTGAAACAATGGTCTCTTGCCTCTTAGGCAGGTACAGACTTTTTTCCGGACTCCCTCCTGGCTAGCTGTGGCACACTAGCCCCCTTCAGGCTGTGTTCACGCAGCCAGCCCCAGTCCTGTCTCTGGGATCTGACCTCCAAAGCCCGAGCCTCAGCTCCCAGCCCTGACCTGCCCCGGCAGGTGAGCACACAAGCCTCTCTGGCTGGTGAGTGCTGGTTGGCACCGATCCTCTCTGTGCGGGAATCTTTCCGCTTTGCCCTCTGCACCCCTGTTGCTGTGCTCTCCTCCGTGACTCTGAAGCTTCCCCCCTGCCCACCCCCCTCCCACCCCCATCTCTTCCAGTGAAGGGGCTTCCTAGTGTGTGGAAACTTTTCCTCCTTCACAGCTCCCTCCCAGAGGTGCAGGTCCCATCCCTATTCTTTTGTCTCTGTTTTTTCTTTTTTCTTTTACCCTTCCCAGGTACATGGGGAGTTTCTTGCGTTTTGGCAAGTCTGAGGTCTTCTGCTAGCATTCAGTTGGTGTTCTGTAGGAGTTGTTCCACCTGTAGATGTATTTTTGATGTATTTGGGGAGGAAGGTGATCTCCATGTCTTACTCCTCTGCCACCTTGAAGGTCCCAAAAGGTTGATTCTTAATCTACAGTGGAGGAAACATTCAAAATCAAGATTGTTTTACTTTTGAAATCTGTCAGTCTTTGCGTTTATATTTATTACTTTTTTCCAGATTCTTTTATCTGATTTTCCCACCTCCATCTTCCCCTTTATATAATCCATCCAGTTTGTTATAAGATATATTAATTAAAACACAGTTTGATTACAGAACTGCTCACAAAGCCTTCTTTAATGTTTTCAAATTCTTAACAGTATAAATTCCTTGCTAGTTTGTTTCTTATTTAGGTCCTGTATAATTAGGTTCTTAGTTCAAGTTCCTAAACTGCTGTTTCTTTCTTCAGCCCTATATGACTCTATATTATGGCCCAACACAGCCTTTTTCCCATTTCAGTAGAGAGCTTCTGGACATCCTCATCTGCTTGCTGTAGCTCATCTGTTTTCTCTGCCTGGAATATTCTCTCTCCTGCTTTTTGTGTTTCAGAATTTTTCTTTAATAAAGTACAGCTTAAAAGCCCTTCATTCTTTCACTGAGTCTTTCCTGATAGCCTCAGCATGAAATGATTCTCCTTCTTCTTAATTTACCCTTAGCTCTTTTAAGACACAAACTACATCTTAAACTTGTTAAGGGAAGAATAAAAATATTTTTTTATGAAAGTGCCAATATATACATTCCCTGAATATGGTTTTAAAAGTATCAATAATTTTTTGGAAAAATGGTATAAATGTAGATTAGTTATGGTGTAATAAATACTAATATAATTTAAATGAGGGAAAATTCAGTCTTTTTCAAGAGATATATTTGATTTAAAAATTTTAATAAAACAAAGTTACATGTATACTCTTGAAATTTCTTACATTTGTGTTTGTTTTATGTCTAAATATTTTTCCCCATTGCTTTCTGGAGTAAAATCTGATCTTGTTTATGAAAAAGAAAAGTTTAGATACAGTGCTATCAAAATAGCCTTTTAGTTATAAAATGCGTTGTGGTGGAACAGACTAGAGTTCAGTTTTGTTATCCATGTTGTCCACTTGATTTCAGACTTAGTAAATACTTGAACTGGAATGTTAATTTGTAAAGTGTGACATTTAAAAAAATCTGATTTCTTAACTTTTTTGGTGTGTGTAGAACATTTTATATGAAATAAATTTGTAATGTTGGATAATAATTATATATTAATAATCTGTTTATAGAACCTGCCTTCTGGATCATCACGTGTTGGAGCCATTAAACTTACCTACATTTCAAAGGTAGTCTCTCTGTATTGTCTTACATTCATGCATGAATTAAAATCCCTTAGAATGAGAGTGTGAATAAAAGGAGCCATCTCCTCGCTTTGCCATTTAAGATGATGTTCTGGTTCATATTACATTGAAAACAGTACCTGATTACTATGTTTAGGAAGTTCTTTGATAAAATTAGGAAGAATATGGAGTTAAATTACAGGATGTGGCAAATTGAAAAGTTAACATTAACTTTTATGATCAGGTATATGAACGTCAGAAGGGGAGATTCATCTGTTACCAATTAGGTTCTGTCTTTGGGAAATCTGGAGAAGATTTTTCTAAGTCTGTATTTATTTATTTAAACTGTAATTTTTAATCTCATTACCTTTGTTTGTTCCTTTATGTTTTACTTTGAGGAAAATATGAACCATCTTCATGATAAAAGCTGGGTTTTTTTCCCTCATTTGACTTTGTCTCTACTAACTTGTTTTCTTGTTTGTTGATTTTTCTGGAATTTTTGCAATACTGTTTTTCTTTTCTTTTCAGAAATTTAGATTTGGTATTAGGTAGTTTTTTCCCTCTTATTGTCTTTTCTTAGTGTTTTGGGAACTGAGATAGAGAGATGCTGAGGAACTAGTTTTGTTTTACACAAAGTAATAAGCTTGATGATGACTTAAGATGAGATATGAAAAATAGCAACTCAGTATGATTAATATGCATATACATACTATTATGCATACACTGAGATTTGTTAGCAAAGGTCTTCAACAGAAGAACAATTTACAAGTGTGCCTCTATTTAAAAGAAAGCTATTTTGATTAAAAAAAGCTGTTATCAGCATCATAATAGAGCTATTCATTCTCATTGACCAAAAAAATTACATATTTAAAGGGAACCATTTTATGTTAAAGCCATATTATGTAAATTTGCAAAAGACAAATATTGTTGAAGTATATCTCAAGTGTTCCTGTAAATTTAAGACATTTAGTAATACTTCAGGGTATCTTACAGCTTAAATTCTATAGAGACTATCATTAGGAAGCAAGTGTAGAATTACATTGTAGAATAAATTGTAGATAATTCCGGCCCCCACCTCCCCTTTACTTGATTGCCTACAGTAAAGGTATACTACAATGTAAATATGCTGCCAGGGACCTTTGACTCTTAATGAAGTGATGTGGAAAGGCCTGTTTTCTTGGAATAGGCATTTGAGGTAGAAATTGCCCATGTGCCTGTATCTTTTCAATTGCTTGTTGCCTGGTCTTTTTAAAAATTAAGGTATTAACTCAGCAAAGCAGGCAGACTGACTGGCCAGCTGCATTCCCCTCCTCCATTGCTTCCTTTTTAAAATATAACCTTCCCTGTGTAGTTCTGTTAGGTTTCATCTCTGTCCCACAGCTTACTGAAGTTGGAATTGTACACCTTGTACTCTACTTTAGACATGCCACTTTTTCCCCAGAATTAATTCCTGGAACAAATTTCATTGTGACTCACTGCTCAATTTGTAGTTGAGATCAGTCAGGAACCCCAGACTTAGAATTCCTTCTGAAGGTACAGAACAGATGCTACAGTTGTAAGTTCTAACACTGGGCAACAGCATGGCAACAGTCGTGAATGGGCTTCCATGTGAGCTACTTTATTTAAAGGGCTAGCAGCAACCAGGTGCAACTAGTTGCTTCACCTTCTATACGGGACCATGTGCCGCTTTTAGTAAAGGAGGGGCCCATTATTATCCTAGGGTATTTTAATGTACAAGTGGGAATCCAGTGCCATTTTGATTCCCTCATTGCAGGTTAATGCCTTCTGGATTTTTGGACTTTATTAAATATACAATCTCCCCCTTACCCACCACCATTTCCTCATGCAGTTCACAGCTAATTTAGAAATATGCAATTTGGCAAGAATTCATAGTTTCTGTGGTGTATTCATTGAGGGTATTTTGAAAACTACATTAAACCAAAAATATGTGTATGTGTGACATAAAACTTAATGGTTTATTTTCAATTTCTTTGCACTTCCTTTGAAGAAAAAACAATTTTGTTCAAAGAGAGCATGGAAGTATCATTTGTTTTAAACATCTTAAAGTTGGAACCCATATTCTAAATTTAATTTACAGTTCTTTTCCAGTTGCCTTAAAGTTCAATTTTAGATCTGTGTGCTAAATGTGTATGATTACTGGGAAATCATACATGTGGAATTCACATAGTGTTTAAGATTGGTTATAGTAGCACATGAAGAAGTGAGTGATTCATCTCTCTTTCTTGTTAGGTTAGCGATGCAACTAAGCTAAGGCCAAAGGCTGAGTTCTGTTTTGGTGAGTAGCCATATTTTATACGTTAGTTATTTTAAGTTAGACTAATATAATTTCATCATATTGTAAGAAAAAACAGTCACAGAAAACCACACAGCACAATCCTATAGGGTAATGAATTATTCTAAGGCAAATTCCCTTGAAACTGTCATCTGGTGAAGAAATAAAACTGCTCCCCAACCCCTGAAGCCTCTTTCCTGTGTCCCATCCCAGTCACAACCTCCTCCCACTCAGCCCATGTGTAATCATTATCTAGACATTTATAGTGATCACGTCCAGTGAGATTAATTTTAAACGCTCTACCCGATATTATTTGATATTCAATACTTAAATAACAGAAAGGATTTAGTTTGCAGCTTATGGGTAATGAGAAGTTTACAGTTTGGGAGCAAGGGTAGTTGAGGGTATTTGATTAAGTGCTCAGTGAACATTTAATGAATGTCTGGTATATGCACTGTGCTTGCCATGGGGCTATGAGAGTAATAAGAAGCAATTGCTGCCCTTAAGAATCTCACGGGCTGGCTGTCTCACAGACAGATACAGTACCAGGGAGTTATCGTTACATTTATCACAGGCGGTAGATAAAGCAATGTACAGTCTATTCAAGGAAGAGCTTCAGATCCTTTTTGGAGATCTTGGGAGTGAAGGGAGCCACACTGGATGAGACTAACCTGATCATCCTTTATCACTGGGGAGAAAAGCTGGGAGGACAGAGGCGTGCAGAGGAGAAGAACAAGGTGTGAGCAGAGAACTGAACACTCAGTAAAGCTGGAGAGAATGGTGAGAGACTGAAAAGTAGAAAGAGAGGAGTCAGGGTGTAACGTGTTGACAAGCGATTTTTTTTTTTTTTTTTGCGGTACGCAGGCCTCTCACTGCTGTGGCCTCTCCCGTTGCGGAGTACAGGCTCCGGACGCGCAGGCTTAGCGGCCATGGCTCACGGGCCCAGCCGCTCCGCGGCATGTGGGATCTTCCCGGACCGCGGCACGAACCCGTGTCCCCTGCATTGGCAGGCGGACTCTCAACCACTGCGCCACGAGGGAAGCCCGACAAGCGATTTTTTTTTGTTTGTTTCTTTTATTTTCTGGAAAACGAGAGAAGAGAAATTAGAGAGCATCTAGAAAGTAGATATAGGGTGAAGGAAGTTTTTTTTTTTTTTATGGATCGGAGAGCTTGATGCAAGTACATTAGTTAAGTGGCTTTTGAACTGCTGTTCCTAACATAGAGCCTGAATTGGGGGAAAGAGGAGGTATGAAGAACATCAAAAGGAAAAGCACAAGGACTCGGTGACTGGATATGTGGGAGTTGAAGGGAAGAGAGGTGTCCAGTAGGTTTGCTTCAAGGAAAGAAATGAGGGATCCAGGAGAGCAGATTAGATAGGGTGAAATGTTCGGTAAGGAGTTTGAATGGTGGGGAAACGTCCAAATGGAAATATTCTGGTGACAGTAATTGAGGACTGGATGGAGCTTGAAGATCAAGAATGGAAAACTTTAGAATCTGTTAAAATAGTGGGTGTACTTGAAGCTGGGAGGATCGATATGCTGTTACAGCGTATGTTAGTGGACATTAGTGATGAAATTATTGATGTCAGTTTCCAGCTGACATCAATAGGGACTATTTTACATTAAGTAAAAAAGATACTTCTTGGGGTAGAATTGATGTTAAATTTCTTTGTTTTCTTTTGCTTGAAAAGAGCAGGTTTCTTCTGTAGGCAGTATGTTAGGGATAGCATCTGATGGCAATCATATATATCCAGTAAGGAAATGTGATATGAGCAAGATGTAGTATAGCTGTTCAGAGAATCCTCTATAATGCTTTTATTGCCACTAAGAAACTAATAAAAAGTCATGTATTTATTACAAATTTATAATTTTTGGTTGCCAAATAGGAAAATGCCTCAGAACCTTGTTGAATGGAAGGCTACTGGGGGCAAGTCAAGTGATAGAGAACTTTGTATTTTGGAGTGTATCATGTGCATACTCTTGACAGGTCTTTAATGTAAAATCTCAAACATACAGTTTGAAGGGCTAGCAATAGACAGTAAAAGATTTGCCGTTCAGTTACTGGGGTATTTAGAATGAGTGATTTTAGTTGAAATCAGAGATTAACAGTTATTTATTGGTCTGCCAACAGTTTATTGGTCCTTTATATTAGAGGGAGTAAAGATTCATAAAATGTTTGCCTTCAGAGAGAGGCACTGGCTTCTAAAATGGAACTACAGCTTCCATTCAAAATGGCAACATAAAGACTTTCCTTCCCTGTTTCCTCTCAGATTGCCCCCAAACAGTGAGAACAAGAAACATCCAAACCATCTTTGCTGAAACTAGCAGATTTCTGTAATCCACAGTGTATAAAGATGGAAAGTGGATGGAGGAGGAATAAATGACTTGACAGAGTAGAAGAGACCAGTGGAAGGTAGCTATTTCCATGTCCTGCCCCCACGCCAGCTCTGGATAGACTAGGTGTTGGCTTTGGTCTGGGGAGGCAACAGGGAGGAGGGACCCAACACAGGGACTTTGTTTGCATGTCTACGTAGAAACAACCTCTAGTCCCTACCTCCATCTGGCTCCGGCAGGCAGCCACCCTTCCCCCATCCCAGCGAGGAATGGCATGTGTAGTATCTCCAGAAATAGAATCAGTGAGGCTGTGTGCGTGGGGACAGTAGTCTCAGAGAAGTGGGGGGATGAGGCATGAAACAGAAAATGGGAGGATTAAATGAAAACGTCTGCACGCTGAATGCAACTGTTTCCCGTGTCCAGGCCCAGAGCACCAGGCAGCCAGGTGGAGGTGGGGCAAGAATCTGAACACCCCAGAGAAGAGAGCCATAGGTACTGACAGCTGGGCGTTTCTGCCAGAGGAGATTGCTGTACAGCAAAGCCCACCAGTCAGAAACCCTACGTATATTCAAGAGAGCTTCCAATCCGTTTTTTGTTACCTTGTTTTTAAATATGGTACCAAAATGCAATCCTGGTCTTGGCCAGTCCAGGATTGCATGACATTTGAGAAGAAAGAACTGTCACATAGGAAAAAGAACATGAGACAATGCAAAACTCCAAAGAAGAAGTCAAAGAAAGCTAAAAATAAAACAAAGATAGATAGTAGGAGAGAAATAAGAAAATTAGAGTTTCCATTAAGAAAGCCAACGTCTGACTAATAGAGAAGGAAAGGATAGAGAAAGAGTAGCGATAGAGAAAATGGGAGAAAACTGGCAAAGAAATATAATAAAATGTCTCATAACCGTTTGACCCATAACCATATTTGAACCGTAACCAGTTGATCCTGGGGTGTGAAATGATTTTTGTTTGGAGTCAAGCTAATGTTTATGCTTCAGGTTTTATCCATTTGGTACATTCACTTTGATGGTAAAGACTTGAAATGAAATAAGGGAGTACTTAAGTGAAAAGATAGTAAGCACACAAGCCTCTGCTATGCATTCATTATACACAATGAAACCCTTGCTTTAAAAGCATGGGAAGTTACAGGTTTCATACAGTTTATTATTATTATTAAAAGTTTTTTCCTTCCTTTCCCTGTCCACTGTTCCCCCAGCATTGCTAATATAAGTTTTTAGTAATTTGCTTTACATTTTCCACAATACTTCTTTACTTGGAAACCACCAAGTGATGATGATGGTGATGATGATGATGATGAAGGTGATGAAGATGGTGAAAAAGAATATCTGTTCTATCCCAGGCACTGTGCTAGTTTCTTTACACAGATCACCTCCACCCCCCAAGGCAGGGATGGGTGGCATTCCACTTCATAGATGAGGAAAACAAGAGTCAGAGATTAAATACATTTCATAAGATGGTATTGCTAGTAAGTGCATGAGCTAGTCAGGTCTGCCAGCTCCAGGCTCTGATTCTCCCTCCTGTCGTATCACTGTGCCTCTTCCTGCCATTAAATAATGCTTAAAGCACATGATTTTTTATTCAGACTGCAAAGTGTGCTGAGAGTCTTTTTAGAGGTGTATTTGCCTCTCTTCTTTCCCTTCAAAGAGATCCTTATATAAATGTTATTTATTCAAAAATATGTGTATTAAGCACTTTATAGCAGGTGTAGTGTATTACCAAGAGCTTAGATTTTTAAACTCTTGAGATGTTTTAGGTAGTTGCCCAAAACAACATTGAGGAGGAAAATAGCTGTTATGAGGAGAGCTCAGCTTTAGCCGGAGCTGGAAAAAGATTATGAAAGGATGCTTTACTGATTGTTAGAAATTAAAAACAGAAGCTATATATTGACATATATAATAGCCTAGTGAGTTACTAATTTATCTTAATTTATATTTATGGCATTTATAATTTCTCCAATCTCTAGTAAGGTATAAAAGAACAGATTTATAGTGTGTTAAATTTCTTTAGGTCCAAACTAATTGTTTTATAGCACTTCACAAGATAAGACTCTCGTATCAATACAAGGAAGCTCTTGTTTAGTGTCTTGGTCTCAGTCTCAATTTCATAATCTTGTGTATTTGAGAAATAAGCTTTTTTCCCTTGAGGGTTTTCATTACCCGCTTCCCTTAGTCACATTCAACTGTTAGTATACCATTTAAAATTTTGATGGAGACTTTTGGAAGTTATTTGTATATTTACAAAAAAAAAAAATTGCAGCACTGTAGCTATTCAGATGCCTTATCTCCTAGAATAATGTTTGTTTTTAAAAATAAATCGTGTGATGTATAATTAATAAGCTTTAATTTGAACATTGACTAGTAGTTTGTCAACAACTATATGCAGGTGTGCTTTGCTTTATAGAAGTCGGTAGTCACTAAAGGGGTATATGTAAATTAAATTGCATAAAAAGTTCCAAATGTATTAAGATTATAAACATAAAGAAAATGCATAAGTGCTGGAAAAATAAAGCTGTTTATTTTTATAATCTTGAGTTGGAGAGACTTTCTTAATATGATGTGAAAGCTAGAATCATTAAAGGAAAAGAAGAAGATTGATAGACTGGTTCTGATTGATCAGAGATACCATGAACTAAGTGAAAAGACAAATGATAGACTGGGAAAAGTACTTGAAATAAAACAAAGGATTAATACAAAAGTGCTTATAAATCAGTAAAAAATAAATCAACAACTCGGTAGAAATATGGGTAAAGAAAATAAACAGCTCACAAAACAGATGCGGGTGGCCAATAAACATATAAAGCTAATTTGTCTCAGTAATCAAAGAAATTCATATTTAAACAAGGTATAATTTTTCACCAGTTAGGTTGACAGAGAGTCAGGAAAACACACCACACTTGGCATTTCAAACCCATGGCATTTGTTACAGGGAATTGGATAACCAGATGTTGAAAGGCTGAAGGAGCACAAAGGGAATGCTGAAGTAACCCACAAATTAGAACCTGCATGAAGCAGCTACCATCCCCAGGGCTGGAGAGAGGAAAGGGAGGAGATGGTCTTACCAGAACCTAGGACTCTCTGAGGGGACTGCAAGGCTGATGGAGGGAGGGAGCAGCAGAAGAGCCTGGAGCAGTGGCCGTTGTGTGTTGGCTGCTGCTGGAGGGAGACCAGCAAGAGCAGGACTCTGCATGGGAGTCCCCTCCGCCACCTCCCTCCCACCTTCCAGGCTCCCGCCAGGAGCTCCCATCGGCAGAACACGGCCCGTGCTGGCAAGGAGGTCTAGGAAATAATGTCACAGAGCCTTGGGGCTGAAAACAAGAGGTACTGGTGAGGACTATTAGACAAGATAGGCCTTTGGATACACTACTGGTAGGAGTGTAAATGGATTCAGCCTTTGGAGAAGACAATTTACTAATATCTATAAAAATGTTAAATGTGAATTTTCTTTGACCCAGTAAGCCTATGTTAAGAAATTTATCCTATGCTAGTGCTATCCCAAGTGTGGAGAAGTATACGTATATGTTTCATTGGGATATTTTATATAGTTTCAAAAATCAGAAATAGCCTAAATGCTCATTGACAGAGGATTGGCTAAATAAACTGTGGTATTTTTACATTCACTGAAAAACGTGGCCATTAAAAATGAGAGTTTTACCTATGTTATTGAGTGATAAAAGAAGTATCATATATGGTCTAACATTTTGTCAAATTCGAGAGAGTCACAATACTGAAGCTTGCAAGGTTTTTCAGCTGCTGCAGACATAAATTTAGAGGTAACAAGTGCAAAATTTCGTATGTTGTAGTTTGTTTTGTCTCTCAACAGTTATGAATGCAGGGATGAGGAAATATTTCCTACAAGCCAATGATCAGCAGGACCTAGTAGAATGGGTAAATGTGTTGAACAAAGCTATAAAAATTACAGTAAGTATTTGTACTTTTTGTGTGAAAAAATTTTAATGTGTGGATGTGATCTTTACAGTTTGTAACTGTAAAGTTACTGTAACTGTAACTGTAAAGTTACTGAGTGTCTTCAGCTTACCAACAGTTTGTCCCAGAGTTACTCAAAGTTTGTTTAAAACACAGGTTATAATGTGAATGAATTTTCTTGTACATGGTAACTATTGGCCCCTAAAATCAGCCCATAGATGCCTTTTTAACCCATTGTGTACCTAATAAGGGTCTATATTACTGTAGATTTTTTAAAAAAATTATTTATGATACTTTTTTTTTTAACTTTTTAAAAAAATTTATTTTTGGCTGCTTCGGGTCTTAGTTGCAGCATGCTGGATCTTCGTTTAGGCATGCGGGATCTTTCCTTGCAGCGCACGGGCTTCTCTCTAGTTGTGGCGTGAGGGTTCCAGAGCACGTGGGCTCTGTAGTTTGCGGCATGCAGGCTCTCTGGTTGAGGCGCGCAAGTTCAGTAGTTGTGGCGCTTGGACTTAGTTAACCCGCGTCATGTGGGACCTTAGTTCCCCGGCCAGGGATCGAACCTGTGTCCCCTGCATTGGAAGGCAGATTTTTTACCACTGGACCACCAGGGAAGTCCCTTACTGTAGATTTTAACCACTGTTTACAGTAGTGTTTCTAGGGGAAAATGCATGTAGAGTTTTACCTTGAGGATATGTTTTTACCCCCAGGGAAGATTAAGAGACTTCCTGCCACCTACCCAGGGAACAGGAGTGGCATTCCGTCTCTCCTCTAAGCCGTGACTGGGACTGGCGTTAGGTAGGTAGGAGTTGAAGATAGGAGTGGGACAAGGCAGACAAAGGGCTTAGAAATGACATATGGGGATAGAATAGGGACTGATTAGAAGAGCTGTGGCAACCAGAGGGTCCTGCCTGCGTGGTCCTTGAGGGGTTTGTCTCAGGCATCGCTTCTTTCCCTCCAGTTCCCGGGCACTTTCCTCCTATGCTGTAGCTTCCTGCTTCCAACCTGGGCTTCTCTTCTTGGTTTTCTGATGGAATCAATATGTTTTGATTATTTATAGTGTGCCAGGCCTTGCACTGAAGGTTCTATATAAAGTATCTGGAAAAGTGAGACTTAGAAGGATTGAGTAACTTTTATGGGTTAAATGGCTGGTAAGTTGTGGAGCCATGAGCCACCCCATCTGCTTGAGTCTGGAACCTAACCCTGAAGTGCAGCACCTCACTGCTTCCTGAAAAAAAGAGCCTCCTTCCTTACTCTTTGACCCTGAAGCAGAAAACAAACTTCGGGGCGAGTTTACTACTGCTGCTGATGAGCAAGTAGGCAGGAACTGTTCCCTGATGAAGCCTCTCCTTCCCTTTCTCCTCTTTACACACTACTGGAGAAAACACACACAGCAGGCCCGCATGGGAAGTGTGGGCAAGGAGGTCCTGTGTGAGATTTGTGTAAATTGAAGTGTATTTTTACTAAAATGAGGTTATTTACTGACCCTAAATGACTTACTCTTTAAAAACATATGCCCTGACAGCATATGTTCGTTTCCATTTAAATAAGTGATTCCGTATTTATATCACAACACAATAAAGAGTTAATATAATTAAAGCTGTTCTCAGAGTTAAGTCGATTTTTTATCTTGCACCAGAACAGCTTGTTACCACATGACAGAAAACAGCCACGCACTGCATCTGATCTGTACGTGGAGCAGCAGTTATTTTCGGTTTGTGCAGTTTCAGGAAAGCAATTTTAAACTGATTCAGAAGTTCATTTTCTTAAAAGGTTTTAACTGATTGTTTTTGACTCTTAATAAATAAATATTCCCTATTTGGAAAATTTCTTCAGAACGACAACATGTAGTAACTTTACTGAATTAATCTATTTTTTTTACATTTGCAGTGATAAGCAGCACTGGTTTCTTAGAGCTTTAAGAGAAAAAGTAGTGAATGGTCTCAGGCTTTTTACCATTTGGGAGATTCTTGAATTGCTATGTCTAATTTATTAATGGTATGAAACCATCTTATACAAGTGACACTTTAAGCTTATTCAATTACATGTCGAAATTTTTATAGTTTTTAAGATAAATCTGTTGATATTTGTGTTTTTATAATTCACATTTAGAGAATATATATTTAAGATATAGAAATCCATAGCCAGTCAACAAAGTGATTATAACTATATTAAAGTGAGTATAGAATTGATAGCACTTACTAAAAATCAGTTTTATATAGATACACATTAACTCATAGAATAGCAATGAAAGAATTTCCCATGCTTTAATAAGATATATTTTTAACTTTATTCTTTAAAAAATCTTACCAGTTTTAATTGCATATGCATTTTACACATTTCAGTGCAGAATCTTTAATTTGTCATACTTTACTATGGAAATTGCTGGTGATTTACGTGTAGATTTCTTTGAATATTTCAAGTTTACATTTTAATATATGTGCAGTTTACCTTTCTGTGGAGTCACTCCAAATGACGTTTTGGTGAACCTATGTAATTTAGTAGTCTGCTGAGTACAATGTAATATGTAAACTTAAAAGTTTTGGAAATCCAAAATTAGATTTTGGAGGTATGTGGTTTCAGAATAGAGGTGATTAGAGGGCAGTGGGTAAGGGAATGGTGGTTATTTATCTACTTATTAATTATAGTACCATGCCGTCTTAATGGACCATCATCCAACACCATAGTTTATGGCTTTCCTTACTTTCATGAAGTCTTTTTGAGTGTGTGTTGGTGGCTACCATTAAAAAATTTTCCCCTTATTTAAAAAAAAGAGAGGAAGAGCAATAGTAGAGGAACAACCCTGAAGGAAGTATTGACTAGAGTTTGGAAAATCAAAAAAAAATTTTTTTTAATAAATTTATTTATTTTATTTATTTATTTTTGGCTGTGTTGGGTCTTTGTTGCTGCGTGCGGGCTTTCTCTAGTTGCGGCGAGTGGGGGCTACTCTTTGTTGCGGTGCGCGGGCTCCTCATTGCGGTGGCTTCTCTTGTTGCAGAGCACGGGCTCTAGGCGCGCTGGCTTCAGTAGTTGTGGCTCGCGGGCTCAGTAGTTGTAGCTCATGGCTCTAGAGCACAGGCTCAGTAGCTGTGGCACACGGGCTTAATTGCTCCGGGGCATGTGGGATCTTCCTGGACCAGGGCTCGAACCCGTGACCCCTGCATTGGCAGGTGGATTCTTAACCACTGCACCACCAGGGAAGCCCTCAATATTAGATTTTAATCTAAAAATTAATGTTTTTAAATTATGGCCAAAATTCTAAACTTTTTTTTTTTTAATTGACAACTGGGAGTAGACAGAATAAGCTGAATACAGGACTTTAGTCCTAATAGAAGTGTGTGCCCCAAAGCCTGCAGGTCATGGGTAGAGCCCTCAGAAAGATCCTAACACCCAAGAGTTTGTTCTTGCATGCCTTAGGTTTCAGTCTTTAAGCCCTGCCATTATTCTCCATTTTGTTCATCTGTTCTCTAGTCATCTTTACCTTTTCGTTTTTCTACTATTAGAATTTCCTACTGTTAGGATCATGTGCAAATACTTGCCAAAAATACATTCAAATCTCTCACAAAACAACAGTCAGAACAATAAAGGATAGGGAAGCAAGGGAGAGGGGAAAAAGGCAATAGGCAATTAAACCAAGCATGTTCAATGTCTTTGACATTTGCCATCTGTCTAGGGAGGTCACTTTAAAAAAAAAATGCAATTCTAAGTTAATTGTTGAACTGTAACATTGGAATTACGCTATACTTAGCATTTTATTTTATTATAAGGACAAATGAGAAGCAGTAGGTTTAACAGCATAGGGAAGGTTTTTTTTTTTTTTTTTTGCGGTACGTGGGCCTCTCACTGTTGTGACCTCTCCCATTGCGGAGCACAGGCTCCGGACGCGCAGGCTCAGCGGCCATGGCTTACGGGCCCAGCCGCTCCGCGGCATGTGGGGTCTTCCCGGACCAGGGCACGAACCCATGTCCCCTGCATCAGCAGGCGGACTCTCAACCACTGCGCCACCAGGGAAGCCCAAGGATTTTTAATATACTGTCATTTCTAGAAGAAAAATGGAAAAACCAATGTAAATTTTAGTATATTTTTAGGATGATATTAAAGGTATTTTTTAGGATATTCTCATGTATGATTAAATCCTCAACTTCTTGAGAGGGAATAGCCACTTTTTATATGGGTCACCTTTTAACAGCACATTTCAGCTAATACATAAGTTGAATAGATAATTCTGTCTCTGGTTTCAAATTCTTTTAATGCCGTTTTCTGTTCTTAAGGATAACTTGGCCACATTGTCAAAATAATTGAAATACATGATGCTGTTCATTAGAAAACACTGGGACTTCCTTAGCAAATTGTTTCTGGGTGCAGTGAACTTTATAGCCCTTTCATTCTTAAGTATTTTTGCAAATCTCGTCAAGTAAAATTCTGTCCATTATCATATTGCCTTTAAAAAGCACTCCAAAATGTGCAACCTCTTAGAAAAAAACTCTTAGAAGAATTCAGGCTTTCCCCTCCGGAATTCATTTCTCTTCTCTGCCTTTCTTGTTTCCTTCTTTCTTTTCTTTTTTTTTAACTTAAAAAAAGTTTTTTTTATTTTTAAATTTTATTTATTTGTTTTTTATTTTTGGTTGCGTTGTGTCTTCATTGCTGCCCATGGGCTTTCTCTAGTTGCAGTGAGTGGGGGCTACTCTTAGTTGCGGTGCACAGGCTTCTCATTGTGGTGGCTTCTCTTGTTGCAGAGCATGGGCTCTAGGCGCGTAGGCTCAGTAGTTGTGGCACACAGGCTTAGTCACTCTGCAGCACGTGGGATCTTCCCGGACAAGGGCTCGAACCCATGTCCCCTGCATTGGCAGGCGGATTCTTAGCCCTGCGCCACGAGGGAAGCCCCCTTTCTTTTGTTTCTGCCCACGACTGGTATTGTAGTTTAAATATGGAGAGAGGGTAGAGGGTTGGCCTAAGGCCTGGGGAGAGTCATTAGGGGAAGCATCTAAAGGGACAGGATCCCCTGTCCTCGGGATGTTGCAAAATCTTGGGCAGGAATGGAAGAAAGGGAAAGGTAACAGCACAGAGAGGTAATACAATGTCAAGTGCTCTGATAAACTAGGGATGCAGTATAGCGGTTAAGTGTGGAAGAGAGTTACACGAACTTAGCTAGAAAGTGGAATAGCCAGGATCTAAACTTATGTTCCTGGGACTTCCCTGGTGACACAGTGGATGACACTCTGTGCTCCCAATGCAGGGGGCGTGGGTTTGATCCCTGGTCAGGGAACTAGATTCCCACATGCATGCCGCAAATAAGAGTTTGCATGCCACAACGAAGGAGCCTGTGTGCTGCAGCTAAGGAGCCCATGTCCTGCAGCTAAGGAGCCGGCAAGCCGCAAAGGAGCCCACCTGCTGCAGCCAAGAACCAGCGCAACCAAATTAATTAATTAAAAAAAAAAAACTTATGTTCCCTAATGCCCCTGAGCCTGTTTTCTTACTGCTACGGTGGCGATGCTCCCCCTATGCATAGGGTTGACAGGAGGGTTAAATGGGAAAATATATGAAATAGTACCTGCCCAAGTAAGCACTCAGTAAATGATGGCTGTGTCATAAAGTAATACTGTAAAAGAAAAATTAGTATGAGAACTTAAAGGGGTATTTGCATATACTAAAAATAATTTTTATATATGCCAATTATATATAAATTGATGATCAGTTGGAAATTCTGTGATAAAGAGGGTCTCATATATAATGCTTGTTGCAAAATGATTCATTGACTTACTATTTTAGGTACCAAAGCAGTCAGACTCACAACCTCATTCTGATAATCCAAGTCGCCAAGGTGAATGTGGGAAGAAGCAAGTGTCTTACAGAACTGACATTGTTGGTGGTGTGCCCATCATTACCCCAACTCAGGTAATAAATTAATTCTTCTATTGTGTGATGGTTTAACTACTGCATGTTGATTTTTGTATTGCTATCAAAAGTCAAGCAGTACATCTTTACTGAATTAATGCAATAATTAATACAAAAATTTTATATTTATTTCTTATTTCAGAAGTATATTTTTATTGTAAAATATCTGGAAAGCATAGATAAACAACATTTAACACTTTTCATGTTTTCTTCTGAGCCTTTCTTTGTACTTTTGCCCCTAGAAATGGGGATACTTTGTAAACAGCTTTTTTCACTTACATCTCAAACATTTTCCAAGTCATCAAAAATTATTTCATGTCATTTTTCATGACTGTGTAGTAGTTTTGCCATGAATTTACTATAAATTACAAACCCTCTGTTGTTGGACAGTTCTTTTTCCTTCTCTTTCCTTTTTTCTTTTACAAACAATGTAAGTGTTGTAGGAAGGGGAACCCCTTCCAGGGCCCAAGAGTAGGCTCTTGTCTGACACCCGGCAATGAATTGTCTGAGGAGACACACGTGCTGACAAAGCAAGAAACTTTACTGGGAAGGGGCGCCCAGGCGGAGAGTGGCAGGGTAAGGGAACCCAGGAGGACTGCTCTGCACGTGGCTCACAGTCTCAGGGTTTATGGTGATGGGGTTAGTTTCGGGGTGGTCTCTGGACAATCACTCTGACTCAGGGTTCTTCCTGGTGGTGCGTGCATCGCTCAGCCAAGATGAATTCCAGTGAGAAGGATTCTGGGAGGTTGGTAGGGTATACGGACTGGCTTCTCCTCTGTCCTTTTGACATTTCCCGAATTCTTCTGGTTGGTGGTAGCTTGTTAGTTCTATGTTCCATACCAGGACCTCCTGTTGTAAGAACTCACGCAAGTGGTTACTATCGTGCCTGGCCAGAGTGGGCGGTTTTGGTCAGTGGCTCCCCTAACAGAAGTAGGAAAAACCCACTCCTCCTCCTGTGTTTTTCCTGTACTCTCACACTGCTACACTCACAACACTTCTGACACGAAATGAGTGGGTTTTTTCCCCTACACAAGCAATGCTGTGACACCAGCTGGGGGTCTGACAATTTATCTCAATTCTGACACTGCCTATCTGGATCCCACAGGTGAAGGGCTCAGTCCCACAGGACTGCCCCTCCACCCCCTTCAGATGTCAGTCGTAAGTCCACGTTGTTACCTGTGCTTCTGACTGATGGGCTATAAATTCGAGGTTCCTGTGGCCCCCTTACTGGGTTCAATTAGTTTGCTAAAGCAGCTCACAGAACTTAGGAAAACAGTTTAATTACTGTATACCTGTTTATTGTAAAAGGATATGATAAAGGATACAGATGAACATTCAGATAGAAGAGGTGTGTAGGGGAAGGTATGTGGGAAGGGGTGTGGAGCTTCCATGCCTTCTCTGGGTGCACCATTCTCCCAGTACCTCCGTTAATTCACTAACGCAGAAGCTTTCTGAATTCCATATTGTAGGGATTTTTATGGAGGCGTCATCACGTAGGCATGATTGATCATCCACTCTGTTTCCAGCCCTCTCCCCTCTCTAGAGAGTAGGGAATGGGGCTGAAAATTCCAAGCCTTTAATCATGACTTGGTCTTTCTGGTGACTATCCCCCATTCAGGAGTCCACCAAGAGTCACCTTATTAGAACAAAAGACATGCTGTCACCCAGGAAATTCCAAGGGATTTATGAACTCTTTGTCAGGAAGCAGGGTCAAAGACCAAATATTAGCACAAAAGATGCTTCTAGTGCTCTTATCACTTAGGAAATTACAAGGGTTTTAGGAGCCCTGTGCCAGGAAGTATGGGGCAGGTGGGGGCAATGAGATATTTTCCATTATCTCGTAAATGCTTTGATGAACATGCTTGTAGCATAAACTTTAGAGCCATAGATAATATGTTTTAAAGGATAAACTCCTGGAGGGAAAATTGCCAAGTCAAAGTATTTGTAAATATGTGTAATTTTTTAAACCTGTTTTTCTACAACCTGGCCTAGATGAACTAAACAGAAGACTGGAATTTTAAGTCAGTTCTATCCCCAAAGTACTGGTATGCTGAGTTAATTCTTACTCTTGGGTATTATGGAAAATATAAATTTATTTTAAAGTTTTTGATGAAATTAAAACTTGTATGCACTTAAATTTCTTGGGTTGCTCTTAAGTAAATGAGTTTGTGATGCAAATTAAATTACTGGCAATTGAGAAACTAAGAATTTTAAGGTAATTAATTGATATTGCCAATGTTAGGCATTTTCATTACCTGTGTGCCTTTTTGTACTTAAAAGCCTTATTAGTTAATTAATTATTGAGTGCTTTCTTTATGCTAGACAGAGGATATATGTACTAATGAGCAAAAATTCCCTGCCCTAATGGGAGGTTACATTTTTCACCAAAGTTGGATAAAAAATAAACTAGGAATTTGTGTGTGTGTGTATTTACTTTTTTAAAAAAGTAATGATTTTAACCTGTAAGACTTCTGGTTAAGATAGAGCTAGACTAAGCTGCTTTCACCTGTATTATGTCTTGTGTTGATAGAAGAGCTAAGACAATTTGTCTTTAGTTGTATTAAGATATTGTAGTTGTTTGTACCTGTGGCTGTCTTAATTTTGTATAGAATTAAGATTTGTGTTTTAATTTTGATATCGATTATTCAGTAGGTTCTAAGAGCGTATGGCAGGTGCAATATTAAAAAGATCCCAAAGAATTGTATTGCTTTATCATTTTACAATATAGTTTATTTAAAGTAGTATTTACTCATTATAAAAGCATTCAGATAACAGTAACAAAATGACATCTCATTTGCATGATTATTCAGTAACTATTGGTTTAGCAGGTTAAGTGCTAGGATTACAAAGTTAAGTACATAATTAGTGCTGTTGACCTGTCTAAATGTAGAACAGATAGAAAATTCCCTAAGATATGACTTGAGTACTTAGTTTTTCTCTTGAGATTTAGGAGTTCTTGAAAATACACCTTTGGTTGATGTGTAGAATAGATTGTCACCTGTGTTGTACGTTATAAATAAACAGCAGGCCAGTGCTTTGGGGAACATGAAAACTGTGTATAGTCAGGCTTTTAAAAGCACTGGACTGAACTGTGAAAACAAATTAAAACTGTGAAACTTTTAGAAAATAGCAAAGGAGAAAATCTTGAGGATCTAGGACTAGGTGAAGAGTTTATAGACTGGACATCAAAAGCACAATCTATATAAAGGGAAAAAATTGATAAATTGAACCTTATCAACATTAAAAATGTTTTGTCTGTTGAGGATGAAAAGAAAAGCACCATGCTGGGAGAAAATATTTGTAAAACCGCATATACAACAAAGCACTTGTATCTAGAATATATAAAGAACTATATCAAAACTCAATAGTAAAAATACCAAACAGTCCAGTTAGAAAATGGGCAAAATTCATGAACAGAGATTTCATCAAGAGATAAAAGATACGGGCTTCCCTGGTGGCGCAGTGGTTGGGAGTCCGCCTGCTGATGCAGGGGACACGGGTTCATGCCCCGGTCTGGGGAGATCCCACGTGCCACAAAGCGGCTGGGCCCGTGAGCCACGGCCGCTGAGCCTGCGCGTCCGGAGCCTGTGCTCCGCAGCGGGAGAGGCCACAGCAGTGAGAGGCCCGCGTACTGCAAAAAAAAAAAAAAAAAAAAAAAAAGATAAAAGATACACAGGTGGCAAATAAGTGCTAGGAAGGATATTCACCATCATTAGCCAGTAAGGAAATGCAAATTAAGACCGCAATGAGATATCATCATATAGCTATCAGAATGACTCAACTAAAAATTAATGATAACACAAATGCTGACAAAGATGAGGAGAAACTGAATCACTCATACATAACTGGTGGGAATGTAGAATTGTACAGCCACTCTGAAAAGAGTTTAGCAGTTCTTTATAAAAGTAAACTTGCAATCAGTGTATTAACCTAGGATTTGCACTCCTAGGCATTTATCCTAAAGAAATGAAGACTTATGTTCACACGGAAACAGCGTGAATGTTCACAGCAGCGTTATTCCTAATAGCCCAAATGTGGTAACAGCCCAAGTGCCATTTCAGTGGGTTAATTAGCCAGTGGTACGTCCAAACCATGCATACTACTCTCAATGAGAAGGGTCAGACGGTTGGTACAAGGACCAACCTGGATGAATCTCCAAAGTGAATGCAGAGTGAAAAAAGACCATCTCAAAAGCTCACCTACTGTATGATTCCATTTATGTTAAATTCTCTAAATGTCAAAATAATAAAGATGGAGAACAAATTAGCGGCTGCCAAGGAACTGGGGATAGAAGCTCTAAAGGGGTAGCCCAGGGGATCCTATCGTGAACACTCTGTACATTGGCGCTGGTGGTGGTTACACAGATCTGGCAATAAAATCGCATAGAATGATATATACAGAGACAGTGAATGCATGTAAAACGGGTGAGATATGAATAAGGTCTGCAAAATGTTTCAGTGTCAGTTTTGATAATGTGCTATAGTTATACAGTTTCCCTGTTGAGGGAAACCGGTTGAAGGGTACATAGGACCTCCTGTACATTGTTTTTTTACAACTTCCTGTGAATCTTTATAATTATTTCAAAATTAAAAGTTATACCCCCCCATCCAGCGCCCCCCCCCCAGCAAAACAAAAACCAAAAAACACTGGTGGCAGGACTTTTGCAGAAAAAGAGAAATAGAAATCTGTGGTTTAATCAGTGGTATTGAAAGTTATGATTAAGTATCTCAAATTAATTAGAAAACTCTTTACTCCAAGATCCGTGTTTCTAACTGAACTAAGATGGATTTTAAGATTTTTCTACTAGAATGACACCGTGAACTACAAGTATGCTTTGAAGGTAAACAAGCAAAAAAGGAATATCTTTATTTTGCTTCATTTTAGAAAGAAGAAGTAAATGAATGTGGTGAAAGTATTGACAGAAATAATTTGAAGCGGTCACAAAGCCATCTTCCTTACTTTACTCCTAAACCATCTTCAGATAGTGCAGTTATCAAAGCTGGATATTGTGTAAAACAAGGAGCAGTGGTGAGTAGTTTAACAAAATATGTGAAGTAATGAAAAATGAGTATATATTAGCAAACTCTCAAAATGGGTTAGGGTTAGGGTTTGCTTTGTTTTTTGAAAGATCCAAAGTGAAAGACCAGCTTACTGACCAGGAGTCATCGGATAGAATAGGGGTTATTCTGTGTTCAAAACTCAGTGCTATTATTTTCTTGGTCTGTGGGTGGCTGGATAAGTTAATGCTTATTACCACTAACCTTCAATTTTAACTGAGCTTCCTAACAGCTTAAATTTATTCCAGAAAGTTTTTCTGTTGATTTTTTTACCCCCCTTGGGAATAGGTCAGGGAAAGGGAGCTCTAGTAGGGAGATTGGCAGGAAAGGGGAGACCAGGGGAGCAGGGTGTGGAAGGGTCACTTACTTGATACGGGGTTGGGCGACCCCAGTTGAAAACACTGAGACCTTGGGCTACTTACTTAACCTCTCAGGCTCTCAGTTTCTTTTTATGGAAAATTATATTATAAAACCTACCATCCAGAGGTCTTTTTTGAAAGATATAAATAGAAAGCACTTAGCATAGCACCTGGTCCTTAGTAAGAGCTATTACCTCTTGGCCCAGATATTCTCACACAACCAGATCCATAATGGTGAATTGTGGGAAGAGCAAGTAAATTTACCAGTGTTTATGAATCCAGAATACCTTTCTAAAATGTGAACTAAATCTATAGACTTTCATGAGAAAATAAACTTCAAAGTTTAAAAATAAAATTTTAAAAATTTCTGTGAGTAAAGAAGTACTTAAATGTCTACTGGCGGTTCTGCTTGACCTCACATCACTCCTGGCAAGTCTGATTAGCTTAGGTCAGCCAGAGGAAGGTTCTTTCAGCTCTAATTGTGTGATCTTCTTTAGGCTAAGGGAAATGAAGGTAAGGGCTGAAGGTTTTTCATTCCAGCATGTCTACGGGTAAAATCAGAATTCTCATCAGGTCGAGTGTTAATTAGGGCTTTTAAAGAGACATTCCTTTCTTTTTGTTTTACTCTTAAATCCAAAATACTAACTAACCCTTAGAGATATTGAAGTACTTTCACAAAAGCTATATTTCATTGACAGAAGATATTTGTACAAAGCATATTCACTTTATTAAATACGTGTTGCTTTCCTTCTTAGTATTATAAAGTACCTGTAGAAGGATTCATGCATTTTACAGACGAGAAGCTTCATGTGGTTTAACAACATTTCCTGTGCTTGCTGTTGAACTCTTGGTGGCATTTACTTTGTGGGGGATGGGGAAGTGCCTTTTTTTTTTTTTAACTTTTAGAGCATAAAAAAAATAAGACCATATTATAAAATCATACAGTAAGAGCTGAAAGCCAGCCACCAGAGTTGAATTAGGAGTTCAAGGCCTGAGTAGCAAAAGAGATGAAATTTCCTGTATCTCCTCACTAAGGGATGGTAGTAAGGTTTTCCAGTGCTTGACATTTCTGATTGTGGGTTCATATCAGAATAATTAAGTTGTTATTAACATTTGACATTCTTAGAAACAAGTTTTATGTCTGTGTTCATCTCTGATAGATGAAAAACTGGAAGAGAAGATATTTTCAATTGGATGAAAACACAATAGGCTACTTCAAATCTGAACTGGTATGTTGCTGAGTCATGAATGTTGCTTTAAAAATGTTTGACAAGTGTTACACTGTGGTGATTATATAATTTCTTGTCCTGTTTTCTATTTTTAAAATAATTAAAATCTGGTTTTGAGAGGTATATGCAGTTCAGTTTATTTTGTTGTGATGCTTTTGGTTAATGATATTTTTGTTAAATACATCTTAAATAAAAAGAGTGTATCTTCAAAGGCATTCTACCTTGAAAGAATTAAAAATATCAGAACCGCTCAGTCTATAGATTTCCTCTGAAGGCATTGGAGGAGGTGGTAGAAAGAATTAAGTCTCTGAAAGTCAACATTTGACCCTCTGATTTCTGCCTTCTCTTCCCTGCCCTCTCTTGATATTTTCTTTTCCATTTCAGATTGACTTTTAAGTTTCTTCATATAAGATATTTTTGTCCTATCTGAAGGTAGAATCAAAGATTGAAGGTCCATCTTTCACTTGTTTGAGTAACATCCTTATTTAAAATACTCCTGTCGTGTGACTGAGCTCTGCAATAGATTGTTGGATAAATTGAGTGCGATCCTACCTCTTCTTTTTATGGGACATTTGAGGGGGGAACCATACGTTTTATTTGAATGACGGTACCAGAGCAGCACTGTCCAGCTGAACTCTGCACTGATGGGAATGTTCCATTATCTGCATTGGCCACGTCTGCTGGTTACATGTGGCTCTTGAGCACTGGAACTATGGCTAGTGCGACTGAGGAGCCTGACCGTATTTAACTTTAAAAGTAAAGCCGGTTGTATCTGGTATTCGTTAATTTAAATTCAAGTAGTTACACGTAGCCAGTGGCTACTCTATTGGACAGCAGAGCACTGGAGAATAGGAAGGGAATATTTAAGATTCATCTCAGGTGTCTGTTCTTCTGGAAGGCTTTTGGACTCTGGATTTCGTAGCTTCTCTTTACATACATGGAAGCTGATGCCCACACCTGTCATGATACTTCCCACTGGCTTTTGTAATTGTTTGCATACTTGTCTTTACCAGTTAATTGCATGAGCTTCTTGAGAGCAAAGATTCTCTTTTGTACCCTTTTATGAACACAGCACCTGGTACTTGGAAAATAATCAATAAGTGTTTTTGAATGAATAAAAAAATGACATAGCATAACAAGAATAGCCATTTTAGCATGGGACCCTTTCTTAGACTTCAAAACCTAAGAGCCTCAGTTGGAAGCAGTAGTTATTTGGTTCAAAAAGTACCAGCCTTGGTGTCTCAGAAGCTACCCTTGTGCTTGGTTGGCAGGTTGATTCGTTGCTTTCGGTTAATGCCAGTCCTCTGGGAGGAGTCCTTCCTGCACCAGACGTTCATTGAGCTCTCCATGGCCCTGGTGCACTGGGAACTGGGAATAAAGAGGGCAGTCAGTGATGTTCTGGCCTTCAGGAGTTCAGTTTTACCAGAGAAATTGACATGTCCCCTTGTCATCCACAGTAGTTATAATGAGACAAGAACTATTATAGAAATATTTATTATAATTTGAAAACCTGCATGTGGATATTATGCTATAAAGTTTGAGATGAAAGAATACTTGAACTATCATAGGAGGTAGGGAAATTATATTATGTGTATTCAGGAATATGTTAAGTATTTAGCAAACACAGATAAAGCTGAACACTTTAAATATAATTATTGACCTTTGTCAGTTACTAAGATGCACATCCCCTCCCCCCGTTTTAACATTTCTGAAATCTTCAGGTCTCTTAGGGATGCTGAAGGTGAGGGAGCCAGGCAGCAGCTGTGCTGTGTTGTCATTGCCTGTGTGTGCACAGCACCTTTGGGTAAGATCAGAAGACACCAGCACCAAAACCTGCAGAAAAGGGTGCTGGTAGCTGGAAGAAAATCTCAGGGACACAGTGGGAGATTCTTAGGAAATGCTGTAGTATCACCAGTGCTCTTTCTGGCCCAGAGAATAGTATGGAGTGAAAAGCACTGCGATTGATGGCTTCTAGTCAGAAAGTGAGCTGGGGTCTGAATGTGAGGTTTTAAAAAACCTTAACCCATTTATTTTGCCTATTTTTATATATGCTCAAGGATAATATATGATAAAAGTTGATGTTTAAAGTATAAAAGGGCTCTTTTACAAAACCTTTTGATCATGGAAAAGTTTGAACATAAAGTAAATAGATAGAATAGTATTCTGAACCCCTATATAGCCATCACCCAGATCTCATAATTATCAACACATGACTAGTTTTGTTTCTTCTGTACCACCACCTACTTCTCCCTTCCTATTTTGAAGCAAATATTAGGCATATCATTTCATCTGTAAATATTTTTGTATGTTTCTCTGAAAGATAAGAATTTAAAAGTTTCTTTCAGTAGGTATAAAAGATTTCAGCAGACAAGAAAAACTGGAGAAAATATTTAATAACGTATATCACAGATAAAACATTAATATCTGTAATATGTAAAGAACCTTAAAAGTTGGGGGATCCTTCGTCACCCTGTTTTCCCTCTTTTCCTCCCATCAGTTCCTTACAATTCAGATGTAAATTTTCTAGACGAGGCACATCAGTGCAGGTGTCCCAGGTGGTGGTGCAGGAGCAGGAAGGAGTGTCTGGAGTGGCAACCAGTGTGGGCGGCCAGAGCCACGCAGATGAAGAGGCCGTCCTAGAGCTTACCTGCAAATGAGTTACTTTCTAAAACTTAAAAAATAGATTTTGGTTTTTAAAAAAAGTGTTCAGCCATGGTTTAATTATTTTCTTAGTACTGCATAAAGTAATGGTATGTCTTAAACTCATGGTGTCGTTTTCAGTGAAATACAGTGTATAGTATTTCATGAAATGTTTACTGTAAGTACTGTGCTAACTAGGAGCTAGTTATATCTTATGTGTGAACCTCATATCTAGTTTTGTAACCTTAGGTGAGGTACTTAATATGGCTAATCCTGTTTCCTCAGGTGAGTAATAGTGCATGTATTCTAGGGTTGTGGAAAGTGAGATAACACATTTAAAACATAGCAGATGTCCCGGCACTTAGTAAATGTTTAATAAATTGTGCTTGTTAAAATGATGTGTTCATATAAAAGTGATATTCCTAAAATGACAAATTTAACTCAAAGAAGCTGGGTATTCACTACTCTGGTACCCTCTGTATGAAAATAACATTCCAAAATAGGAAGTACTCCACTTACTGGGTATATAGGGGTTCACCAAGGAAAAGTCTGGTGGTTAATGGTTTTTAATAAGCTACACTGTCATTTAGCGCATAAATAATGTGAACATGGGTTATATGCCAGTTTCCTTGTTTCAAATCACAGTGTGTATCAGGTTATAGTATTTGAGCTATTCTGATGCTGGATGGTTCAAGAAGGTAGATTTATGTCTTAGATGTGCTTCAGGAAAGAAGCATGATTTTCGCATAGACCTCTAAATAAAACAACTAATGCTTAAAAGCATTTTAAGAATATATGTCATGTATCTGTTTATTTGCTTTTTTTGACAGGAAAAGGAACCTCTCCGCGTAATACCACTTAAAGAGGTTCATAAAGTCCAGGAATGTAAGCAGAGGTAAGCACCACCTCTGACTTGGTGTCTGACACAACTTATTATTACACAATATATAATTCCTTAGTTTAATTGATGTACTTACAGATGATATTTTTCTGTGTTATTGCTAGTGGGTTATGCTAAAACTTTCAAAACCTTCAGATGAAACAGAGTATTGAGATTTTTTTGTTTGAAAACTACAAATTAGGAAACAGTTCTTAAGCTTATTAATGGAAAGGACAAAATTTAAAGTGAACAGCTATCGTATTTGACAAATTGATGTATTATTAATTCTAGTATTTCAGGGTTGCTGCAATAGAGCTTTGTAAGAATGTTAACTGTGCCATTGTTTCTTTGAGCAAACTGATTTCTTCACAGTTGAAAACTTTGAATTTTAAAGTTGTTTTATGAACCTTTCTAAAAATACATACAACTATATAAAATATGTAAAATTTAATGCAAAAATAAATTGGAAAACGATCACTTAGTATTTCTCAATTAAATCAGTATTTTATCTCTAATATTTATTTTCTCATTGACACATATTTGGTACTGGGTAAAGAAGTGAAAGGAAACTATCAAACAACTGCTATTTAAGTACAATTGGAAAATTTTTTTTGTTAACAGTGACATAATGATGAGAGACAACCTCTTTGAAATTGTAACATCGTCTCGAACTTTCTATGTGCAGGTAGGATACTTCTTTGGAGATTATAGATCCTCCTAACAAGAAATAAATAATTTTAGAGGTGAAATAAACATAAATAAATGTGTTGCTCATAAAAATAAGCAAAAAATATGACAAATATAATTGCCAATTTAATAAAAAATGTTATATGTAAGATTATTGGCAGGTCATATGTTCAGCCAATAGGGGTATTCTTTGATGGAATTAAGTTTTATTTGGAGGAAGGGAAATGCTATTTAAGTTAGATGCTAAGTGTACTTTCAATTTGGATTATTTTTGCACATATTTTGGAATTTTAATTATGTCACCTTTTGGTAATTTTATAAGAAGGGGGGCTCGAATATCCATAATAAAAGTACACAGTATATCGTATCATTTCACTAATGGTAGATAGTATCCTATGTTTAAGTGTAAAATACACTTTTTACTTAACACATTTATTTAGATTAGAAGTTTTTTAAAAGAACATTTAGTTTTGTTTTATAAAAGTTACTACATATGCTTATTGCAGAAAATTCAGAAAATACAGAAATATGAAGAAAAAATGTTTTATAAACCATGTAGAATTCCACATTCAGGCAACCATTCTTTTTTTTTTCCTTTATTAGAGCATATCTTTTTATAACAAATGGGATTATATGATATCAATATAGTGTTATATCCTATTTGTTTACTATATTATAGTCATTTTTTTCTACGTCGAAAATTCTCTTGGGCTTCCCTGGTGGCGCAGTGGTTGAGAGTCCACCTGCTGATGCAGGGGACACGGGTTCGTGCCCCGGTCCGGGAAGATCCCACATGCCGCAGAGCAGCTGGGCCCGTGAGCCATGGCCGCTGAGCCTGCACGTCCGGAGCCTGTGCTCCGCAGTGGGAGAGGCCACAACAGTGAGAGGCCCACGTACCACACACACACACAAAAAAAACCAATTCTCTGAAAACCTTTTAGAACTATGCTCTCTTATATGAATGTTTCACAATTAAACTGTTTCTCTACTGTACTGTTACTGATCACTCATTTACATAGTTTTTGTACATTTACTGTGATTTAATGTGGTAGTGCACATTTTGTGCATAAATTTGCCTGAATTTCTTACTTCTTTACAATACGTTTTTAGATCGAGGATAACTATCAGAGCGTGAGCTTTTTTAAACCTCTTTATTTTGCCAAATTGACTTCTAGACTGGTGCTCCTGTTTGTAGTGAATGAAAGTATACTCTGCCTTTGCCTACTTTGAGTTTTTCCTTTTAAAAACTCTTTGTTAATATCATTGGTTCAAAATATTACTTGTATCTTTAAAATTTTTAAACTACTGGATAGTAGAATCCAGAAGTAAAGGGCAGTACCTCTCCACCCCTCTGAGGGCCTTGTTTAATTGGATTAAAGTCATAGTAAGGTTTTTAATTCACATTGGAAGTCATGGTCCTATCAAGGAAGATGATGCTTTGGAATATGATGATTTAGGGTATTGTTAGAAATTATTATTTTATTTATTTATTTATTTATTTTTTGCGGTACACAGGCCGCTCACTGTTGTGGCCTCTCCCGTTGCGGAGCACAGGCTCCGGACGCGCAGGCTCAGCGGCCATGGCTCACGGGCCCAGCCGCTCCCGCGGCACGTGGGATCTTCCCGGACCGGGGCACGAACCCGTGTCCCCTGCATCGGCAGGTGGACTCTCAACCACTGTGCCACCAGGGAAGCCCTAGAAATTATTTTTAGAAAAATAACATATAGAATGATGTCACAGTGGATTTTTAACTGCACAATTACATAAATATTCATCTTGAAAATTCAAACAATATAGCAGTAGAAATGAGAAGATCTTTCTTTGACTTCTTCCTCTTCTTGTTTTCTCTCCATAATTATTCATATTGACACTTTTTGATGTGTCTCATCTTAAAACATTACATGCCCAACTTACATCTCTGTAAGTTACCCAGCAAAACCTGGTTTAAAAAAGTGATTTCTAAAAGTTTTTGGAAACCATTGCCTTAGAATGATTTTGTTGTTGACACTGTTAATTACCAAAATGAATACATTGGATTTATAGACATAGGAGCTGATTTTGAGGAAAAATTGAATGAATCCTTCCTTCCCCTTAGGCTGATAGCCCTGAAGAGATGCACAGTTGGATTAAAGCAGTCTCTGGTGCCATTGTAGCACAGCGGGGACCTGGCAGATCAGCGTCTTCTGTATGTTTCCTGTTCTCTGGGGTGATACTCCCTTGGGTCCCCTGATCCTGTCAAGTTATTTTTCTTCCTCTCCCCCTAATCCTTTCAGTTTCTTTCTGTTTTGAGATTTATCTGCATGTTGACTTTCATACCAAGTGGACTTGCAAAAAAAATAATGCATTTCTAATTTAATGCTTCCTGTAGTGTTATGTATACATAACTTTCTGTGCATTGTATTGTCTTAAATGCACAAGCAGGGCAACTAAAGAATGAACATTTCCTTGTTTTGTTTTAGGAGTTCTTACTTGTCAGTAGGTCCAGATTTGGTATAATTTTACCAATTCTTAGTATGGTATTTGGCCTAATCATGTGAGGCACCTTTAGTTGTAGCATTACACAGTTTTGTGAAGGTCTCAATTTCCTTTTTGCTTCCTATGATTTCAGTTTAGGTTTTTGCCTCACTAGTGCTGGAAGACAGTTGAGCAGCTGGAACTTTAAATAGAATCTAGTGTTCTCAGTCAGTATTTTCCATTTCATTCTCATTTTTTACTAGGTTAATTTAAAAGGCTGCTTTTTACTATCTTAATTATCTTTTTGGTAGTATAATAATAAAATTAAAACAGCTAAACATTCTCAGTAAGGACAATGTCTTTACTTTTTAATTTATCATGTACAAGTTCATCATATAGGAATAAGATTTAGCTTTGGAATACTTTGGCCACTGATCTCTGATCTGAAAATACAAATTCTACTAAGGAATGAAGAACTTTCAATCGCCTTGAAGTGCAGCACATTGGTCTGCAGAAGGTGGTCTAACGTGGAGCATGAGAGCCTTTAGTATCTAGACTCATTGATGCTGGATAGTCTGCACTTCCAGTATTTTCCTGCATTTCTAGTATTGCAGTAATATTGTCTTTTAATCGTTTCTTGTTAGAAATGACTCTAGATCAGTAAATACAAATCCATTTTTCTCACTTTTAAAGTTATTCTTCTTGTATCCTGTTTGGAATGTCTCAGAAATTATTTTCATAGGTGTTAATTTTGTAACTGCCTGTGTTTTATGTGACCTTTTCAGCAGTCAAGTATGAGACTCTCTGCAAAAACAATGTCTGTTGGGAAGAGGAAAAGTTGGAGAAGGGCGTTTGTGTTTTGTGCTTTGTGGTGGGGGCAGATTGGACTCTCTAAGCTGTAACTATCAGCGGAACTTTCTCTTCCCCCCCTCCAGTACAGGTTAACTCTAATCTTAGCTTTGCACTGTGTTCCAGATGCGGCAGGCCAGAAGGCTGTCGAATCCTTGTATACAGAGGTATACGTCCAGAACTGGGGAATGCAGCACGTATGTGGGCTCTCATGCAAACGTGCCTTCTTACTAGAGGGCCTGGACTTACTCACTACTTAACAACTGATTCTGGAAAGTTGAGTTAACTAAACTGCCTTCTGCAGTTATCATAACTGACTTTGTCAACACTAACGCAAACTATTTCACTACAGTTATCAGGTTGGATACGGATATTAATAAATAAATAATAAAAAAAGAGACAACTTTACTAATTTAAAAAGTCATATCTACTAAAGCTTAATTTACTGAATTGCCACAAGTTTCAATTTCTGTATTTCCTGTATTTTGAAATTTTTTATACTACACCACTTAAAATGCACCTTTGTGGTAGCAGTTTGCTCCAACTCACAGGTGCACATGCATTGGATAAACTCCACATTAGTATAGTGTGCATGGTGTATTAAATCTCAGGTGAAATTTAGCCATCTAATGGGAATCTAGAGTGTTTTGTAGCACTTTGTTTTCAAAGCCACTAATGTCACAAATGAACACAATATACTAGGAGCTATATGGCAATGCATTTGGAATGGTCATATTTCAGGCTGTCTTCAGATTTGGTTTAGTTAGAAGCGTATTGAAATTAATATTCACAACTGAAATTATTTCACCACAGTTTTAATAAATGCTTAAATATGTACCCTTCTCTGCCTTTAAAATCTTAAACCATATGAATGTATGCCATATGCAAAAATAAATGCCATTAAATAAGAAGTGAAAAGACTATGATATTATTGGTTGCAGTGAAATTCAGGGAACTAAAAACTTAAGTTCGTGAGGCTGACAGACAAAATAATAGGTTTGAAAAATGTTGAGTTTTGCTTATTAAAGAGATAATGGCCTTTTATTTTTATATTCTGCATTTTCATTTTTTAATCTTTCTAAAATGTGTGGGATAATTCCTAGTGTTTATTGAGAATAAACTCTTAAATAAAATGGTAAAGCTGGTAGGCCCGCTGTTAAACACAGTTCAGTTGCAGTTGGCACACTGCATTCCCCTTTAGGCTGAGTCTTCAGTGTCAGCTACGAACTTTGGCTTCAGAAAAAAGAACTGTTTTTCTTACTGGGCGTGGTTGTTGGCTGTCAGCGCTCTAAACTCACTCCTAAAACTGCATTGCTTTGGGTAGGAACTTGCACATGTACGCTGCATGGCTCATGCTTCTGCTCTGTGTGTGTGTGTTTTGTTCTGTTTGTTTTTCAGAGAATAAAGTCTCACACTGAGTTACTAGCCTTGCCGTTAATGATTGCCTGTGTCTGATCAGCACCCCTCTTTGCAGGAGCATTCCCGCTGTCCTTCCGAACCCAAACACGCTCTCCTCTCTGCCGGTGCCACAGCAGCCACCCCGCGATCCACAGCCTCTCGCAGCGACTCTCTGGTCTCAAGCTTTTCCATGGAGAAGCGAGGATTTTACGAATCTCTTGCCAAGGTCAAGCCAGGGAACTTCAAGGTCCAGACTGTCTCTCCAAGAGAACCAGCTACCAAAGTGACTGAACAAGCTCTGCTAAAACCTCAAAGTGAAAATGGCCCTCAGGAACAAGATTGTGACCCCGTGGACTTGGATGACGCAAGCCTTCCAGTCAGCGATGTGTGAGATGGAAGCACGTGGAGCCTGACCCGCCTCATCCGCCCTCAGTGTCCTTTCAAGAGGCTTCTTGCCAAAGATGATAAAGGGGAAAGGGGCTTTAATGCATATAGTGTACTGCCTCATCGATGTTCTCTTTATAAGCTGGTAAGCCAAGAAGCTAGGGTGTGGCCAAACTCAATGCAATTTCTTTAAAAAAAGAAAGAAAGAGAAAAGCCCGACGAAGTATCTCAGTATCAGCTGTCTGAAGCTTTGTTCTCATTGGGATGATAAAAGTGTGTGTGATATTTTTTCCAAGCGAATTTGACAATTTAAATGTTTCACAATTTAAAACATGAAAAATGCTTATTAATTATTTTGGTTGTTTTAAAAATGCTACTGTGACTTCCAATTAAATGTTCAATCTCTACACATTCTTACCGGTTAATATTATTGAATGGAGTATTGCCAGACAAAAGGATCTAAACTCACGACGTCTGTGGTGCTGTAACATTTACAGTGCAGTGTGGGCAGTTCTGAAATGGTAGCCATGTTTGATGCTCTGGGTCTCAAGGTGAGCTGTGAGTTTTGCATAGAGGATATTATTGGACAGTTAGTGAGGGTCGTGTGTTGTACTGGGATGGAGAGAAGGGGAGAATTAGAATTCAAACAACCGTATCTCGGACATTTATTTGTAAAAGCTTAAGACGTGCAGCAGTCATTGCTTTATTCAGTGAAAATTATTTGATACGAAATTTCTTGGAGATCTGATTTCCTTGTCAGAGTTTTGTAAAATAGTTCTTATTTCTATATTTGGATCAGTGAAAGACCTCAAGTTTATGTGTAAAGACATACTGCCCTTAGTCATGCGATTGTAACCTCTGTGTTTTGTCACTAATAGCCTGTATTCAAGTGCCTGTGTTTTTTCATCTTGTTTAGGAATATTTTGAGATTAATGTGCTCAAAACCCCTACATGATTGGTTTTAAACTATTAGGATAAAATTAATTTTCAGTAGCATAGGTTAATGTACTAAATAACATACCATTTTGTGTTAGAGATACCAGAATGTTGTTATTCTACTATCTGTGCAATATATGTTTTAAAACACATATTTGACTTTACATTTAATCAAGGGGATATCATAAGTATAAGCACCTCTCTAAAAGATCGTTAGTTTCAGGTGTTGAGTAATAGACCAGTTTGACCAAGTACTGTTTTTACGGTTCATTCTTAAACATTTGCTTTAAGAAAATAGTCTTGAATTTCACATGCTGCTATTTTTATGATATTTTGCCATATTACAGTACTGTGTTGTTTTGAATTCGTAAATGTCACTGTTTCTCCTTTTCATTTTCTAAGATGACTTCTTGTTTGAGAAAGAGAGGGGAGGGTGGATTTCTTATTACAGTCGTGGGGTCCAGAGGTTACTGTCTATTATACTAGAATTATCATAGCATCACTTTAAAAATCCGAATGCATCAAGAATGCACCACTCAACATTTTTATTCATAAGCTAATATTTTTAGAAGTTGTGTTTAGATTCTTCCTTTTTTGCAGCTACACTTGAGAATGATAGAATGAAAAGGTTTTAAGTAGTTATCGCTTTCTCTGCAGACATATCCATTACAGCAGCTCCTTTAGAAAGCTCATGTTTCATGAACACACCTAAGAAGTCTTGTGTAGACAGTTGGCTATTTCAGGAGCCTAATGCTGTTTTCTTTGGTACAGCTTTTACATTGCATGTTCATGTTAATATTTTGGTATTGGTAATTTGATATATTCCATAGTGGCAAAATATTAGCTCTATTTTGGGACTTTTTATAGAACTACCCTTGTATAAAATAGCACAGGGAAATGGTCTTGTGATTGTCAGAGTCTCCTAATATTTATCTCAATACTTTTATAATTCTATGAAAATTATTTAATTATTTTAAAACTTATACTTTTCCTGTAAATATGTCACATCTGAATTGTCAAAGAATTACTTTGAATACCTTAATATTTGCTGCATTTTTTTCTGTATATATAACATGTCTTCTTTCAGAATGGGAATATATGTGTGCTTCCCATTGTTTACTTTTATGTCTGACATCTTTATACATCAAACTGGTTGAACACTGTAATGACTTGAGAATAAATTGCTCAAAATTAATTCTAACTTATTTCTCATTTGGTCTGGTTCAGTTCTTGTGTGAACAAGTAAATAGAACAAGTACAAAATGTGTTTGGTTAATTGACTTGAATTTAAGGGCAGATTATTTGGTAGACTTGGAAGGGTATAACTTGATATGAAATTGCACAAGGAAACATGAGTCTTTTTGGGGAAAAGAGCTTATTTTGCTTAATTAGAAAACGTGTTCTCAAAAGCAAAATCAATTATTCTGGCTTCAAAGCATTGTTTGAATCATCCAGGCTGCTTCTGCGGTGTTTGGTTATTGGTTAGATCAGTATGACACAAATAAGGATGAGTGCAGAGGACATACTGATCCCCAGGTGAGCTGTAGACCTGCACTCATAAAAATGCCCTGTTAAGTATTAGAGGCTGCTTCTTGCAAACCCACTGTTAGTAACAAGTAGTCCACACTTGCTGTGTATCCAGCATCTAGTAATAATGCAACTGGATAAAGGATATCTGTGTTGGTAATTTTTATTAACTGGTGCAACTTAATTTTCTTTCCCTGAGAAGTATTTTAAATGTTTTTATTTTTTTTTTTTAATGTGGAAGTTCTAAACTTTGTTGCTTTCACCAAAAAAAAAAAATAAAAGATCCCTTTCTCAGCCATTTTTTTACTTCTAGTTAAAGTAGTGCTGTGTCTTTATCAGAAGTTCTAACAGTTGGTGAGGCAGGAAATGTTTGTATAAAACTGGAATGACATACCAGCTTAGTACCAGACTTGGTAAGAATCTTCCTTGTCATGGGAGGTTTGACAGTCCACATATGACGCAGCGAAAAATACACTTAGATGGGTTCGTATTTTCCATTTGCAAACTTCCCTGTGAAGCAGATCCAGAATTGGTTATTTGTATATGTTATTTTTTAATGACTTAACGAAAATTGTATTTTTGTCAAACCTCACGTAAGACATGTATTGAAAATATTGATGAATTAGAGTTAACATTTACAATTTTGACTGACGAAATCCTAGCGTTTTATTTTTATGACATAACGTGAATAGTGCCTTACTATGGTATATTCATGAAGTAATAGCGCCACCTTCTGGTTACATCATTGTTAAATTTGAAATCTCGCTATTTCACTCAAAATTAGAGAAGATACGTAATTGCCTAGGATAGTTTGGAAATTAATATAAAACTTAAGTCAACATTTGTGACTGACTTCTTTAATAAACCTTTTATTTGGAGATAACTGTAGATTCCCATGTAATTGTAAGAAATAATGCAGGGCTCTTGTCTACCCTTTTTACTCAGTTTTACCCAATGATAACATTGAAAAACTATAGTAAAATAATATAACCAGGATATTGATACTGATGTGGTCAGGAAACAACAATTCCATCATCACAAGGATCTCTCATTGTGGCCCTTTTAGAATCACATTTACCTCCTACTTTACAGGTTTGGAAATAAAAGTCAGTTGTTTAAAATCACACTAGGTTTACAATCCAATCTTTTTTATTTCAAGGTCTGGGCTCTTAACCATTATGGTACTGCTGCCTCAGTAGAAGTCTTGAAAATCATTCTTTGTTTATATTGTACTATCTCCAAATTAATAAATGAGTTGAATTTTCATTCAATCTACTTTCAGTATTTTTCAGAACCATAATATTTTAAATGATATTCTTTATGCATGCATTTAAATTTAACATTTGAGAATCCATAGTAGATAAATATCCTGATCGTAACCTCCCGGAGAGGTTTTTAGCCCTGACGTTTGACATGTAAATTAACAAGGTTATCAGAATAAGGATTTTAAAATAGCTTCATTTTAGGTTGCCAGATTCTGGAATTGGAAGGAGTTGCAGAAACTGGTTATACACTGGGTATAGGGTAAGAGTGAGGTGTTTTTCCATGTGAAGAAACTTTTGACCTTCTGATGAGGTCTTGGGCCAAATGGGTGTCCAGTGTTACAATATGCAGTGCACAGGAAACCTAAGAAAAAGATGACACCCACAAGGAATTTGCTAAAAGAAATATAAAGTGTAATATGTGATCAAATCAGTCATGGAAAACTACACATCCGGAGACTGAGATGGTAATGGTGGAGTGGGTAATAAGGGAAGCATAGTGATGGAGGGGATTTGGAAAGGTCCCAGAAGAGAAAAAGTCCTTATAAGTAAAAACTATGTGACATGACAATAAATTTGGAAATGATGATTTGGAATTTGAAGTATCCAGATTCGTGCATAAAATTTAAATTGTTCTCTTGAAGTTTCATTGCCTCTTTCTCCCTTCGAAATGAGAGTACTTTTACCTGTCATACTGGTTTTCTTCAGCATTGGTCGGCATTGGGGCAGGAGAGAAGGAGTGGGTGGGAAATGTGGGGATCTTTCCATGATTTAGGAACTTAACGACATCAAAACTCACTTTTGCCTGGCTTTGGTACCTTCACGATGTGAACTTAATCTCTTCCCTGTGGAACCTTATTATTTCCAAATAGAGGCCATTGGTCCCAGTGACATCTTTTCCTTTGTGACTTTCATATGCATTGTGCTCCTTGTCATGGTTCATGTTATCACTCATGTTACTCTTTCTTCTCACTCTCCTTTTGCCTGTCTGTATTTCCAAAGTGGAAGATTTCCTAATCGATTAGAAATGGCGAGTGAAGGGAAGTGATGCTTCAAGGATAACGGCAAGTTTTTTGGCCTGGACAACTGGAAGAACAGAGAGCCCTTGAGCTGAGGGGCAAAGGTTGCAGGTAGAGCAGGTTTGAGGGCAAAGGTTGCAATTGCAGTATTGAGTGTGATGGTTTGAGATGCCTATTAGATACCAAGGAGAAAGGTCAGGAAGGCTGTTGGATATACAAATTTGGAATTGAGAGAAATCTTTATTGGAGATAAAAATTGGGGAGCCTTCAACATACTAGGTGCTATTCAAAGCTATGAGACTGGATTGTAGAGATGAAGAAAGGAGAAAAGAGGACCAAGGAACGGACAGGGTGCTCCAACATTAAGAGCTCAGGAGAGGAATGGCAGTGGAAAATGAGAAGTTGTGACTACAAGTCAATTGGAAGCAAAGGACAGAAAATGAGTCAAGGAGGAGGGGCTCAGATGTGTCAAACGAAGCTCACAGGTCTAGTAAGAGGCCGACTGAGAAACGACTGCTCGGTTTGGCAGTGTGGAGGCCATTGGAAATCTTAATAGGAGCAGTTTTGGTGGAGTGGACCAAACAGAACTATTGTGAGTTTTGCTGTAACAGGAGCAGAGAAATGGGATGGTTGCTGGTAGCCAAAGCGGATTCAATAATTTTTTGTTGTTTTTTTTAAGATAGAAGAAATAGTGGCCTTTCGTTGATGGGATGACCCAATAGCAAAAGGAGGATTGATGATGTAGGAGGTGGGGAGACTTGTTGGAACCAAGTCCGGGAGGAGATGAGATGGAATCTAGCACACCAGTAGAGGGCTTGGCTTTATTCAATGTGTCGGTGTTCTGTGGTGGGAGGGCAGAGTAAGTGGGTGCATGTGGAGGGAAGGAGTCTCTGAAAGTCTGGTTGCCTCAGTCTCAGCAACTTAGGAAACAATCCTCAACGGTGAGATGGGGAAGACTGTTTTAGAGGTTTGAGGAGAGAATAGAAAGTGTGAATTGTCTCGGACTGTGGAAAAGGAATGGACTACGGAAATAGAGGACATCCTGGCAACACTTGAGCTCTGTGGTCATGAATTACCGTCTTAAATAACAGGCAATTGCAGTCATTTTTGTCATGCTCCTAACTTTAGTGGAAAGGCCTCTAGTGGTTCCCATTGAAGGGCATGGTGCTGGCTTTTGGGCTGAGGTGGGAATATTTTATCAGGTTAAAGAAGTATTCAACTATTCATATTTTATTGAGTTTTTTTTTTAAATGAAGGGTAGTTGAATTTTATCAAATATCTTCAATATCTGTGGAAATAATCTTGTTTCCCTCAATTAATTAGATCAATTAATTTGGTGGATAACATTAATCCATTTCCTAATATCTATCATTACATTTCAGGAATAAGTACCATTTGGTCAGGATGCATTATTTTGTTTTATTTTATTTTATTATTTATTTATTTTTTTGCGGTACGCGGGCCTCTCATTGCTGTGGCCTCTCCCGTTGCGGAGCACAGGCTCCAGACGCGCAGGCTCAGCGGCGATGGCTCACGGGCCCAGCCACTCCACAGCATATGGGATCCTCCCGGACCAGGGCACGAACCTGTGTCCCCTGCATCGGCAGGCGGACTCTCAACCACTGCGCCACCAGGGAAGCCCAGGATGCATTATTTAGAAATGTACTGCTTGATTCTGTTTGCTATAACTTTATTTGGGTTTTTTGGCATAAATACAAGTGATACTGGTTTGTATTTTTCTTCTGTGTGGATCTAGTCTTTGTAGACTTTGTGGTGTTATGCCTAGCTTCGTGGAAAGAACTTGGAAGATTTTCTTCTTTTAAGCTGTTTTGGAACAGCTGAAAAAGACTTGGAATTATTCCTCTAAAGAGTTGGTGAACTTTCCCTGTGAAACCTGTTGGACCTGTTTTGCGGGGCTACATTTGACAACTTACTTCCTCATGTCCTCTATGAAAATTGATGCGCTTAGGTTTTCTATCTTTTCTGGAATCAGTTTTTTTTTTAATTAAAAAAATTATTTACGTACGTATATATTTATTTCTTCATTTATTTACTTTTGGCTGCGTTGGGTCTTCATTGCTGTGCCCAGGCATTCTCTCTAGTTGTGGCGAGCGGGGGCTACTCTATGTTGTGGTGCGCGGGATTCTCATAGCGGTGGCTTCTCTTGTTGCAGAGCACGGGCTCTAGGTGCATGGGCTTCAGTAGTTGTGGCGTGTGGGCTCAGTAGTTGTGGCGCACGGCCTTAGTTGCTCCATGGCATGTGGGATCTTCCCGGACCAGGGCTTGAACCTGTGTCCCGTGCATTGGCAGGATGATTCTTAACCACTGCGCCACCAGGGAAGTCCCTGGAATCAGTTTCAATAAATTATATTCCTAGAAAAGTATACATTCTAAGTTTTCAAATGTATGTGCATGGGGCTGAGCAAAACACACAGTGTAAGAACTCACTTTGTCTTCAACTCAAATGAACTAACATGAACACTTTGTTTATATGGCAAGTTGTGATATCTGATTTTTACTTGGCACCAAGATGATTACAAACACAAACATGGGCACCAGAATAAAGTGCTGCAATTCAGGTATAAGGAGGCCATCTAAATCAAATGTATGGGTCGTCTAAAAATTAAAATTCAAGTGTGACATATATAATTTATCATAAAGAATCAGTGATCCCAGGAGAACAAGTCTGGGTTTCTCATTTGAGAAACAGTCTCCTTATGGAAAGTGTTTAAACTTCTTAGCTTCAGGCGCTTACATTTCCACCTTCTCACACAGTGCTTCTTGTATATCCTACGCGCCAGTTCCAGGGAACCATTCTTTGTTTCCTGATTTTCCTACCTCCCTGTCATTATTCACGCTGGTCCTTCTGCCTGAATGCCACTTTCCTGATCCCTTGTGCTGTTTAATCCCACTCGTCCTTCCATTTCCGCTAAGATGCAACTTCCTCCTTGAGATGTTGGACTTGCTTTCTCAGCTTCCCCACAACACAAGCCACGATGGCCCCAAAATACCTGATTCCCTCTCCCTTCCTGTGCCAACATTCAACTCAGTTAATTGGAACTGGAATGCATTTTAAGATTTTGTGCTTGAACTCTGGGCTGACTGTATAGCTTCTTCTCTCACCGCTGCAGTCTTTTCAAAAAGCCAATGACTTCAAAATTTGGAAGAGATTAGAAAATGGAAACAGCCTCAGTCTAGCGGTTTGTTGATTAGATTGGCCCAAAAGAGAAGTACATAAGAGAGAAAACAAAATTTAAACAGATCCTGGTAGTGTTGGCCGCTCAGTGAAAGTACTGCGAGAATGTGTGGTTTCAGCAGTCACTCACAGCTGTTGGAGGTCCAGGGTCCCTTTCACGCTCATCACACTCAATTTTACATTGAAGTTTGGAGCACCCATAACTGCCCCATTGCTCTTCTGAGCCTGCAGTGGGAGAAAGTAAATTCTAATTCCCGAAAGCAGTGGCTCTCAAAAGTGTGGTCCAGAGACCAACAGTGTCACCGTCATCCAAGAACTTGTTAGACGTGCAAGTTATCGGCCCCTCCCTAGTCCTACTGAATCAGCGCCTCTGGGGATGGGAGCAGCGATCTGTTTTAACGCCTCTAAGTGATTCCGGCACCCATAAAGTCTGAGACCCGCTGCCCTAAAGCATCCATTGCGTGTCGTGAATTCTCTCCTAGGCATCTCCTTAGGAGAGCTGAGAAAATGGTCACCCATATCACCGTCTGTGTTCTGGGGTTCAGTTGAGGAACCCCACTGAAAAAGGCTGCCTGCATCCACCTGCTTTGAGAGATTACACTCAGATAAGAATAAAAAGTTTTCTTTATTTGATATCTTCTATAGAGACAGAATTCTATCAGGAATCTAGGAAAGGTGCTTATACCATTTAACTCTGAGCCTCCTGGCAATGGAAGAAGCAGATGTTGAGTTCTGTAAGTCTGTTGTTTGATGCAAAGAAGCATGTCACCTTTACTCAGCCAGAGAACTTTTTTGGCATTGAATGTTCAGAAGCTTCTGTTGTATGGATGTGTTACAAGGGACACTGAGTAAGATGGGATCAATGTCCTTAACACTAGCACAGGAGTCTGTCCAGTTTTCTCTAAGCTGTTAGTGTTAAAAATCTATTTCTTCCGACTGACTTGAAATAAGACCTTTATCAGTGTCTTAGTCAGCTTGGGCTGCTACAACAGAATACCTTAGGCTGAGTGGCTGATAAACAACAGAAATGTCTTTCTCGCCATCCTGGAGGCTGCGAAGTCCAGGATCAAGCTGTTGTGGCGTCTAGTGAGAACGCTTTTTCTGGTTCTAGGCAGCTGCCTCCTCGTTCTGTCCTCACGTGGCGGAGGGGCAAGGGAGCTCTCAGGAGTCTCTGGTGGGGTGAGAGTGGAGCCCTCATGGCCTCATCACCTTGCCAAGGCCCTACCTCCCAGTACAATCACCTTGGGGGTTAGGTTTCAAGATATGAATCTGGGGGGGGACACAGACATTCAGGTTATAGCACTCAGGCAGTAATCGCTCAGAGTGGAGTCCATTTCTGAACTTCTTATAACAGGAATATGGATATTTCTCTGCCAGAATCACACAATATGAGTAATTGTAGTTAACAATATATTTTAATATCATAGAAATGTTTTTCTATTCAATTTTTGAAACTCTGAATCTTTATCTTGGAGTTCCAAAATATCTTACTTTTTAAACATTGGAATTACGTCAAGTTTGTAGTTTTGTGAGGTGCTCCTGTTACAACTGAGATGTGATAGTAGCTGTGTTAGGTGACTCTGTGGGCGGGGGGGGGGGTCTCCCCACTGGGGATCTTCCTGGTAGCTGTTTGCATTTGGGGCATTTGCGGAGAGGAGGCCATGTGCATGGAGGGAGAGGATGGCTGGGTGGAGGCTCTGAACACAGAGAAGGCTGTGAGTAACGTGCCTTTGGAGATAGGATGATAAGAAGTACCCCTGCTTTAGGACCAGGTGGCAGAGTGGGCACAGAGAAGGGTGTTCCCCCCAGTTCTGTGGGACCCGGTGTGGACACAAGCCACAGAACTGACATCTGCCAGGCCATTTGTCACTTCAGCTGGTGAGGTGCTGGGGGCTGGCTCAGGAGAGTCAGCTGTTGAATTTTGGGGAATCATGCAAGCTGGTTGTCAAACAGCCATTATTGAAAATTAGACATAAACTTACAATTACATAAATTACATTAGGAACAAAGGTAATAAAAAAACTCAAAACTCATCACTTCCTAGTTGTCTTACTGCATCTAACTATTACCCACGCTCTAGGGGTTATTTACATCTACTGGACCCGGGTGGTTGACGGACTGTGTGATGCTGTGCGCCCTGCCTCTCCTTCCAATTCCGTGTTCAGTGATGTTACATCGGCAGCGTGACGTGCCCACAGGGGGAGCGTTTACACCACAGAAATTGGCAAACTGGAAGTTACAAATTAAGGCCTGATTTATTCTTTTACTGATTGTCTAAATGAGGGGTTGGCAACTTTTTCTGTAAAGGGCCAGATAGTAAACGTTTGAGGCTCTGCAGGCCATAGGGTCCCTGGACTCTTTATTTTTACTTTTCAAATTTAGGTCTATGATCCACTTTGAATTAATTACATTTGATGTCTGTATGGGACCTATGTTCATTTCCCCCCCCCATATGAATAGCCAATTAATCCAGCACCATTTATTGAAAAGACCCTATTTAATTGCAGTTATGCCTTTGTGAAATCAGGTGACTTTTGTCTGTATGAGTCTGACTTGGACTCCTTCCTGTTCCATTGATCTATACTTTCATCATATGCCAATACCCAGCTGTCCTGATTATTGTTAAATTATGTTGTGATTCCCAAACACCATCTTCAAGGGTATCCTGGGAGTTGCCACCTCTATAGAGTTTGCAAGGCCATTTCCTTGTGCCAGGACACAGAGAACTGGCCCCTAGGGGTGGGGACAGTGAAACAGGGAAAACAGAAAGGGAGCGGATAAGCCACGTCCAGATACCAAAAGAGCTTATCTAAAGACGTCTAGGTTTTTTGTTTTTTAAAGATGTATAGATATCTTGGTGGATTAAAAAGCATAGAAAAGCATCCTCATTTTAAAATGTCAGAAAATATAGATTTGGAACAATCTGTAATCTTTTTGTGTTCATTCAGTGCTAAGCACTTGGTACACACTCTACCATGTGCCCAGTGAATAGAAGGCAGTCATGGATGGAGCAGATGCTGAGCTCAGAGGAGGGAAAAGGTGGGTGTGAAGTGCCTAAGGGACTAGGAGTGACCCCAGGAAGGAGCACAGCCCAGGGTTAAGGGGCCCTAGGAGAGGGGGCCTTGGCTTTAAGGAGAGCACGACTGGGGAGGTTGCCCCCTAACAGGGCTTTGGCTTTCTTGACGTTTCCTTCCTTCATTTTAATACTCTCCCCCCTAGTATTAATGGTTAGTGCAAAAAATAAAAAGCAGCAGAAACTATCATCCATCCCCCATCACCCCTCTACGCAGAATGAACCACGGTTAACACTCAGGTTTTGTTCCTTCCAGGTTTAAGTCTGATGATTATTTTTTTAAACAATCAGGAGCAAACAGCACGCACAGTTTTATATCCTGCATTTCTTGTTCGGTGTATAAGTAACCCCCTGGGTCTTTCTTCTGTTTCCTCTCGAATCTCAAGCCAGGGAAATTGGGCCGTTAGTGGAGGATTTCCTGAAATCTCTTTGAATGATCACAGGGGTTGGGCTCGGTCTTCCTGAAATTGAGGGTTCTGGTTTTTTCTCCCTCCACTCCTATCAAGCTACAGGTCTTCACGTCAGGAAGGCTAGTGTAAACGCAAGAGACTGAGTTTTCAGTCTGATTTCTAAAAGTGGTGGTTCTTCCTTTTTTTTTTTTTTTAAAGGAATAGAGAGTCAATTTAATAACTGGGTGCTAGGCACTGAGATAGGCTTAAGCACCCAGAAGCTGTCCCTAAGAAGCTAAGAAGTGGAGTCCAGCAGGAGAGAGAGAGGCAAGTGTCCATGGTGTGTGGTGATTCTATGGAAGGATGGAGAAGGGCTGTGGCTGTGAGCCCAGTGGAAAAGTACCTCGGCCGTGACTCATCACGGATAATGTGCTGCTGATGTCCCACTGTCACCGTCCAGGAGTACTGACAGTGACAGCAGAGGTCATATCAAAAACGGAACCAAGCTGAAGGGAAGAAAGTAAATGAAAATCAAGATGAAAATGTATTACTTCAATGCAATTCCTGGCTTCTGCTGCAAGCGAGCATCTCTAACTCAGCCAGTGTGCGACTTGTGTCTGCTCTGTGGCTGGCACTGTCTCGCTCAATGGGCAGGCCAGGTGGCTGGTCCAGGCAGCTCCCAGCCTGCTGAAGCTGTAGGCGGGTGGCATGGGGTGAGCCATCCAGGCACAGTTTGGTTGACTAAATAAGGGCTGTGGATTAGACAAATGGAATTCCCAGTGCCACCGAATTTTGGATCTCTAAGGACATTACCCTGGTTATAGAATAACTGGATGGTTTAAACATGTGTTCACATAGCATCACTACATAGGAACAGCCTGTGGTTCTCAGCCCGGCTGCCCATTGCAGTCCCTGGAGAGCCCTGAAAACTAGACACCAGGGATGCTCAACCACACCCCCTAGAGGGGTTTGTATGTATTTATTTTATTTATTTATTTATTTATTTATTTATTTATTTATTTATTTATTTATTTTTGCGGTACGCGGGCCTCTCCCGTTGCGGAGCAACAGGCTCCGGACGCGCAGGCTCAGCGGCCATGGCTCACGGGCCCAGCCGCTCCGCGGCATGTGGGATCTTCCCAGAATCGGGGCACGAACCCGTGTCCCCTGCATCGGCAGGCGGGCTCTCAACCACTGCGCCACCAGGGAAGCCCTCACCTGGCTTTTTGATTCTAGTCACCCTGCTGAATGTGAGGTGGCATCTCGTTATGGTGTTGATCTGTTGATGACTAAGAATGTTGAGAACTTTTCACGGGCTTGCTTATTGTTTTTCCTTAAAAATTGTTTTTTTTGGAAATAATTTTAGGTTTAGAGAAAAATTGCAAAAATAGGACAAAACTCTTATTTACGCTTAGCCCAGATTCCCCAAGTGTTAACCACGTGTGCTTAATCATTCTCTATCTCTGAAACATTTAAGACTAAGTTGCAGACACGAAGGTTCTTTACTTCTAAATATTTCAGTGTGTATTTTCTTAAAACAAAACAAAACAAAAACAAAACCCAACTTTCCCTTTTGCAACCACAGTAAAATCATCGAAATCAGCACAGACTCAATACTATCGGTTACTGAATTTATCCAACTTTTGCCAAATTCCTGGGTACCAGCATTTTTTTTTTTAAAAGCTCCCCAGGTGATTCCATTGGACAACAGGGATCTCTGTCACCTCCTCTCACTGAGGAGGACCATTAAAGCCAGGGAGGAGAATGTCCTCCCTCAGGTCATTAATGATTTAGGAAAGAGTTTTCAGGGTACCACCCATCCTCTGGGGCACCTTTGTGTGACTTGGGAAAAGACACCTCTCCCAGAGCTGACCCAGGTGGGCAGCCGGCTGGCGAGCAGACAGCGTTACACCCCCTGCACCTAGCACACGGCGCCTTCTCCATCCAGGACTGGCTGTAGCCACGGAGGAGGGGGTGGGGGGAGAGGCCCGCCTCCTGAGGGCCTGGGACAGCCAGTCTGTTCTGCTTAGTTGGATGTGTACCCTTTCCGCCCTTGGCGAGTCTGCGCTTGACGTTTGAGAGGGGAGGAGAGAGAGTGACTGCAGGCAGAGCGGCAGACTACGTGAGCCCAGCTGCTAAAATCCTAGCTGAACTCTATTTAGCATACGCTCTTCTCTCCTGCCAGAACCCTCCCTCTACTTCCCTATCCCTCAGGCCCGCTTCCACCCTGGTCCTGGTGGTCTTTCTAACACACAAATCTGACCACATCCCATTCCTGATTAAAACCCCATCCCTAGATGAAGCCTGAGTTCCTCCATCCTCAATAAATGGGAGCAGTGGCCGTCTCTGCTCTGCTCTTCCCTGCCTTTGTTTAAGGTCTACAAAACAGAAACTCCCGGGGTGTGGAGCTGAGCTATCTGAGTCTTTAGCAACCGTCCAGGAGCTTCTGATGCACGCTCAGGTTTGAGACCCCCTGGCCTAGTAGCTGTGGTCACAGGGAGGTCCAGGCAGGACCAGCCCTTCTCTGGTTCAAGTTACTCTAAGCACACGTTCTTTACAGCTGGTGAATCAAGAATATTGACAAATATTTCCAATGAACCTATTCTGTGCCAGACAAAGGAAACAGGAAAGATGGCGTGGGTGGGAGAATGTGACTGGGTGACGGGAATCCCAAAGCCCGTGGAAGGCCATCTGGGCGGCCCCTTGAGCTGGTGGCAGCCTTGTCTTGGGGGGTTATACTGAGGGGAGCAGAGACCTCAGCTGTCAGCGACTTCTGGTCCAGGTTTTTAGAGTAGACATGGCTGCATAATTCTTTTATATTCTCACAGCTTTACACATCTCATGGTTCCCATTGATTTAAGGATTAAAAAAAAAAAAAACTAAAAGAGACAACACTTGGCGGTATATGTAAGAAAACAATTCAAGTTTGTAGAAGAAGAATCTGGGCCTTCGAGGTCAAGTTGGTTTAAACTTTGATTTCTAAGCACCTTAGAGATCCTATTATAAATAAACTTAGTGAATACTTTTTTTTTTTTTTTTTTTTTTAGTGAACGCTTTTTAACGCTTATAGAACTTCGGCACTTTGAGGATCCCTTAGTGTCTATATAACTAGATGGTGAGATAACTCAGAGGTTGAAGCACCCCCTCCCTTTTAAAAAGTCTTTTTACGAGTACCTTTAAAATTCTGTCTCATAATTTCCTTGAGTCAAAGTTGAACAATCTTTCCTAAAAGACAGCATGTTCTATATGTGAACTTTTTCCCATATAGGTGAAGGGGTCACATATGGTTCACATATGGGTGAAAGGGGTCAAAATGTACAAACTTCCAGCTATAAGATAAATAAGTCCTGGGGATGTGATGTACAGCATGGTGTCTACAGTTAATAGTATCGTATTACATATTTGAAAGTTGCTAAGAGAATAAATCTTAAAAGTTCTTATCACAGGAAAAAATGTTTGTAACTATCCATGAGGTTGGACAGATGTTAACTGCACTTACTGTGGCCATCGGTTCATAACATATACAAATACCGAATCATTATGTTGTACACCTGAAACTAATGTAATGTTAATGTCAATAATACCTCAGGAAAAATGCATGCCTCCAAACCAATGCCTGTTTGCACTAATACGTGCAAATGAACAGATACACAATGAACCATCAGAATGCTTGAGAGTGGGATGGAGGTGGAGAGATGGATATGTGAGTAAAAGAGAATAAATAAATACAGAAAACAAGAGAGGGGCCTTGAATGGAAAAATATAAAAAGTATGATTTACTCAATCCTGTGCACCTGAGGTCCAAAATAAATATATCCATAAAAATATGAAATATCCTTAAAAAGACTACACATTCTAAAAAAACCTCTTAAATGTTAAAAGATATTTTCTTAAAAAACAAACAAAAAACGCTTTTCTGAATGCAGGTTTTTTGTTTTTTTTTTCCAGTAAGTGCTTTTTCCAACTCATTTTTGAATGATATTTTCCAGGGTTCATTTTGTGACTAACCCAAGGGGGTAGCAGGATGCTCCCTTCTCTACCTAAAGATGACATCATCAAACCACCACCAACAGGGTTTGCATTTCGGTTTGTTTTCTGTGACGTGGTGCTGGTTTGTGTTGACTCATCCAAACTCCTTAGTAAGGCATATGAACTTCCACAGTCTTGCCCCAAGCTCCCTTCCCATGCTTATTTCCTACCTGTCTAGACAAAATGGGCTCCTCGCTGCTCCTCCTTTTTTTTTTTTTTTTTTTTTTTTTTTGCGGTACGCGGGCCTCTCACTGCTGTGGCCTCTCCCGTTGCGGAGCACAGGCTCCGGACACGCAGGCTCAGCGGCCACGGCTCACGGGCCCAGCCGCTCTGCGGCACATGGGATCTTCCCCGACCGGGGCACGAACCCGTGTCCCCTGCATTGGCAGGCGGACTCTCAACCACTGCGCCACCAGGGAAGCCCCTTGTTGCTCTTTAAACAGCCTTATCTTGGTTCTGTGCCTTTAGACATACTTCTTGTGCCTACTTTCAAATGTCACTTCCTCCATGAAGCATTTTCCAGTGTGGCCAGGAGAGTTAATCACACACAACTGGGAGGAGACAGAGTGACCTGGGTACCAAATCTCACCTCTAACACTCACGACCTCGATAAGTTACTGGATTTTTCCAAGTCTCAGTTTCCTTATTTCAAAAGCAAGGTTGTGATAATAATACCTACATTACAGGGTTGTTGTCAAGCTTGTATAGTCAAACTGCTGGGAATCTGCTGATGCTCAATAAATGCCTGTTCCCTTCCTCTCCTCAAAAAGAAAAAACAAGAAAAAACGCGAACTATCTTGCCTAAAAGGCGGCATGCTCTACATGTGACCTTGTTCAGCTTTTCATGCAGCTCCTGAATAACAGAAAATCGACAAGCTGTCATTCATTACAATTTGGTGCCTGCCTGTGGGTCTATTTGAAATTGTGTCTGTCTGATATTTGGTCATTGAGAGTGGAAAAAACTGGTCACGCACCTTGCACTTTTAGTTTTCTAAAGCAAATATACTGGAACGAGCTAATTAGTGCAAACGTGGACCGTTGGTCTTCTGCAGTTGATTTAGGCGACAGGTTAGTCTTAAATTAATGAAAGGTCTGAATTAGAGATCTTGAGGGCTTGAAAGGAAACAGAGCAATAGCCAGGTCTGGGATTGTTTTCTACGGGGGGTCCTTCTTTAATTAATAGCCGTGAATGTTTTGTGACTTGATATCAGAAATCCTAATATTCCTAAAGTGCTTCAGAAGTTCTCCAGAATATTTTAGACATCCATACCGTTTGCACTATTTCTGAAGGAGGGGTTTGCACTGAAGAAGTCGTTGCTGAAATGAATTAACTGTTACAAAGCTAATGGAATCTCTTTGCTTCTTATCCTATTGGGTTATGCTAACTGCATCTTCAATGTAATTCAAAGTTCTCCTTCACCTAAAATCGAATAATGTATCTATAGTTTTAAATGTCTGTTACTGAATCCACTTTTTTTTTTTCAGTCTAGCATCCATACTGCAGCAGGGTGATTTTGCCAAAACACAGCTCCTTAAAAGCCTAGTGGAACTTACCAGCATCAGTGTAAGCCCAACTTCCTTAGGCGGACAGCTGGATCCCTTCTCAACCTGGCCCCCTACTCCAGCTGCCTCTCCTGCCCACAGGGACCCCTTTCCTGCCTGTAGCCACACTAGAATTTTCCCAACTAGGCGCCCTCGTAATATCACGCCCCCTCCCACCCCCATGGACGATGTGTTTCCTGCTGTTCCCTGTCCCTCAAGATGGAGCTCTGTTAGCACCTTTCTAACGCCCCAATTTTCCCCTCACGGAAGTCCTTCAACCCCCCTGCATTTGTTTTCTTGTCCTTCTCTCTCCTGAGTAACAGGCACTAGTTTCCTGTGCCTCACGGAGTGCGTTCACGTGGCTGTTTACACTTAAATGAATTAAAATGAAAGACGAGTAAAGTTCAGTTCCTCACGGGCACTTGCCGCATTTCAAAAGCTCAGCAGCCACATTTAGTTGGTGGCGACCTTCCGGGCCAGCACAAGTAGAGAGAGCCTTTCCATCACGGCAGGAAGTTCTAGACTTTGAGCTCCTGCGGGGCAGGGGCTGCATCATTCAACACCACGTCTCCGGTGGGCAGTAGAATGGCCACCACTTGGCAGATGCTCAGAAGTTTCTCCTGAACCAAACCAAACCGATCGGACGTGAGACTGTCTTCAGAGAAGCAGGACCAGGGTGTGCCTATTGTCACAGGAGGTCACCACCTTCTGACGGTGGGGTGGCAGGAGGTAATGGGAGCGTGCCTGGTACTCAGAGGGAAGGGAGCCCAAACGAGCTCAGAGGTGGCATGTGCCAGCCAGGGTTCTGTTACTATGGAGAGAGTGAGAGTGGGCGCTATTGGGGAATAACTCAGGATACCTGCCGCCCTGGGACCACAGGGCAGCCTGGTTTGAGGGCATTTTGGGGGAGAGCATCGGGCATGAAGTCTGGACTTCATGTGACTGTGATTGAGAGACCGGGAAGTTAGGGGGTAGGGGACTGACAAGACTTTAGGAAGAGTCAAAAGTATTACCACTGCTCCCTAGCTTCTGGTCCTGCAGATGAGGAAAGGCAATAGGGCTCTCACCACTCTGGGTCCTTCATGCACTTGGGAGACCCCGTGGGAGATCTTTCTCCTTCTGAGAAGCACAGCCATGGTTCCACTTCAGAAGCCCCATTTCCAAACCCAGGCTTTGGCAGCCATGGTGTTTCATTGTTCATTCTTCATGAATAGGCTTGACTTTGTTCAAAATGAAAGCTTACATGCTGCAGATCTGGCCTGCAGAGGGGATGGCAGGGAACTCGCCTGTGTGGCTTCAGAACTGCCCCCTTTTCTCTGGAAAAATCCTCTCTAGGAATCTGTGCCAAGACCTGGCGAGTGAGAAATGACTTTTCATGATGTAGTCAAAAAATGCATCTTTTAAGAAACTGTCTTTATAAGTGGCAGCAGAGGAGGAAGAAATAAAAGAGAGAAAGGGTAACCCTTTCAGTTCAAAAGCATTATTTCTAGATATGGAGACGCTGGGACGAAGGGATGGTCAATGCTGGGCGCCTGAGGCCAGGTTTCACCTGATTTATTCTGTTCTTCCACACGTGCCCTCTCGTGGACACACACACAACACCCTCCCACGTGGACGGTTCAGGGCCCCCATAATCCTTTCAGTGGGACTTTAATTTTCTAACTCAGAGTCCGTGGACTTGTTGGGGCCCCTGGATCAAGCTGTCCCCTTGGCGATCCGCGTTATTCTCAGAGCAGGAGGGTGATCGTGATGCGATCATGGTCTTTCTAAAACCTTGGGCATTTCCAATTCTGCTTCTCAGGTTCTGCTCGGTCTTCCATTCCTCCCTCAGTTGACTCCTCCTGAGGAAACCACCAGCGTGGCTTCCAACAGCAGGGAGGTGCTTTCTTCCTTCCCTAGTAGTACAGCCCTGTGGCCCAGGGCGGCAGGTATCCTGAGTTATTCCCCCATAGCGCCCACTCTCACTCTCTCCATATGTGGCTTGCATTTCCGATCATCACAGTCACAAACACCTCTTCTAGGTTGTGAACCATCACAGGAGTGGTTCCATTGCCAAAAACACTCTTAGGTTAGTTACCCCAGGGAGACCCATTGTCACAGCCATTTTCCTGGTGAAGGTCCCTGAGGTCCTTAAGCGATTTACAGAAAGCACAGAATTAAGGGCTAGAAGTGGGATTTTGAATCCAAGCCCATCAGATGACATGGCTCCTGCCTGCTTCACTAGGTCACACTAACTCACACTGGAGGGGAGGAAGGGCGCTTCAGGTAGAGAGGAGAGCACGAGCAAAGGCAGAGAAACCTTCAACAGGAAGGTATGTTCCAGAAAATGCAAGTTATTCAACTCTGGGGGAGCAAAGTCTGTGTGGTAGGGGGATGGAGTGGAGAACGGGGTGCGAGCGTGATGGGGACCCAGTGGGACCCTCAGGGACTTATTCTCTGACAAGAAGGGAGCTCGGATAAGTTGTGGTCATGTTTTGTTTTGAATCATCTAGTTCACTCTGCAGTCTGGTCACTTGGCTGGAGGGTGGAGGATGGGAACTTGCAGGCACAGACTGTTTAGAAGGTGCTCTGGCTCCATCACTCTTAACTTGTGGTGTGACCTGGGGAGTCACTTACCCTTTCTGGCCTTCAGTTTTCTCATCTGTAAAATACAAGTATTGGATGAAAAGGAGTTTTCACCAATTTATCCACCACCGCAGGCCCTGTTTATCTCATCTGCTCACTGGCCTGCAGTGGGGAGAGTCTTTTTATTTCCTGATGGACTTTGCTAATTATTCCTCTCCTGCACCCCGCCCAACCCCTTTCTGGGTAATCACAGCCAGCCAGGCACTCAGGGCCTCTAATCAGCAGAGGTATCACCCTCCTTTGGTATCCAGGGCTGAGTGAATTCTGAGTGAAGGCCTCCCTTCCGACAAGAAGGATGTTCTGGTTTTAGGAAATACTGCCATGGGGTCTAGGGACACAGGCTGGAGACCAAGACATCTTTGTCATGCCCCGGGTTCCTGGACCTCCTGCTTCTGGGCTCTTGGTCCCAGGGACCCCTCTGGACCCTGGATGCTAACATGCCTCACATTTGGGAGGTGCTTGGAGTGGAGGTTACACATATTTGGATTTTACGTTTAAACTATTTTTGTTGGAAAAGTACCGCGTGCCCAAGGGAACAACCCAAACACAGAAGAATAGTGAAAAGTCGCTAAGCCCCCTAAGGCCGGTCATCTCAGGCCCGTGCCCACCTGCCCTTGGGAGCCTCTGCCCGGCTGGCCGGGCCCAGGGCTGCGTGAGGCCGCCTCTTACAGGGTCCTCCGGCTCAAGCTCTGCCCACCTGCCGGTCTGGCACCGCCAGGGCACGGAGACCCACCTCAGGGTCGTCCCTGCTCCTCCTGACGACGCCTAGACTGGCGTCTGTCCCAAATGGCTCACCGAAGACTCTCAAGTGGAAGATCAAAGGCGAGCTCTTTTATTTAATAACAACGTTTTGAGAGAATCACGCATGTGGTGAAAAATTCAAACAGTACAAAGCCTCTCTCCCACCCAAGACTCCCCCCACCCCGCGCGTTAGCAGCTTCTCGCTTCTCCTTCAGGAGCTATTCTGTGCATGTACAAGCACGCATCCTGCCCATAACAACTTTTGAAAAGAATCTGACTCGAACGATTATATTCTAATTACTTATGCTCTTTGCTTTTTTCACTTAACCGTGCATCTGGGCGCTGGCTTTCTGCCAGCCCCGCGGGCCCCGCCTTCTTCGTAGGGCTGCACAGGGTCCACGGTTCCGGTCGCGCGTGCCGAGCACAGGGGTCAGTTCCAGAGTGGTGCTCGTCCTCCTCCTCTAGAGCGCGTGACCGGGGCAGGCGGTGCCACCGCCCGGGGTCTGGGCAACGGCCCCTCCCGAGGCCGGGCGGGTCCCCAACTCTGCAATTTGCGGGAACTTTCCCGGGCGCTCGCGCGCCGGCCAACCGCAGGTTCCCCCGTGCAGAGCCTCTTTTTAGTTTTAAGGTCGCGAATCGCGGCGAGGGAAGCCGCAAGAGGCGGATACATGGGAAGCGGAGACCGGGAAACGAGGCCCCGCGAGCCGGCGGGCCCACCCGCGAGCCGCCCCGCCCGCGCCCACGAGCCCCGCCGTGCCCCGGCGCGCCCGCCCTGCCCCCGCCGCGGGCGGTCCCCGGTCCAGCAGCCCGCCCGCCCGCCCGCCATCCGGCCGGCCCCCCTCCCGGGCGCAGTGCCCGTCCCCAAGGCAGCTCGTCACCGCCGCGAGGCCAATGGGCTGAGCCGCGCGGCCGCGCGCGCTCGCGCCCGCTGGCCCCGAGTCCCTCCCGCTCTCTCCCCGGCGCCGCACTCCTGCCCTCGCTCAACCGGCCGCCGCCGTCGGAGCCGCCATGCAGCCCCCGCGCGCCCCGTTCTTCCCGCCGCTGCTGCTGCTGCTGCTGCTGCTCGCGGCGCCAGGCGCAGCCGGGTGTCCCGAGCGCTGCGAGCCCGCGCGCTGCGCTCCGCCGCCGGCACACTGCGAGGGCGGCCGCGTCCGCGACGCGTGCGGCTGCTGCGAGGTGTGCGGCGCGCCCGAGGGGGCCGAGTGCGGCCTGCAGGAGGGCCCGTGCGGCGAAGGGCTGCAGTGCGTGGTACCCTTCGGCGTGCCCGCCTCGGCCACGGTGCGGCGGCGCGCGCAGGCCGGCCTCTGCGTGTGCACCAGCAGCGAGCCGGTGTGCGGCAGCGACGCCACTACCTACGCCAACCTGTGCCGGCTGCGCGCCGCCAGCCGCCGCTCTGAGAGGCTGCACCGGCCGCCGGTCATCGTCCTGCAGCGCGGCGCCTGCGGCCAAGGTACCTGCGCTCCGGGGAGCTCCTCGCTCTCCGCCTCCCGGCCCCGACCTGCCCCCGCGGGACGGACGGGCCGGCAGAGGGGCAGCGAAGCTTGGCGGGGTATTCCGGGCGCCCACTGGCCGGGAGAGGCGGGCACCCGCCCCGGCGGGGGCAGCGTTGCGCGGGCTCTGTCGGAACCGAGCTTTGCGCCTAGCCCAGGGTCTGTTCCGCGCGCGGCGGGTCCTGGACGTGCTCTGTCCAGAAGCCCGGAGCCAGGGTGACGGGGCATCCCGCCCGCTGGCCGGCTGCTGGGTGCCCCGCGGGGAGCCGCACCGCGCCAGGGCCTGGGGGACAAACAAGACAGGAATGTGGGTATAAAGAGAGTTGAGAAGTTCGGGGCTGAAAAAAGTGCCGTGTGCTGCGTGAGTCTGAGGCTTTGGGACCGAGTCTAATTTCCGTAGCTTTCCCTTCTTTCTCTGCATCTGCCCCCCCGCCTTTTAAAATTAACCATGCATTCATTTTTATTTCGGATACTGTCGTTGAAAACATTGCCTTTTTATTTGAAAGGGACGGTGTTGCCCGTCAGGCTCCCCAGTTTCCCCAGGTGACCTCCCCGCCCCCTCCCCCCCCACTCGCCGCCCTGGCCAGGCACCAGTTTAGGCGGTGCAGCGGCGTTGCTGCCGCCTTGCTTCCCGTGTTTTGAGCCAACCCTACAAAAATGAAAGTGGTTCTTTTTGAACAAGCTGAATGTAGTTTTGGATCACAAAATATGCAGACGCAGGGGTGAGGGGAGAGGGTTAGGGATGAGGGAGAAGGATACCCTCTCCCTCCTTAAGCATCTTTTCTCTATCAGCGAGACCCATCCTGGCAGGGGAGGTGATGGTGATGGGGCAAAGGGTGGAGCAATCGTCTAACTCTCTCGCGGGACCTTCCAGAGGGATGCTTCTCGTCTCCAGTCAGAGAGACCATGTGGAAAAACAATACGGAGTTCAGCTACGGCCAATCCAGCGGTATGGGGACGGGCCAGCTCTGCTTGGCAGTGCACTTGGTTGCAGCCACACGGTGCCTCTTCGCCGCGGGCAGTGCGTGGAAAGGGAAAGAGGGGAGCCCAGCGCAAGGGGCTGCTCTAGGTTTTCTTTGTAGGAAAACCGTCCAGCACTAGGGCCTGGCACAGGTTGGCCGACACAGAGAGGAAGGTGCCAGAGCAGTGTAGGTGAAACGGAGATTGTGTGTTCTGCCAGCACGGGAGCAGGGAGCCAGCCTCCGCGCTCAGGAAACAGCCTAATGAGAGGGTGGAGGAGCGATATTCCCGAGAGAAGTGAACCTGCTGAGTCTGAGGTATGGGCATGACAACGCGTGCGTATTGAGTGCCCACTCTGTGCCCCAGTCCGTGTGCCTGGTGTGTTACACGTGTGACTGCACTCGGCCTTCACAGCCTCGAGAGGAGGGAGCCTTTGCTGTCATTCCCACTTTACAGGTGGGGGAACTGAGGTGGAACTACTTGCCCAAGGCCACTCAGCTGGAATTTGAACCGGACAGCCTTACTCAGAAGCAGCCCAGTGTTTAGCCTCAAGCCTGGGGAAGGGAGGTCAGGCCGGGTAAAGGAAGTTTGGGGAGGGCCCGAAGTGCATCCCACGTGGAGTGCGGGCGTCGGGCTGAGCCAGGGATTGCTTGGTGAACAGATTGGTGTGGCTGGGGCTGCTTGGGGTGGGGGCATCAGGGGCGACCCAGGCTGGCGGTGCAGGGCCCCAGGGCCAGAGTGTTCTCAGATGTTCCTGAGCCGGGGCAGCTCAAAACAAAACAACCAAACAATAACCAAACATACCTGGGTAGGACAAAGCTAGCAGTAGAATGCCAAACACGCCAGGGCACGGAGTTCGGGCTAGTGCAATCAGTAGTTTGGGTGTGAGGTGATGACTATAAAAAAAGCACGTTGTGTGTTTTTGTCAAAAACAAGCTAGCTGTTACTGTTTGTAGTCGAGCTGCACAGGGTCCTGAGTAACTGGCAGTATTCAAGCACCGAATTTACTGCCGGTAAGGTGGAGTCACTGAGTAAGTTTCAGGTCATTAATAGTCACCGTGTGTGTGGAGGGAAACAGGTCCTCTCCCACTGGCTGTCAGGCCCACAGCGGGCTCCCAGGAGAACCAGCGAGGGGACAGCCACGGAAGGATGAGCGTGGTGGCCCAGAAAGGAGGGAGAGACAGAGGGTGCAGAGCTGTTCTCCTCTGTCCTTTCTTTCTGCAAATATTTACTGAGCTCTACGGTGCATCCGGCACTGTTTGTGTGTGTGTGTGTGTGTGTGTGTGTGTGTGTGTGTGTGTGTGTCTGCCTGGCACATAGGAGGCACCTGGCAGATGCGTGGGGGGATGTTGAATGAATAAATGAACGAAGGAAGAAACCAGAAGTGCTGGAGATACACGGCCACCCAGTCTTTCCTCAACGGAAGGTTTCACTTTTGCCGCCCTTCTCCCCCCATCTAGCATTCCGCCCTTGACTTCCTGGAGGTACCTCTGAGGACAGGAGCCTGGGAGCCAAGACTTCATTCAGTTGAAGCCCTGCCCACAAGCAGGTCACCTGACGTCATTGTTAAATGCTGTGCGTTGGCCGCCTGCTCCAGCTGTGAGCCTTGGCAGGAGCACTGTTAGCTGGAGTGCCCCTGCGAGGCCTTTTGGAGGAGGCGCTGTCGTACGGGAGGCCTGGAGTTGGAGCGAGCGTGCGAGGACGAGGGGAAGGATCGGCTCCCCGATTCACGAGATCGCGAAGAGGGTTTGTCTGGAGCGGAGAGCGAGGGCAAGGGAGGTAGGACAGGCTGGCGCGCAGCGTTTGGGAGCCACAGTGGATCTTTGGATGGCGGAATGAGCCACCATTCGAAAGAAAGCACTTTTATTTGTAAGCTGTTTCACAAAGACTCCAGAGGGGGTCTCTAATCATGGTTCTGGAAATGAAGGCAAATCATCTATTTCAGAAATCAATGCTGCTGTCAGGGTTTGGATGGGAAAGTGTCCAGTTATACCAGAGATCAAAAGAGCTGTCGTCTTCCACCAGGGGCAGTTTGGATTAGCTTCAAGCAAAAACTCTATACTGGTCAGGGGATTACGAAAAAAGAAAGGAATTGCAATTACTAATAGTCTGATAATAAGGGCTAACATATACTTCGTGCTTATTCTGTGCCAGGCCTGCGTTAACCCATTTGATCCTCCTAGCAACCCTATAAGGGGCGTGCTGTAATCCTCCCCAGGTTACAGCTGGGAGACAGAGTCACAGAACAGTACCTTGCCCAGGACTTGAACCCGTGCATCTGGTCCACAGCCCATTCATAAGCACTCTGTGCCGTTGACAGAGAAACCGAGATTATAAGCCAACCCCAGCTAAGCCGAAGCTAATAGCTGGAATAAACAGAGCTCCAGATGGCCATGGCCTTGAGCTGAAACAGAAACAAAGGCCACGTCACAGTGCTCGCTCCGCAGGCACAGGAGTCTGAGGACATGGTTGCCCCCAGTTGCCATCAAGGCAGCCCTTGCTGGAAAAAAAGCCAAAAAGCAGAAGCAGCTGTAGCAGAGATCCATCCAAACCAGAGCCCCAGGCCCCAGACTGCTCTTGGGCAGAGAAAGGCTCCTCCGGATTCCCAGACGCTGCAAAAAACTAGCCAGGATGTGTAGCAGATTTCTGCCAAAAAAAGGACAGGAAGCCAGAAAAGAGGCCTGAAAAAGACTCCTCAAGCATCAGAAGTCTAGTCCTTTTCTCCTCCTAGTACACTCTCCAGGAAAGCGACCCGCCCCACCCAAAAAAACCCCAGCAGCCCCGAGCCCAGGAACTCCTCGTCCTGGTCTCACCCCAGGCCTGACAAGGGAGGGCTTCTGAATGTGCGGGCCGGCCCTGCATTCCTGGCGAGGAACCACCACTGGCTTAGATGCCTTTTGAATAGTTTATAAGGCTTTGCTCACTCTGGTTGGTTATCTTCTTTTGTTCTCAGTTGGTTTTGCTAAAGAGTTAAAATATTAAGGTTTCATAAAATTAGTAAGCCAAGTGTATAGAAGCCAAGCGTCTGAGTAACTCCGTTCCATCCGGAGGAGCTGTAAATAGATTGCATTAGCACTTAAAATAACTGCATTCAGTAAGTGATTATGGCGGGGACCATGAGCTAACTGTGGTCAGACGGCCGACGGCCTCGGGACTGCAGGGCTGGATCCTGAGTCCATTTGGAGTTGTGTGATCCTGGACGCCGTTCCGTGCCTTGGATTGAGAAATCAGACTTTCCATGAGCTTATATTTCAAGTGAATAAATAGTGATGGTAAGGCTTAATTTGAAGAAGAAATCAAGCTTGGCAGTGGGTGAGGCCAGCTGGGGTGGAGGGACTGACAGGCTGAGACTGCCTCTGACCCTGCCTAGGCTGTTACCTGACCAGGTGACCGGCCCCCGAACCTTCAGAGCCTCAACAGTGAGGGGATTGGACCAGGTGATCTCTGAGGGCTCTTCCAGCTGGAATGGTGTGTGATTCTTGTAAGAAAGCTAGTCTCTGAAGAATTGTGGTAACCTCATCCTTGTTTTAAAGCCTGGGCTGGCTTCTTTAAGAGTTATTTCTTTTTCTTAAGTTATCGATGGTTAAAGCCAGGGTTCGGGTTGAATGCCTGTGGCCCACTTGGGTCTGGTTGCCTCGTACTGCAGCTTTGTGCTGTCTGCTGCAGGTCCCCAGGTGACCACTGCGGTGGCATGTCCAGCCCCAGGAGGTGAGCTCCACTGAACCCGGTGACCCTTGCTGTTTCCCAGGGGCTCCGAGGCTGGGCTGCATGTGTCCTCTGGAGTGAGATCCGTCCTGAGCCCTTTCTCCTTCCTTCCCCATCTTCTCTGCCGTTAACAAAAAGAGAGAAAATTAATGTCAGCAGAGAAAATGAGAAGAGTGTAGCCATCCCAAATGGTTCCCGTTGAAGAGGCATGTCTGTTGCCGCTGGAAGGGCAGAGTTCAGCTTTTGGAATTAGTGCCATGAGTTCTATTTCTAAGTTCATTCAGAGCATTTATTGAACACCTTCTGTGTACTTAGAAGGTCCAGATAGAAGGAATCAGAGGTGAGAAAGGCTGGGTAGCCCGTGATCTCAAGAAGTTCGTAGTAGGTCATATCACACCCGGCTTAAGGAGTCAGATCACCACTTTGTAAAGGGATGACTTCTCGTATGTGACTTAAACTCTCTAAGTTTCAGTTTCCTCATCAGTAAAATCATTATAAAAATAATGGTGCATACATACCTATGTCATAGGTTTGTTGAAAGATGGAAACACCTCATTATATGAACTTAGTGCTTAGAACTGTGCCCAGTGCATTACTAGAACTGGATCAGTGTTAGCTGTAATAATAATTAGCATCATCATCGTCATCATCGTCAAGGAGTCCGCTCAGTAGAGGAAGCACTATAATGATGTCTCCCTGGGGATAAGGTGCGTGAGTGGCTTAAAGAAGGCGTCACAGAGAAGGAGGGTGATGCGGGACCTGTGTCCTGGAGGCTGACTTGGGGTTTGCCAACAAATATGTTAGAAAAGCTTCTCTGGGCAGAGAGACTCAGACACCACGTTGCCTGTCGTCACCCTGTGAAACCCCCAGGCGTTGTCCGTACCATCTGAGAAGTGTGTGACTTCTCTTGAATGAAGAGCTGCATGCCTGGAATGCCTGGGATTTCACAAATGTCATCTCATTAACCTTCCTTAGAGTATGTGACGCCCAGGAGAGAGCAGTGTATAGCAGCCCCAAGACCTTCCTGATTGACGCTTAGTTTGTTTTCCATGTTTTGGGAATTCCTCACAAGGAAAGACTTGTCACATCTTAAGGAAAAAAAAAAGTTTGGGAGCCCACAGATACCCTATTATTTTCGATTCCTAGGATGAATTGTCAAGTCAGTGTGTTCTGTAATAGCAGTCCTCCACAGCGTCATGTGGCAGCAGCTGGTCCCTCACCAGGAGATCATCGTGCCTCCTCGGGCACATGGTGGTTTCAGAGGGCGTATTGTTGTGGCTGGAATTTTCAGTAATTTTCAAATTTAAATAAGCTCTGTCTTAATGAGTCAGAGCCTTGTGCAATATTTTCAAACCTCAGGAAACATCTTTTTCATTAGTTGTGCAATCAGATCTCAAGGAGAAGACGGCAGGCCTGTCTGCCTGATAAACTGTTTTATTTTTTCATTTTTTTCTGAGAGTTTGGTACGATTCGTGGTAGACTTCCCTTCCACATAGGCTCGGGCGAGATTTTACTAGATCGTCCAACAGTTGAGCCATCTCACACCCCAGGACTAGGGGCGCTGTCTCTTCGGTGCCAGTATTCCAAGCGGCATCCCTGCTCGGTGGGGATGGATGGACACAGAGGGTTCTGCCAGTTGGGGTTGTCCCGGCTGATGGCTGCCAACTGGATACAGAGGAGGGAAGGCTCAACGTTCAGCAGTCACGTCTGCTTTTCTCTGGCAGAGGGTGAGCTAGCCTGGGGGATGGGGGGACAGGGACAGTGTTCTCCAGGACAGCCAGGTGGTAGGAAACATCAGTGGGCAGAACAGTGACCAGAAGAGCTACCACCACTGGGTGCTTTCTGGGAGCTGGGCACTGTGCTCTTTGTGTTATGGGCCAAACTCGTGCTTCCCTCACCGTCACCCAGGGAGGGAGGGGCATCGTTCCGTTCTCCAGCTGGGAAGAGATGAGGCTCCAGGAAGTGACTGATAATTGTGCAAGGCTACCCAGTAGAGGGAGGTAGAGCCAGGATTTGAACCCAAGTCTGCCTCACTCCAAGATTATTCTTAAGATGTCTTTGACCCAGGTGTTACTTAGAAACGTGTTCCTTAATCTCCAGATACTTGTGGGGTTTCCAGCTCGCCTTCTGTTATTGATTTCTAGTTCAGTTTCACTGTGGTCTAGGATCATGCTTTGTATTTCTCTTCTTCTTTCTTTTTTTTTTTTTTTTGTCTTTTAAATTTGTTAGGATGTGTTTTCTGGTCAAGGATGCGGTCTCTCTTGGTGAATGTTGCATGTGAACAGCAGAATCTTCTGCTGTTGTTGGGTGGCGTGTTTCATAAACATCAATTAGGTCTAGTGGATTGATAAGGTCAACTATATCCTACTGATTTTCTGCCTGCTTGGTCTATCAGTTTCCGGAAGATGGATGTTGATGTCTCTGGAGTCTACTCTGGAGCCCTGAACTGCTGTCTCCTTTACGGCCTCCCAGTTTGTGGAAACCTGGGTTCTGACCACACAACCATCTCTGTGTCTCCACCACAGAGAGCGTGTGCTCTTTACCAGGGAGCCTGTGGTCTGCATGCTGAGTTTTCAGGCTAAGTTTCTATTGAACATTTACTGGTCAAGAAATGGCCTGAGTTGGGGTTTCTTAGGTCCTAGTTTGACATTTCTCCACCAATTTGACCTTTTTGGCTCTGGAAAATGTAGCCCAATGTGGTTCAGCCCTCATTGGAAAAAACCCAGGAGGAGAAGTCTGATAATAGCACAGAAGGCATAGGAGGAAGGGCAAGAGTTTGAGACCATCTAGAAGGGCCCCATGCGCACTGATCCTTTTCTGTCTATGGGGTCCTAGAACACTCTCATCCAAGGCTCTTCTCTTGGAACGCTCACCGTTGGTCAGCCATATAGTTCTTCATCCTCTGAAAAATACAGCTGTGCCCTCACCTTCCACAACCCATCTCTAACCACATCAACTCTCCATTTTCATGTTTTCTGGGATTTTGTGGACAAGGACACTTCTGCCCTCGCAGAGACACTGTTGACTGGCCAAAGACACCAGTTGGCTGTGGACAGAATCCCAGTGCACAAAATCTGAGTGTGGAAGGTTCTCGCAGGTCCCATAACCCAACCCTTCACTTCAGAGAGAGGCACCCAAAGGGAACACGACTCTCACAAGCTGCTTAGCTCATCGGGGCAGGAGGATGGTGGGTCAGTGTGGGCTCCATCCTGAGGCCCAAGGTAGAGCCCTTGAGCCCTTCCCTCCTCAGCTGTACCTTCCTGCTAAAGCAGGGGGTTATTTGGGAGAGGCTGGGGTCCATGCACACGATTCCCATGAGGCAGAAACAGTGGGTGCTTTCACTTAGTCTCCCATTACAAAATGATGCTAAAGAAAACTCCTCCCCCACCCCCGCCAAAAATAAGCTCCTTGGGTTGGAAGATGACAAAAAGCTATCCGTATAATGACTGACTTCTCCTCTCAAGAGTTCTTGGCACCTATTAATGCCCTTGAACCATAATTACAGTGCTCTTGCTAAAAAGAAAAAAATTAGTATAAATATAGTGGTGGGCACACCAGATAAACCAGGGCTGAGATGCTTCAATGTCTTTTAAGCTGTGGCCTGATTTTCCTCTCTCAGCATAAAGACTCTTTTGAATCTCTTTTCACCGTACTGTTTAGACGTCATGGGAAATGCATTTATACGTTTGATGGCATACTGCACTATGCCAGTGTTTGAAAGTTATAAATACACTTTAATCACATCACAAATAAAAGAAAAAAGATTCAGGATTCCACCATTATTCCAACAGCTTCATCATTTCTGTCCCCAGCATTACCACCATTTGGTTAACTAGTCCTTCTTTGTGTCCATTTGGGCCACGTTTGCCCCAAAACAAACATTTTTGTGTTCATGGTTATTTCTGAATCTAGGGTTATTCTTCTGGGATAGATACTAAGAAGTGCAATGACTGGATGGAAGGTTAAGTTTCTTTTATGGCCCTTGGTGTATGCCACGGGCCATAAATTTTTTTCCAGGTGGTTGCCAAATTATTTTCCAGGGGGTTGTACCCATATCCGTTGCCTTCAGCTATAGAGTTACCCACCTCCTAAGTCACTGACAGCTGGGGCAGAAGAAGCCAAGAAGAAATTCTCCTGAAAGAAATCCTTCAGGATACATGGAATAGGATGGTACCAAAACGGTCACTCTGCTCAGTCAGTAAATGACCTGGTCTGTCTTGAAGTGATTTTTATTCCCAGATTGACTGCTTTTAGGAGATATGCAATGTTTGGGGTAGAATGAGAACTTTTAAAGTTTGATTTTACCTGCGGATGGAGTTGTGATTACAGACTGGAAGGGGGATTGTGTGGTCGTCAGGTCATCTGGTCCAACACTTGTGTTTTCATTGAGGGGCCAGGACCATTGAGGGGATGTGAAAGCCCGAGGTCACAAGCCAGGCTGTGACAGAGACTCTGAGTTTCTGGACGCCCAGCCCACGGCTCTCTGCACTCAGCCTCCCGGATGCCAGCTCTGTCCAGGATGCAGGAGGAGGCCAGACTGTTTGTGCTTGTTTGGAAAAGTGAGCAATATGTTTATTCGATTGTTTGGTTACACACAGACCGAAATACAACTGGAGCGTCATACATAAAATGCAATTCTCCAGTAGCCACATTAAAGAAGTAAAAAGAAACAGTGACTTTTTTCTTTTTTTTTTAACGCTGTTCTATTGAGATATTATTCACATACCATAAAATTCACCCTTTTAAAGCGGCTAGATCAGAGTTTTTATATACTTACAGAGTAGTGCAACTATCATCACTGTGCAATTCTAGAATACTTTCCTCTCTCCAGAAAGCAGCCCGGTACCGGTTAGCAGTCACCGCGTACTTCCTTTCTGCCCTAGGCAACCACTGATCTCTTTCTGTCTCTATGAAGTTCCCTATTCTGGACATGGGACATTTCATATAAATGGAATCATACATTTGTGGTCCTTTGTAACTGGCTTCTTTCACTGACCGTAATGTTTTCAAGGTTCATCCATGTTGCGTGTGTCCATGCTTCATTCCGTTTTATGATCCAATAATATTCTGTTGTGTGAATGTAGTAAGGCCAGACTTTTATTTTATCTCCTCTTCCTGTTGGGGAAATCCTAATCCCAGCCCCAGAAGTCACCTTGACAGTGACTAGACGGCTCAGATGGCTCAGAAGAAACTGGAGCACAGGATGCAGGAAGCCAGCCTGGAAAATAAGAATATTCCATAAGGATGGGAATTACATACTGAAAGGAAAAGATCAGGAAGTGCACTTTTCAGATTTATTAGATCATATGATATTTTTTTGGAGCTGGAAATGATGTTGGAAATGGTCTAGTCTGCCCCTCGTCTTACTGATGAGGTAACTGAGACCCAGAGAGGGGAAGTGGCTTGTCTTGGGTCTTTACTTCTCGCTTGAGCCAAAGATTCCTTCTGACTTTTGTCTCAGCTTTACAAGTTACCCTGCTCACACCTCGAAGACAACGTTCATCAGCAAACGGGCAGGGGGTACCTCTCAGGAAGAACTGTGCCCTTCCTGGACGGAGGGCCTTGCTTCACCATCACATCCCCGCTTCTCCTTTCCCAAGCCCCAGGCCCACCCTCCCGGACCAGGGGCTACAGGAGGGTGGCTGCTGACAGCTCAGGAGTGTGTCCCAGACCCTTAATAAATGGACCCGTCACCGCCCAGCCCGCTGCTCGCAGCTGGAGGCTTCGGGAGCCTGCGCTGGCTTGGCCACTTCAGACACAACAACCGGGAGGAAGGAGCTGGAGCGGGAGGGGAACCCAGCTGAGAAATCTGGGGAGGTCAGGACGGGAGCCAGGTGCTTATCAGGAGGAAAGTTAATGGTGTTTTTGTGAGCGGAGCAGTCAGCTGTTTCCTCAAAGATGATGATAGACGCATCATTCGGGTGTTCAGGAGACTTCTGAAAAAGGAAATCGTGCGGTGGAGCTGATGGGAAACTTCTTTTTCTGACTATTTTCCTGACATCCGACAGGTCAGAAAACAACGATTAAAGGCAACGATACCCAGCAAACCCAAACATTCACCATGAGGATGCAAGCGAGGACTTTTTTTTTTGCCAGCGAGACTGAAAAGCGGTTATCAATGACAGGCACCTTTAGACATAGACGCATTGTTCTGGAAAAGGCGTCTTTTACCAGTAGAGCTGAAGCTGCAGAGAACTGGGCCGTGCGCATGACTGACGGCCAGCTGGCCGGGTGCCCCCCGAAAGCCGTTCCTCCTCCAGAGAGGCTGCTTAGACGTGTTCGGGTCGCCTTTTTCCCCCTTCACTTCACCTGCCGAGTCTTTTCCAGCATCACCGGCAGCAGCCTGGTCCCAGCCCCTGCAAACAGTCACTCGCTCAGGGCCCATGGATAGGGGGGACGGGTTTGCAGTCTGAGGTCTGGCGTCAGGTGAGCTTTTCCCGCTCTGAGCCGTCTGAGAGACCGCGCCGGAAAGCCAGGGGCTGCCGGGTCTTGGAAGTGCCGGTGTGGGCTGGAAATTGAGGCCAGGTTCCCGGGCTCCTCCCCGCTCTGCCTCCTTTAGGAGCAGAGAAATGGGTCACACGTAACTCTCCTGAATTTTACTTCTTCATTTGTCTGCAAAAGACAGAGAGTGTAGTGGTCCATCATCCAATTATGCATCTTAAAAAAAAATAACAGTTGCTACCTGCGAATTCAGTTTCTTTTGACAAAAATAGGGCTGAGGGCCCTTGGCCATGGGAAGCTTGATTCCAAAGCTGTGTCTTTTCTGTTTTGATCTGTCTCACTTAGATTTGCAGACGGTGGCCCTGAGAGGTACAGGACTTTAAGGTGATTGTAGACGTCAGCCGGCTGCCTTGGTCACAGCCAAGTGATGCCTCTCTCTCCTGAGCGTTTTCCCTGCAGGGTTCAGAGAAACCTAGCTGCACGGGCCCCTCTGCCCTGGAATCTGCAGCCGCAGCACCGATTAGAATGGGGGTCTGGTTTCCTGGAATGTGCAAGGTCTCGCTTCTGTTTCTGCTGTCTCCACGCTCCAGACCAGCGTTGGGCCAGACTCTGGGTTGGAGCCGTGGCTGACAGGTTTTCCTTGGAATTTAATGGAGGGGGACGGACAGAATCCAGTCACTCAAACTGAAAGCATGGAGAAGATGAGTCTTGCAGGGCATCTCTGCTGCGGTCACTGAGTTACGCTTTTTTTTTTTTCTCCCCCAGGCAACCACTCTTGCAAAAAGGAGGCCCCGTCCCCTTTGCACTTCATGCATCCTTAGCCATTAGGGACCTGTTTAAATTGATTTGTCTCCTGACCCTCAGGGAGAAAGCAGTCAAAGTTCGGCAGAAGAGGAAGCATTCTGGGTTTCTCTGCTGTCCCGGCTCCTTTAACTGCAGCCCGCCTGATCTCTGTCTCCCCCTCGGCTGGTCTGGCCTCCTCCTCCTGTGCCCCTCAAGGTGATTCTCGAATTCATCATGCAACCTCACAAAGGAGCCTTTCTTAGTGAAAAGGCATCCTGCTGCCTTCCCTGGATGTGGACCAGCCCCCCTCCTAGCTGCGAGGTGTCGGGTTACTGAAACGCCCGCTTCCTGGCCCTGTCTCCATGCGCCTACACACCTGGCACAGGTGTCTTACTCGGGCCTCGGGTGCCCGCGCTTGGCCAGAGTTGTGGAGGCCACCTTCCAATCCTGCCATCAAAAGTCGTGGCAGGGTGAAGCTCAGTCTTCCAGCATCTCTCTTTCCGTGGTGCCCGCGGCTGGCCTCCCCATCCGCTGGCCTTGGCCTGCAGCCCTCATTCTCTCTGCTGTTTCATCCCCAGCAGAAGGAGAGGGACCTTTGGCTCAGGGCAGTGTGGTGCCCAGCGTTCCAATCCCCCTACTCCCACACCCCAGCCTCACCAGGCTCCACTTGGCCTCTAGGTAAAGGTGCCGAACAGTGAGTGGAATGGGCCCGGTGAGAACAGACCCCTGGGCCCACGCGGATGATGTGCCGGACGTGTAATCATTTCCTCCTGGGGGGGGGGGTCCCCTCCGGATTTGGGCCTGGATTTATTTACCAGGCAAGTAGCCTCTTTGTAGTTACTTTTAATCTCGCCATACTAGGGACAGAGAAATACTCAGATGTGACCCTGGGACCCTCTCAAGGTGAAGAAGAGGACAGCCTCCGGCATACACCCCCATGGCAGTGCATTCTGAGGCATCACTGGTTTCTAGGCCTGAATCTAGGCTGGTCCTTGGAGGATGGGGTTCCAGAGACTGGACCTCACATGGGGAGCCCCTGCTCGGGGTGCTTTGGCTGTGGGAGGGTGGCTGATGACAGGTGAGGAGTGCGTCCCAGACCCCTTACTCAACTGAGCCATTCCCGAAGGCTATTTTAAGTTTCCATGACACCCCACTGGAAGCCTGCTGTGTTTGCTCCTTTATTTACAGTTTCGGAGCCTGTGGGAGACTGGCTGGCTGTGTCTGCTGGAGGCCAAGAGAAATTTCCCAAGGCTTTTGGGTAGGACTTTGAGTTCAGAGCAGTTGCGGGTCCAAGCTGGCATCTCAGGGGTCATTACTTCTTCTGGTCCTTCAAATGAAAATGCGAATATGTTTTCCATTGGCTTTCACTTCCAACCTCTGTACAATGCATATGTGCCCTTGCCTTCAAAAGAACGTTATTTCTTTTGTCACTTATGCCCAGGTCCACACACGGAAGGAAGAGAGGGCTGGACCGGAAGTGTCAGGGGGACTGGGGCCGAGCAGGAGTGAGGCTGCCCTGACCAGCCTGCCACAGTCCTTTGGCAAGTAGACCCTGGATGAATCCAGCCATCATTCTGGCTGAGGTGCTTTCTTCCTGTTTTGTCCTTTCCTCTGCATCTTGTCGACTTGCTACGATTAGTAGTCTTTAAAGTATGACTGACTTTGCTGGCGTTTAAAGTTGAAGAAATTAGGTGAAAAATCACAAGTGAGTTCTTCCCTTTCTCTGTGGAGCCGAGAGGGACCTTGGAAGCCACCCGATTAAGCCTCCTTATTTTAAAGAGAGGAACCTTCGGCACGAGGGGCTTGCCGCGGTCGCACGGGTTGCCTCACGGAGTGTGAGCTGTACCAGGCATCTTAGATCACAGGAGGGGGGTGTCTGCCCGCTAGCGTATGGGACGTTTCCTCGGCTCCTATAGACTGACTGCCTGTGGGCTCCTGGGCTCAGCCAGATTAGGGCAGCATCTCCATCAGGTCCTGAGCACGTGTGGTGCTTCTCAATACTTCATGTGCACTCTGGGTTTTAAAACAGATGAGTTTGGAAAGTAGGCAGGGCCAGCCTCATGGGTGTGCCACCCCCTCAGGAGGAGCCCACCCCTGGCTTAATGCCCTGCTGTGACCAGCTTGGAATTCTTAATAATTTTGGAACAAGGGCCCTCCACGTTTTCCTTTTGCACTGGGCTCTGCAAATTATCTAGCTGGTCCTAAATGTGGGACGGTTTTTGAGAACATGCTGTTCCCGTTGAATAAAGGAGGATTTATTTCTTTTCCCTCGAATATACTGTGTTTTGTTTTCCCAATTAGCCCTGCTCACCAACTCTGTTGAGAATTTGGAGAGCGCGATTGTTCTTGCTGGAAGGGGAGGTTGCGTTGTTCATCTTGAATCCTGGCTCTGAGCTCTCGGACCTGGAAGTGGGAAGTGTGTCCCCACAACTGCAAGAGCTGCGGGGGACTGGAGGCTGGGTGAAAGAGCTGGGACCTGGAAGGGAGGCCACAGAGGCAGAGCAAAGAGTCCAGCTGGGGAGCCAGACAGATGGCCGCTCGCCAGCTCTGAAGCTTTGAGCATCGTGCTTGACTTCTCTGATCCTCCGTTTGTTTCCCCATCTCTGTAGCCTGGAGGTAAGATCCTCCCTGCAGGTTTGCAGGAGTGGAGAGTGTGCATTAAGGAATCTTGGGAGATAGAGCTGGGGACTCAAAGCCACGTGATGGAGGGAGTTGTGGATGAGACAGGAGATGAGGATGTCCTTGGGGGTCCTGCAGTAAGTTCATGCACCCCAAGTGGCAATTACTCAGGGAAGACACCGAAAATGGGCCAGACCTGCCCGAATTAGAATGTAGAAGTGGGATTCTTAGAAGTTTCAGAAGTGTGGGAGGAGCCTTTTGGAGGTGTTGAGATGCACCGGGGAGTGCAGGGCTGAGAACTGGGAGGTGAGAACCCAGCTCGTGGCCTCGAGACGGGCATGGGGTTTAGTGCTTTTTGTGCTTTTCTCATTTAGGACTCCCAACTCCCAGAAGTAGTGGTATTATCTCCATGTTGTAGGAGGGGAGAATGAGGCTTGGACAGGCAGAGCCGCTGCCTGAAGCGACACAGCTGTGAGGGGCAGAGAATCGGGACTGGAGGCCAGGTCTGCTCTGGAGTCACTCTGGCATTAACAAGGAGGCTTGCGACCTTACCCAGCCTTGCTGACCCTGCTAAGAATGTTCTGAGGTTGGAGTCCAGCTTGGCCTTCCTGTCACCCTCGGACACTCTGGGTTTGTGAACCTGAGCTGCTAAGCCGGGGTGGGAGAGGGTGGGCAGCTCCGCATGGAGAAGGGACAAGGGACCAAGGGACGGGGCCGAGGGACAGAGCGTCCAGATCCAATTCTAGGCCAACTGTAGCCAGATGTGGAGCAGGGGCCATCCTGGAGGGCCGCCTTGGTCCTCCTACAGTGGAAACAAACTTATGGTTACCAAAGGGGAAAGGTTGGGGGGAGGGATACATGAGGAGTTTGGGAGTAACATATACACACTACTATGTATAAAATAGATAAACAACAAGGACCTACTGTATAGCCCAGGGAACTACACTCAATATTCAGTAATATCCTATAAGGGAAAAGAATCTGAAAAAGAACAGATATATATAGATTTAGATGTAGGTTGATATGTATAGATATGTATAACTGAATCACTTTGCTGTACACCTGAAACTAACACGACGTTGTAAATCAACTCTACTCCAGTATAAAAACAATTAAAAATCAAGTGTATCCATGGCACACTGGCCATGGTGACTTGTCGGTCACTGAGAGTCCTGGCTGGCAGAGGCAGTGTGTCCTGTAGGTGTAGCTCAGGTGTCCTGCTGGCCTGGCTCGGGCATCCCCCTCTTAACACTGTGAGCCAGCCACGTGCTCTGGGGGGTCAGGGAGCCACGAGGGTGGGACCCAGTCCTGGCCCCTGGCAAGATTTGGTACTCCCACCTACCCCTGGCAGGTCCAGTGTTATGGGATCTGAAAGGGGCACCCTCTTAAGAAAAAGAATTCACAATTATGAATACAGCAGTAGGCATGGAAAGGATTCCTTACTTAGACAGAAAACAAACTGCCACAAATTAAAATTTTTTTAAGTGGACAAATTCTACAAACTCCACAAAACCCAGAAAACTGTCATGATGTTGTTAGTAACTACTGGATCCACTTTCACCTTTAAAATACTCCTCCCCGCCGCCCCCCCCCCCCGTATTTTTTGGCTGTAGATTCTTTGATCGCCTTTTCATGTGACATATTTTGTAATGTTTCCTCTGAAGAGAATAGAATTATTTCTTCTTCTTATTGTCATTATTATTATTACTACTATTATTGTTAGTTTAGTCTTTCCTCTGGCATATTTCTCCACGACCCACATACTTCCAGGCCAGATCACCGTACTCTATACAACCTCTGGCCTGCAGCAGGGGCGCTGGCACGGTGGCATTAGCAGTGCCCCTGGAAACCATTTCTGTCCCAGGATAGATAACTAGAGCCAGAAGTGACTTCAAAGCACATAAATTAAATGCAAAGCAAAATGATCCCTCTAGTTTTACTTTCCTCTTAGCCACATCCCCAAATGCCCACAGCACTCCTACAGGACAGGAGATGTGTGACGGAGGGAAGGAGACAATGGTTTCAACCAACTGCAGTTTAAATATTTCATTTCTACAGATTTTCCAAAAGCATTTGCTTTGGAAAGCTGAATGCTTTGCTAGAGCCCTCGCAGGGCAAATGCGGGCCGGCTCTAGGGCAAAGCCTTGTTTACCTTCACTCTAAATCCACTTATGCTTTGGATTATTGTAGCTGTGCTGGGATTCAGGATTATCCACTGGAGAGAGCCCAGGAGACCTGGCCAGGGTTCCCAAAGCTTCATGGTTTGTGGGCACCCTTGATGTCTCAGTAATTTTTCATGGCACCTAGGCCAAAAGAAGGATCTGACAGTTCCATTTATCAAGTATTATAATTAGGTCCCAACACCTTAATAAGTTTTTGTGTCCTTGTAACCTATTAGTCATTTGACAAAAAAAAAAAAAAGAAAAGAAAAATGATATTTTAATTTCATTATTCAATAACCACAATTACTTACAAAATTAATACAAATGATCTTTGCACACCTGTTGGGAGCCACACAGCCTCTCAGATCTTGGAATCAGATTGGACACTGCCAACCCATTTCCAGTTCAACATTGATTTTTGTACAGTACTTTCTTTTAATCACAGAGACCACCAGAAATCCAAATTCACAAAATATGGAATCATCAAAAGAATGTAGTGCAATCTGATTTTGAAACCGTGAATGGCCTAGAGCTCGTTCTCAAGGTGTCCAGCAGATATCAAGTATCGCTGTGTTTCCCCAGAAGACATGAAATATCCTGTGAGATATTTCATGAGATATTTGCTATGGCACTCAGGGGTGGTTCAGGGCAGAGTGAGAACAAATGCATTAGGACCGGCAAGACTTCTTTCTTCTTGCTTCACCTCTCATCTTTACCTGACACTTTTGCCTTAAAGATGAATGAAACACACATTTTGATGTATTTAAAGCACATGTGCAATTGTGTGTTAAATCTTTTGAGAGAAACACAGGTAAAAGTCTGTCCTTTGATTCGTAGTCCCCTCGTGATTTTCATTTTCACTGCAACAAATTTTCTTCAGTGTGATCATGTATGTCCAGTACTTAACTTACTGTCTGGCTTTTTTTCAGTAAACACTTAATAATGGAAGTGTCTGTTAATTCTGATTCTGATAATAATCACTGAAACTTTTCAACACTGTGTCTCTCTTTCCTCATGTAAGTAAGTTGTTGAAAGTAATTAAGAAGTATCATCTGTAAAACTCCAGAGATGATGGTTCCAAGGAAGCAGCATTTGTGGAGTTTTGCGCATGACTAGTAGTTTACAAAGGGGAAAGATGAATCATTATTATCTTTGGATGGGAATCTGGCAATTGTAAAACTCGTAAAATTATAGTAAATGGCTACTCTTAATGGGTCATTTGTTGTGTTTAAAATTATGAATGATAAATATTTATTAGGGAAGTGGAAAGATCTGTCTTTGTAAAATGTTGTGACATCATTCTACTAATCCTAGTTATTCACAATTTTTCTGTTTAAAATCACGTAGTACGTCATTCAATTTTCTCTTTTTGAGAATTATTTTGATATCCTAGGTTCTTTGCTTTCCACATAAATTTTAGAAATAGCTTATCAATTTCTACAAAAACTCCTGCTGGGGTTTTCACTGGGAGTATGTTGAATCTGTAGATCAATTTTGGGAGAATTGATAGCTTAATAATAGGGAGTCTTCTGACCCACATGTATGATGTCTCTCTCCATTTATTTAGGTTTTCTTTAATTTATTTCAGCAGTTTTGTAGCTTCCAGTGAACAGGTCTTGCACATATTTTATTCAACATTTTCCTAAGTATTTAATATTTTTGATGGTGTGTTATGATTGGTATTTTTAAAAATTTCAGTTTCCAATTGTTTACTGCTAATACATAGAAATACAATTGATTGTGCATATTGACCTGTTACCATGTGATGTTGATAAACTCACTTATTCTACGTAATATATTTATAGATTCTTTTTCTGTGTGGACCCTTATGTCATCTGCAAATAAAGACAGCTTTATGTCTCCTTTCCAATCTCTATGCCTTTAAATTTCTTTTTCTAATTAATTATTCTGTCTAGGACTTCAATAAAATATTGAATAGAAGTGGTAAGAATAGATGTCTTTGCCTTGTTCTCATTTTTAGAGGGAAAGCATGTAATCTTTCACTGTTAAGTATGATGTTAGTTTTAGGTTTTTTGTTGATTCCTTTTATCACACTGAGGAAATTCTCTTCTATTTCTAGTGTGCTATTTTTTTATATGAATGGACGTTCAATTTTGTCAGATCTTTTTTTGCGTCTATTGAGATGATCGCTTGGGTTTTCTTTTTTAGTATGTTAATTTGGTGAATTACGCTATTTAGTTTTCAGATGTTACACCAACCTTGTTTATCCTTTCCTGGGATAAACCCCACCTGGTCATGATATAGTATCCTTTTTCTTATATTGCTGAATTCTATTTGTTAAAAAATTTAAGCACATTTAGTCTGTGTTCATGCTGGATATTAGTCTATAATTTTCTTTTCTTTATTTATTTGAATTTTATTTTATTTATTTTTTTATACTGCAGGTTCTTATTAGTCATCGGTTTTATACACATCAGTGTATACATGTCAATCCCAATCTCCCAATTCATCCCACACCACCCCCTCCCCCCCGCCACTTTCCCCCCTTGGCGTCCATACGTTTATTCTCTACATCTGTGGCTCTATTTCTGCCCTGCAAACCAGTTCATCTGTACCATTTTTCTAGCTCCCACATATATGCATTAATATATGATATTTGTTTTTCTCTTTCTGACTTACTTCACTCTGTATGACAGTCTCTAGATCCATCCACGTCTCTACAAATGACCCAATTTCGTTCCTTTTTATGGCTGAGTAATATTCCATTGTATATATGTACCACAACTTCTTTATCCATTCACCTGTCGATGGGCATTTAGGTTGCTTCCATGACCTGGCTATTGCAAATAGTGCTGCAGTGAACTTTGGGGTGCATGTGTCTTTTTGAATTATGATTTTCTCTGGGTATATAGTGGGATTGCTGGGTCATGTGGTAATTCAATTTTTAGTTTTTTAAGGAACCTCCATATTGTTCTCCATAGTGGCTGTATCAATTTACATTCCCACCAACAGTGCAAGAGGGTTCCCTTTTCTCCACACCCTCTCCAGCATTTGGTGTTTGTAGATTTTCTGATGATGCTCATTCTAACTGGTGTGAGGTGATACCTCATTGTACTTTTGATTTGCATTTCTCTAATAATTAGTGATGTTGAGCAGCTTTTCATGTGCCTCTTGGCCATCTGTATGTCTTCTTTGGAGAAATGTCTATTTAGGTCTTCTGCCCATTTTTGGATTGGGTTGTTTCTTTTTTTAATATTGAGCTGCATGAGCTGTTTATATATTTTGGAGATTAATCCTTTGTTGATTGATTCGTTTGCAAATACTTTCTCCCATTCTGAGGGTTGTCTTTTCGTCCTGTTTGTAGTTTCCTTTGCTGTGCAAAAGCTTTTAAGTTTCATTAGGTCCCATTTGTTTATTTTTGTTTTTATTTCCATTACTCTAGGAGGTGGGTCAAAAAATATCTTGCTGTGATTTATGTCAAAGAGTGTTCTGTGTTTTCCTCTAAGAGTTTTATAGTGCCTGGTCTTACATTTAGGTCTCTAATCCATTTTGAGTTTATTTTTGTGTATGGTGCTAGGGAGTGTTCTAATTTCATTCTTTTACATGTAGCTGTCCAGTTTTCCCAGCACCATTTATTGAAGAGACTGTCTTTTCTCCATTGTATATCCTTGCCTCCTTTGTCATAGATTAGTTGACCGTAGGTGCGTGGGTTTATCTCTGGGCTTTCTATCCTGTTCCATTGATCTATATTTCTGTTTTTGTGCCAGTACCATACTGTCTTGATTACTGTAGCTTTGTAGTATAGTCTGAAGTCAGGGAGTCTGATTCCTCCAGCTCTGTTTTTTTCCCTCAAGACTGCTTTTGCTATTCAGGGTCTTTTGTGTCTCCATACAAATTTTAAGATTTTTTGTTCTAGTTCTGTAAAAAATGCCATTGGTAATTTGACACGGATTGCATTGAATCTGTAGATTACTTTGGGTAGTATAGTCATTTTCACAATATTGATTCTTCCAAATCGAGAACGTGGTGTACCTCTCCATCTGTTTGTATCATCTTTAATTTCTTTCATCAGTGTCTTATAGTTTTCTGGATACAGGTCTTTTGTCTCCCTAGGTAGGTTTATTCCTAGGTATTTTCTTCTTTTTGTTGCAGTGGTAAATGGGAGTGTTTCCTTAATTTCTCTTTCAGATTTTTCATCATTTGTGTATAAGAATGTAAGAGATTTCTGTGCATTAATTCTGTATCCTGCAACTTTCCCAAATTCATTGATTAGCTCTAGTAGTTTTCTGGTGGCATCTTTAGGATTCTTTATGTATAGTATCATGTCATCTGCAAACAGTGACACTTTTACTTCTTCTTTTCCAATTTGTATTCCTTTTACTTCTTTTTCTTCTCTGATTGCCGTGGCTAGGACTTCCAAAACTATGTTGAATACTAGTGGCGAGAGTGGCCATCCTTGTCTTGTTCCTGATCTTAGAGGAAATGCTTTCAGTTTTTCACCATTGAGAATGATGTTTGCTGTGGATTTGTCATATATGGCCTTTATTATGTTGAGGTAGGTTCCCTCTATGCCCACTTTCTGGAGAGTTTTTATCATAAATTAGTGTTGAATTTTGTCAAAAGCTTTTTCTGCATCTATTGAGATGGTCATATGGTTTTTCTTCTTCAGTTTGTTAATATGGTGTATCACATTGATTGATTTGCATATATTGAAGAATCCTTGCATCCCTGGGATAAATCCCACTTAATCATGGTGTATGATCCTTTTAATGTGTTGTTGGATTCTGTTTGCTAGTATTTTGTTGAGGATTTTTGCATCTATATTCATCAGTGATATTGGTCTTTACTTTTTGTTTTTTTTTAATTTTCTCTGTCTGGTTTTGGTATCAGGGTGATGGTGGCCTCATAGAATGAGTTTGGGAGTGTCCCTCCTTCTGCAATTTTTTGGAAGAGTGTGAGAAGGATGGGTGTTAGCTATTCTCTAAATGTTTGATAGAATTCACCTGTGAAGCCATCTGGTGCTGGACTTCAGTTTGTTGGAAAATTTTAAATCACAGTTTCAATTTCATTACTTGTGATTGGTCTGTTCATATTTTCTATTTCTTCCTGGTTCAGTCTTGGAAGGTTATACTTTTCTAAGAATTTGGCCATTTCTTCCAGGTTTCCATTTTATCAGCATAGAGTTGCTTGTAGTAGTCTCTTAGGATGCTATGTATTTCTCAGATGTGTGTTGTAACTTTTCTCTTTTCATTTCTAAAGTTATTGATTTGAGTCCTCTCCCTCTTTTTCTTGATGAGTCTGGCTAATGGTTTATCAGTTTTGTTTATCTTCTCAAAGAACCATCTTTTACTTTTATTGATCTTTGCTATTGTTTTCTTTGTTTCTATTTCATTTATTTCTGCTCTGATCTTTATGATTTCTTTCCTTCTACTAACTTTGGGTTTTGTTTGTTCTTCTTTCTCTAGCTCCTTTAGGTGTAAGGTTAGATTGTTTATTTGAGATGTTTGTTGTTTCTTGAGGTAGGATTGTATTGCTATAAAGTTCCCTCTTATAACTGCTTTTGCTGCATCCCATAGGTTTTGGATCATCGTGTTTTCATTGTCATTGGTCTCTAGGTATTTTTTGATTTCCTCTTTGATTTCCTCAGTGATCTCTTGGTTATTTAGTAGCATATTGTTTAGCCTCCATGTGTTTGTGTTTTTTACGTTTTTTCCCTGTAATTGATTTCTAATCTCATAGTGTTGTGGTCAGAAAACATGCTTGATATGATTTCAGTTTTCTTAAATTTACTGAGGCTTGATTTGTGACCCAAGATGTGATCTATCCTGGAGAACGTTCCATGCACACTTAAGAAGAAAGTGTAATCTGCTGTTTTTGGATGGAATGTCCTATAAATATCAATTAAATCTATCTGGTCTATTGTGTCATTTAAAGCTTGTGTTTCCTTATTAATTTTCTGTTTGGATGATCTGTCCATTGGTGTAAGTGAGGTGTTAAAGTCCCCCACTATTATTGTGTTAACTGTCGATTTCCTCTTTTATAGCTGTTAGCAGTTGCCTTATATATTGAGGTGCTCCTATGCTGGGTGCATATATATTTATAATTGTCATATCTTCTTCTTGGACTGATCCCTTGATCATTATGCAGTGTCCTTCCTTGTCTCTTGTAACATTCTTTATTTTAAAGTCTATTTTATCTGATATGAGTATTGCTACTCCAGCTTTCTTTTGATTTCCATTTGCATGGAATATCTTTTTCCATCCCCCCACTTGCAGTCTGTATGTGTCCCTAGGTCTGAAGTGGGTCTCTTGTAGACAGCATATATATGGGTCTTGTTTCTGTATCCATTCAGCTAGCCTGTGTCTTTTAGTTGGAGCATTTAATCCATTCACTTTTAAGGTAATTATCGATATGTATGTTCCTATTACCATTTTCTTAATTGTTTTGGGTTTGTTTTTGTAGGTCCTTTACTTCTCTTGTGTTTCCCACTTAGAGAAGTTCCTTTAGCATTTGCTGTAGAGCTGGTTTGGTGGTGCTGAATTCTCTTAGCTTTTGTTTGTCTGTAAAGCTTTTGATTTCTCCATCAAATCTGAATGAGATCCTTGCTGGGTGGAGTAATCTTGGTTGTAGATTCTTCCCTTTCATCACTTTAAACATGTCATGCCACTCCCTTCTGGCTTGTAGAGTTTCTGCTGAGAAATCAGCTGTTAACCTTATGAGAGTTCCCTTGTATGTTATTTGTTGTTTTTCCCTTGCCACTTTCAATAATTTTTCTTTGTTTAAGTTTTGCCAATTTGATTACTATGTGTCTTGGCATGTTTCTCCTTGGGTTTATCTTGTTTGGGACTCTCTGCGCTTCCTGGACTTGGGTGGCTATTTCCTTTCCCATGTTAGGGAAGTTTTCGACTATAATCTATTCCGATATTTTCTTGGGTCCTTTCTCTCTCTCTTCTCCTTCTGGGACCCCTATAATGTGAATGTTGTTGAGTTTAATGTTGTCCCAGAGGTCTCTTAGGCTGTCTTCATTTCTTTTCATTCTTTTTTCTTTATTCTGTTCTGCAGCAGTGAATTCCACCATTCTGTCTTCCAGGTCACTTATCCGTTCTTCTGCCTTGGTTATTCTGCTATTGATTCCTTCTAGTGTATTTTTCATTTCAGCTATTGTATTGTTCATCTCTGTTTGTTTGTTCTTTAAATCTTCTAGGTCTTTGTTAAACATTTCTTGCATCTTCTCAATCTTTGCCTTCATTCTTTTTTCGAGGTCCTGGATCATCTTCACTATCATTATTCTGAATTTTTTTTCTGGAAGATTGTCTATCTCCAGTTCATTTAGTTGTTTTTCTGGGCTTTTGTCTTGTTCCTTCATCTGGTACATAGCCCTCTGCCTTTTCATCTTGTTTGTCTTTCTGTGAATGTGGTTTTTGTTCCACAGGCTGCAGGGTTGTAGTTCTTCTTGCTTCTGCTGTCTGCCCTCTGGTGGATGAGGCTATCTAAGAGGCTTGTGCAAGTTTCCTGATGGGAGGGACTGGCGATGAGTAGAGCTGGCTGTTGCTCTGGTGGGCAGAGCTCCGTAAAACTTTAATCTGCTTGTCTGCTGATGGATGGGGCTGGGTTCCCTCCCTGTTGGTTGTTTGGCCTGAGGCGACCCAGCACTGGAGCCTACCTGGTCTTTGGTGGGGCTAATGGTGGACTCTGGGAGGGCTCACGCCAAGGAGTACTTCCCAGAACTTCTGCTGCTAGTGTCCTTGTCCTCGTGGTGAGCCACAGCCACCCCCCACCTCTGCAGGAGACCCTCCAACACCAGCAGGTAGGTGTGGTTCAGTCTCCTATGGGGTCCCTGCTCCTTCCCCTGGGTCCCGATGCGCACACTACTTTGTGTGTGCCCTCCATGAGTGGAGTCTCTGTTTCCCCCAGTCCTGTTGAAGTCCTGCAATCAACTCCCGCTAGCCTTCAAAGTCTGATTCTCTGGGAATTCCTCCTCCTGTTGCCAGACCCCCAGTTTGGGAAGCCTGACGTGGGGCTCAGAACCTTCACTCCACTTCTGTGGTATAAGTGTTCTCCAGTTTGTGAGTCACCCACGCAGCAGTTATGGGACTTGATGTTATTGTGATTATGCCCCTCCTACCATCTCATTGTGGCTTCTCCTTTGTTTTTGGATGTGGGGTATCTTTTTTGGTGAGTTCCAGTGTCTTCCTGTTGATGATTGTTCAGCAGTTAGTTGTGATTCCGGTGCTCTCGCAGGAGGGAGTGAGAGTACGTCCTTCTACTCTGCCATCTTGAACCAAATCCTCTTTTTTTTTTAAATTAGAAAAGACAGTTCTTTTGGCCACATGGCATGTGGGATCTTAGTTCCCCGACCAGGGGTTGAACCTGCGTTCCCTGCATTGGAAGCATGAAGTCTTAACCCCTGAACCACCAGTGAATTCCAGTCTATAATTTTCTTATAATATCTTTGTCTGGCTTTTATATTAAGGTAACGCTGAGTTCATAAAATAAGTTGCGCAGTGTTTACCTTCTTTTTTTTTTGCGGTACGCGGGCCTCTCACTTTTGTGGCCTCTCCTGTGGCGGAGCACAGGCTCTGGACGCGCAGGCTCAGCGGCCATGGCTCACGGGCCTAGCAGTTCCGCGGCATGTGGGATCTTCCCGGACTGGGGCACGAACCCGCGTCCGCTGTATCAGCAGGCAGACTCTCAACCACTGCGCCACCAGGGAAGCCCTACCTTCTTTTTTGAGGAAAGTTTGTGAAGTGTTAATATTGTTTCTTTCTTAAGTGTTCGGTAGAATTCGCCAGTGAAGCTGTGTGGGCCTGACATTTTCTTTCTGGGAAGGTTGTTAACTACAAATACAACTTCTTTAATAGCTGTAGGATTATTTGGGTTATCAATATCTTCTTCAGTGAGTTTTGATAAATTATGTCTTAAAAGAAATCTGTCCACTTTTTCTAAGCTGTAGAATTTATGTGCCTAAATTTGTTCACGGTACTTCCCTATCATGCTTTTATTGTCTGTAGGATCTGTATTGATGCTCCCTCTTTGACTCCCTGTTTGCCATTTTTGTCTTTTCTCTTTTTTTCATTCATCGGGAATGTAGGAAATACCTTACTTTCATGTTTCTGAATTACCAGCTTTCCGTAAATGGCAGCTGTTACCGAATGCCAGCCGGTTCCAGCTTTCCGTATGATAATGGAGTAGCTAGAAGGGCCCGGCCTCAACCCGGCTTGAGACGTCCCATCCTCGTTACCTTCTGCCGCCTCAGTTCTGGCTTAATTAAACACGGCCCTCACTTCATAGAGGGAGTTATATTTGTCTTCTTCTGGTGAGGTTGGTTACTCCATGGGAATTTGAGGGAGTGCAGCTAGGCTTCAGTTCAGGCTAGACTACCCTGCTGACACAGTCCCTGTCTCCCAGTGGCTGCAGGTTGCCCTGGTAAGCTGGGGAACAGAGTACATGTCAAAGCCAGAAAAACCGGCTTACCGCACACCTTCCCCTTGACCTCTGCCTCTGCACTTGTGGCCACGATGGCCCTGTTAGGAGGAGCCTCTAAGACGTACACAAATTTGCCAAGGTGAGGAGAGTGGTTCTCTGGACACTTTCACCTCTCCCTTTACTTCTCTGCTGTGCCCCTGAGGTAAGTGGTGCTCACACCTGTCCAGAGCTGCCTACTGAGCAGCACCTCCACTAGTTCTTTTGTTTTTTCATTTTTAAACTATGCCATAACTTGGCCAAGCACTTCATCATATACAGGAGCTCATAAAATCAGCATCAAAAACACATGGAGGTAGGGCTTCCCTGGTGGCGCAGTGGTTGAGAGTCCATCTGCTGATGCAGGGGACACAGGTTCGTGCCCTGGCCCGGGAAGATCCCACATGCCGCGGAGCGGCTGAGCCTGTGAGCCATGGCCGCTGAGCCTGCGCGTCTGGAGCCTGTGCTCCGCAACGGATGAGGCCACAGCAGTGAGAGGCCCGCATACCGCAAAACAACAACAACAACAAAAAAAAAAAAAACAAAAAAAGAAAACATGGAGGTAGATATTATTATCATCACATTTTATGGACAAGGGGAGAAGACATGGAGGAGTAAGGTGACATACTAAGGTCACATAGCCAATAAGTCCCATACCAAGTGTCACACTCTGATCTTTCTGAGACCAGAGCCTGTGCTCTTACCTATCCTCCCCATGCTGAGTGGCCTGGATGCCCCAGCCCTCCATCTGTCTGCATCACTTGGAGAGTGAGTTGTGGCAGAGCCAGCCCAGGTCCATCTCTGGAATTCTCCACCCGAGTTGACCCCTCTGGAAGGAAGATAGTTGACCCGCAGTTGAAATCACAGCAGGTGGGGCCAGCCAGGGTTTCTAAAGACCACAAGGCAGCAGCAGCTTCCTTTAGCTCGGTGGACAACCTTTTACATGGAGCAGGACCCTAGCATTGAGCCAAGCTGCTCTTAGCAACACTCTTATTCCTCATTCTGAAATTGCATTTGGAGAAGACAAACACTTCTTTGGTTTGACGTTTTGCCCATCTTTGGACTATTAGTTGATAGTTCCTTCAGTTCAGTTGTTTCTGCTCTATTTATTTCTCCCATTAACACAGATCCACCAATGATAATAGAGGTCACCCGTTGCTTTTTTTTTTTTTCGGTACGCGGGCCTCTCACTGTTGTGGCCTCTCCCGTTGTGGAGCACAGGCTCCGGACGCGCAGGCTGAGCGGCCATGGCTCACGGGCCCAGCAGCTCTGCAGCATGTGGGATCTTCCCGGACCAGGGCACGAACCCGTGTCCCCTGCATCGGCAGGCGGACTCTCAACCACTGCGCCACCAGGGAAATCCACCCATTGCTTTTTCATCTCAGCGGCACAATTAAGGCTTGTCACTGTGGCTTTTCAGTGGGGTCTGTGCACCCACTGTCCTTCATTTCTGTTTACACATCTGCAGAATTAGGGGAGTCCTGTGCCCAATCTCAGATTCCACAGTCTCCTTATTTTGCTGTAGCATGTTGGAGTGAGGGGGAGAGACAGGGATTAGATCATAGAAGGTTGAAGGTGGAATAGACTTCACAGCTCATTCTAGAGGTAGTTGGCCCCATTTTACAGACGGGGAAATGGGGACCACCCGGTAGACTGCAGATGGAACCTGGGCCTTCTGGTGTCCAGGCCAGCATCCTTGCTGCTCTCCCACATTGCCGTCCCAGGGGACAGACCCTGGAGCCACTTTCTCTAGTGTGTGTGAGGAAGCAACTGCTTCTTGTTTTAGCTGGAAAAACCCATTCTCACTTTCATCCCTGATGTGGGCAGATTCTCCCGGGCTTATGTGGGAAGTAGGAAGAGGAAGCGAGTGAATGATTTTTAGTGGCAAGACTCTAGTAATCGTCCTTCTTTTGAGGGTCTCAGAATCTCCACACTTCCCTGGGGTTGCTGGCCTTGTTGGAGTTAAGCCTCCTTTTGGCCTTTCCCAGGGAGCTAGTCCGAGGAAGCCCAGATGCATTTGTTTACAGTTGTCTCTGGGTGATGCTCATGGGTTCTGTGTTGGGAAGGAATGTTTCTATCCCCTTGTTTATATCTCCTGTTGGAGAATGCAGGGAGACGCGCCAGTTAAATAACCACAGCTACCTGGGGTCCTGGAAGGGCAGCAAGTATGTGATATGGAGACGTTGTAGGTTTGCTCAGACTTTTCTGTTATTTATACACTCCAGGAAGAAAATTTAGTGTCTCTAGAGAAGTCATTTATAGTCTCTGAGCCTCAGTTTCTCTAAATATAACATGGGAGCAATATCTGATTTTCCTCTTCCACAGGAAGGGTACCATAAGGAAGGCTTTTCTTTTCTTTTTTTTAAAATACATTTATTTACTTATTTTTGGCTGTGTTGGGTCTTTGTCGCCGCGCGTGGGCTTTCTCTAGTTGTGGCGAGCGGGGGCTACCCTTTGCTGAGGTGCGCAGGCTTCTCATTGCGGTGGCTCCTGTTGTTGTGGAGCGCAGGCTCTAGGCACACGGGCTCTGTAGTTGTGGCGCACGGGCTTAGTTGCTCCGCGGCATGTGGGATCTTCCTGGACCAGGGCTCGAACCCATGTACCCTGCATTGGTGGCGGATTCTTAACCACTGCGCCACCAGGGAAGTCCCAGGAAGGCTTTTCTTAAACTTATTTATTTAATTTATTTATTTTTGGCTGCAGTGGGTCTTCGTTGTTGTGCACAGGCTTTCTCTAGTCACGGCGAGCTGGGCTACTCTTCATTGTGGTGTGCAGGCTTCTCATTGCGGTGGCTTCTCTTGTTGTGGAGCACGGGCTGTAGGCGCACAGGCTTCAGTAGTTGTGGCATGCGGGCTCAGTAGTTGTGGCTCGCAGGCTCTAGAGCACAGGCTCAGTAGTTGTGGCACATGGGCTTAGTTGCTCTGTGGCATGTGGGATCTTCCCGGACCAGGGCTCGAACCCATGTCCCCTGCACTAGCAGGTGGATTCTTTTTTTTTTTTTTTTTTTTGTGGTACGCAGGCCTCTCACTGCTGTGGCCTCTCCCGTTGCGGAACACAGGCTCCGGACGTGCAGGCTCAGTGGCCATGGCTCACGGGCCCAGCCGCTCCGCGGCATGTGGGATCTTCCCGGACCGGGGCACGAACCTGTGTCCCCTGCATCGGCAGGTGGACTCCCAACCACTGCGCCACCAGGGAAGCCCAGCAGGTGGATTCTTAACCGCTACACTGCCAGAGAAGCCCCAGGAAGGCTTTTCCGATGGTACCATATGAAAGGGTTCTGAAAGCAAAAATAATAAATATTATGCTACCATAAATTTGTTGAGTTAGTTAATCTTGCTCAGTAGTTGCAGATCTTTTTCTGCACCTTACAAAAATCAAGCTATGCAAAAAGAGAGCAGATTCCAGCCCTGAAATAAAGCAGCTCAGAGCCCAGTAGCCGTGACAGACAGGGGCCCTTTGTTCATCGATGGTCTTTCACTTCCAAGAAGGAAAGCTTGGGAGAGGCAGGCTGGTACCCGAGATGTCCCTGTGCCCAGGGGTATTGAGCTGGAGAACTGAGGTCCCTGGTGGGGACACACAGCCCAATCTGTACAGATGCTGTGATGCCACTGGGGATGCCTGTGGACACGCAGCTCTGAGAGCCACAGAAGACTTGAGAGTGTCACAGCTTTCACAGCCTGGCACCTGGAGAACGGCTGTACCCCTGGCACAGAGGGGTGTGTTTGTGTGTAGGAGTGTATGTATCTGTGTATACGAGTGTAGCTGTGTGAATGTATGTATGTGTGTGAGTGTAAGAGCGTGTGTGTATACAAAAGTGTTTTGGTGAGAGTCAGAGTCTGTATGTAAGAGCGTGTGTGCATGTGTATGTGCGTATGTGTGTGGATGTGTTTATGTGTGTGTACATGTGAGTATATGTATATGTGTGTACGATCATGAGTGTGAGAGTGAGTGTGTTTGTGAGCATATATTCATGAGTGTGTAAGTGTAGGTGTGGGCGTGTGTGTGTGTGTGTGTGTGTTGGGAGCACAGGTCCTTTGGTTAGCAAGGGGCAGTTTTGCAGGCCTGTGGTTTCCTTTTAAACCTCAGCCTCCTTGCGAACCCCCGTGTGTTAACGGTGAGGGAGGGAGACCAGCTGTGGTGAAGGGTCAGGGTTCTCTTCCTTTTATTTCCTACTTATCATGGATCAGTACTTTTGTAAAATATGCTAAAAATGAATTACTACCAAAATATAGTTTAAAAAGACAGAAAATATCAGCCCCGATTTAAAATTTTTAGATGCAAGAGGCGTAAGATTTCTCCGTCAAATTTCTATGAAGGTTTCTGGAAGCTCCCTGTGAGTTCCTGCATGGGGCCAGGTGGCAGCGGGGCTGGCAGAGCTGCTGGGTGCAGCCCTGTGCTCGACCCACGGGCCAAGGCGGAGAGGAGGGAAAGGAAGGGGTGCGGGGGTTCTTGGCTACAGACTGGCCTGGAGCCCCTCTGCTGTCTCTCTGCAGAGAGACTTGTTCAGGGGTGTCAGCAGGTGGCACGGGTTTGGGGTCAGAGCAAGAGGCTCAGGCTGCCTCTGCCACCCGTGTGCCCACAGAATGGGGGCTCCCAGCCCCTGAGTCTCCAGGAGCTCATTTCTGAGGCAGATGCCATGGGTGTGCACATTGGGCTGGTGGTATCTAACTTCTTGCCTTGCTGGGAGGCCTACATCAGATTTGTGATGGACAGCTTTGTCTGAAAGGAGCTTTGCAAATGCCCACCGTACGGGGGGTTCCCTCATTACAGTGCATATGTTTATAGAGAGAATTATGGTCATTCGATTTTCTCTTTTTTTTCCCCCCAACAGAATCAAGGCATCTCTTGTGTCTTTTGGCCTGGGATGTCCTGGGGTCGGGGAAATGGAGTGAGTGCTTAAGATGTGGTGGGAAGCTGCTCTGGGGACAGACAGCAGGAAAGACACCATCTGTGCCTTTGCCTTAATGCTTTTTCCTAGTAGCCTTTTAAATCTATAACACTTGATGGGCATCTTGTCAAAAACAGCCTCAGCCCTCCCCTCGACAGCGGCGGTGTGCTGAGAAGGGCTGCTGTGTGGTGCTGCGGGAGTCGGGGAAGGGACACTGGTGGACGGTGTCATGTCAAGGTGGCCCTCGGGCGACCAACTCTTTGGAAAAATGTAGGAGGCCCGGATATCTGCTGGAGCCTCTGGTTCAACATTCTCGAGGTGAAACTATTGAGAGCAAGGAAGCCAAGACAAGAGGTCATCTTTGGTGGGTTTTGCCGTCTTATCTGAGTGGGTATTTCCTCAAGAACCAGAAAGGTCTTTGCAACTGAGCCCAGTTGCAAAGGGCTCTTGTCCTCACCCTCCTTCAGGTTTTCTGGCTCTTCTAACCTATATCTTTCTCCAGGTGGCCACAGCACAGAGCACAGCACCTTTTAAGTGTCTCGTCTTTGTTTCTGTTCTCAGGGCAGGAAGATCCCAACAGTTTGCGCCATAAATACAACTTTATTGCCGATGTGGTGGAGAAGATTGCTCCTGCTGTGGTTCACATCGAACTGTTTCGCAAGTAAAGAGAGCCTTCCTTTTGTTCCTCAGCCTCTGAAGCTCCCACCGAAACCGCTGCCATTAGCAAAACATCAGATCTATTTAAAGTGTCCCTGAATATAGTCCTACAGGAAGATAAGCATTTCTCCCTTGGGATGTTTTCCTGTTTGACTACTTAAATCTACATTCTTGACCCTTCTAGATATTTTAAGAACCTCTGGTTCTGAAGAGATTCCCTAAGAATATTTTCTAAGTGGAATGTTTGGATGCGTATAGAAGTCAGTCTAACGTTCCATTTTTTAAAGTTAAATAAAGCCAGTGTGTCAGGTAACAATTGCTAGACGCGTGCTGCAGTTACAGAATCGGTTCATCAGTGTGTCTCAGAGCTGATCTGAAGATGTTTCAGCCTTAACCAGGTACTTTTTTTGGTTCTAGGCTTCCTTTTTCTAAGAGGGAGGTGCCTGTGGCCAGTGGGTCTGGGTTTATCGTGTCCGAAGATGGACTGATTGTGACAAACGCCCACGTGGTGACCAACAAGCACCGAGTCAAAGTTGAGCTGAAGAATGGTGCCACGTATGAGGCCAAAATCAAAGATGTGGACGAGAAGGCCGACATTGCACTTATTAAAATTGACCACGAGGTAAGTGTGTGCCCCACCTGCAGAACCAAGTTCTCAGGTGCCTTGACTGACATTTGGCTAAATCTGGAGAGGTCAAAAGGCACCAGAACTCCCTGATCTCATGAGATTCTGAAGCGGGACCAAACCAGTCAAGTCTGGACCAAAGGAGAACATTTAGGACATGCTGAGTGTGACCTGGGGTGGGGGAGGGGAGGGAGCTCATGGAAGCTTCTTTAATAAGCAGGCTATCAGGTGAGAGGTTTTTTGTTTGTTTGTTTGGTTTTTTGCGGTACGCGGGCCTCTCACTGTTGCGGCCTCTCCCGTTGCGGAGCGCAGGCTCCGGAGCGCAGGCTCAGCGGCCATGGCTCACGGGCCCAGCCGCTCCGCGGCATGTGGGATCTTCCCGGACCGGGGCACGAACCCGTGTCCCCTGCATCGGCAGGCGGACTCCCAACCACTGCGCCACCAGGGAAGCCCTCAGGTGAGAGTTTTCACAGTAGTGTTTTCAATTTTTATAAAAGAAAGCAATAGGTTTATAAAGAAATGAGTAGGTAAGCAGTGAAAATTGAGTTTCCCTTCCATTCTTAGCCCTGAGGCAACTGTGGCTGCAGATTTCTGTTCCTTTGTGCACTCATCACATATAGAGAATTTGCTGGGTTTTGAAGTTAGCCATCATTAGCATGTGAACAGCCACTCTGAAAACAAACCAGGTCTCCCAAATTGGGTTTTTGCAGAGTTACTAGGTGTGTTTTAAAACAATACTCCAGGTAGATAGCTAGTGGGAAGCAGCCGCATGGCACAGGGATATTGGCTCGGTGCTTTGTGACAGCCTGGAGGGGTGGGATAGGGAGGGTGGGAGGGAGGGAGACGCAAGAGGGAAGAGATATGAGAACATATGTATATGTGTAACTGATTCACTTTGTTATAAAGCAGAAACTAACACACCATTGTAAAGCAATTATACCCCAATAAAGATGTTAAAAAAACAAACAAACAAACAAACAAAAAACAATACTCCACACAAAAAAGTTTTGGAAGCCGTGAATTAAAGCTAATGGATTTTGTCCTCATAGCACTTCTCAGAGCTTTTAATATGCTAACGTGCATATGACTCCTACGAAAGGGTGTGTACTCTAAACTACAATTTTCTGAGTGTAGACTTTTTTTTTTAAACAGAGACACAAAGAGCTCAGTTTGGGAAAAGATTTGCTTTCTTTTGAAATATTCTCCATGTAGGCATTTTTGTTCTGTTGATTTGTTTAGCAGTCTTCATACCTGAACTTAAATCCAATTTTTTTAGACCATCAACAATTCCCACTCTTTGGTACGTTAGTTATGGAGGTTTGTTTTGCTGTGTGGCAGGTGCCTAGAGAGATGGTGTTTTCTGGTTTCTCCACGCTCTTGTCATTTTCCAGACTTCATCTGGAAAGAGGAATCAGGCTAGGCTGGAATCTTGTTTCTGGCCCAGGACAAAAGATCATAGACCTCGAGCCAGGAGGGATCTTCTTCTCCGGCTCTCTGTACATTTTACTTGATCCAAGCTGCGAAGTCAGACCCAGGTGGTACAGCACGGGCTGTTTATGTTTGTGTTGTTGATTGGGACAGAAACAGGCTCTGTGCCTGGTGTAGGTAACTAGGTAACTGGCCTTTAGCGATGTCTCAATTGCGTATTATTTCTGTTAGGTTTACCGTGGAATTTCTGTAACAACTAATCTTTCAAAATGTGTTTATCGGTCACAGTATAATCATAATAACTTCTACTTGATAAGCTCCAAAGCTGGACCAGGCTCTGCCTTCATTTGTAACTTTCACCTAATCTGCACGATAGCTGTATTATTGCCATTTTATAGAGGAAGAAACAGGGGTTCAGAGAGCTTAAGTCACCTGCCCTAGGCCACACATCTAATGCTGTGGTGAAGTTATAGCCTCCGAAGCCGGCCAGGCTCCCCAAGTGCCCAAGCCCATGACCGTTATGGGAGGGACGCAGCCTGGCCTTTTGATGTGATGGGCTGACTCAACTTTAAATAGCCCACTGGGAGGCTGGCGCACCCCGGCTTAGGTTCACACTGCGTGAAAGGTGTCCAGGATGTGGTAGTCTCACCGGAAGGAGGTGACCAGAATAGCATAGCCTGTGGCCACACGCGGGACTTCTCAGCTCCACCGAGCCCTGGGGAAGCAGCCAACCTTGCGGGCTGTCTGCAGGCAGGGCTCCGGTCTGGGTGCTGCGTGAGCTGCCCCCGCGGGCTAATTTCACGTTTGGCACGCGTGGGTGCAGCCCATGCAGCTGCTCTGGCCGGGGGATATCCTTTTCAGCTTTTGAGCCAAGGTGGCGAGTGTATTCTCCTGCCATCCCTGGCATGTCCCGGCTGGCTGTGAACCATCTCCCATCTCGACAGACCAGCTTTGTAAGGTGTTTCTGACCTGGCTCCTACTGTCCCCGGGAGGCTAGCCTTCCTGCCAGCAGCGCGCTATTTGAGATGCGTTTCTAGCCCAAGAAAAAGGAGCTTGAAAATTTAAAGTCGAGCTAACGTGGCCTTTCAAAATGGAATCGGAAATGAGAGGATATTAAATTGCAGACGCCCACACAAGAGACTGGTTTCCACTGACTAAACTACTTTTTTTCTGCTGATTGCGGTTGGAAGTGGAGAGAGTAAAAACATCTCTTCCAGCTCTTTCCATTTTGTTCCGTTAGTCTGATGATTGATTATTTAGGAGAGGGGGCCGCGGACTGGCTTGTAATCAGGCTCAGTTTGGAGAGCCTCTCACCTGGGTGAATACAGATGTGCCCGAGCACATGACAAATGTGCCGGCAGCGCTGGGGGTTGAGGTGAGCTTGCCTCGCGCTGTGTCACCTCAGCAGCGAGAAACAGGGCAGGAAATCTCAGAGGAGGCAGAACAGAACCAACCAAAATTGGACTTGAGGGTCGAAGTCACTCCGAATGGCGCTTGCCGTGTGAGGTCAAGGCCCAGCCTCCCCAGGGCTATTTGCTAATAACCCAGTGGAACTGGTGTGACCGCCCCCCGCATACACGGGCCCAATGGTTAAGTTGGTGCCTTATACTCTGGTCTCATTTCCTCCCCCCAGCACGAGGATTTCACTTGAAGGGCTCTCCATTACTTAAACAGCCATCCTCCTTCCTGAGCATGCGATTCTTGCCACTTTTAATGAATGAAAATTACCATGGACATCTGTTATCACTGCCCACTTTTCACCCACCCCGTCCCCCCTTCTTCTGGGAGCAGAGGCCAGCATCTCCTTCGGGGTCCATTTCTCCCCCACTGGAAAGTCTTGAAGGGACCACCAGTCATGACACCCCGCCCTCTGGGGCCAGGTGGACACGGGACCCATCAGACCGAGCAGATCCTCAGCTTGGAGCAGCGACTGAATGCCACCCACGGAAAAACAATATGGGGGAAGCTGGTGTAGCCTCTGCTGCCGGGACCCCGCTGCCCCCTGAGTTCCTGCCCTTTCTGAGCCTGATCTACCTACTTTCCCTTCCATTTTGCAAGCCCCACCTCACATCTTCCGTACACCTGCCTCGGCTTGAAGTTGCCAGAGACGTTTCTGGGCTTGCGACCAAAGGAATTTTTGCTTCTCACTGCTGAGCGGACACATGTGCGCTCACTTTCCCCGCTGAGTTTTGAGCCAGGAAGAACCTTTGGAAGAAAGCTCACTGGGCAGAGCAGCTGTCTTTCCCTGGTCTGCCGCTCCCACCAAGCTGGAGAAGGAGGATGTCCCCCAGCAGGCCCATCCCCTCCAACCACAGGCGGCCCGGATATCTCTTTCTGTGCTTCTGTCCTAGGATTTGCAGCTCCCCTTTCCTCAGGACCATGTCTGGGACCAGCATTCATCAGGGGAGGGAATGCCAGCCGCAGGAAGGAAGGACAGTGTGCATGCAAACAGTTTAATAGAAAGCAGCTTTGAGGGCAGACTAGTTCAGCCTTACATAAAAACGGTTTCCAGATGTGTTGAACATGACACTGGCTGTGTCTGCAGAACATTTAAAAATTTCCTCCAAAGGCAGCATTTTGTCTCTGCAGTTTTTTTGGTGGTACGTGGGCCTCTCACTGTTGTGGCCTCTCCCGTTGTGGAGCACAGGCTCCGGACGCGCAGGCCCAGCGGCCATGGCTCACGGGCCCAGCCGCTCCGCGGCATATGGGATCTTCCCGGACCAGGGCACGAACCCGTGTCCCCTGCATCGGCAGGCGGACTCTCAACCACTGCGCCACCAGGGAAGCCCTGCCTCTGCAGTTTTTTTGCTGAGTAGTTCAGGGGGAGAGAGAGAGAGAGAGAGAGAGAGAGAGAGAGAGAGAGAGAGAAAATATTTGGTTTCTTTAGGCCAGAGTGCAGGACAGAAATACCGGGGATGTACTGAAGAAGGTGAGAGAGGAAAGTTACTTTTGTCCCAGCTGCTTTTCCACTGTGTTGATTAGAAAACAGGCAGGAGAAGGTCATCTGTCCTCCCGCCTTGATGATTGCAACTTTCAGATTGGGTCCTGTCTGCCCTGTGTAAACCCCTTCACACACTCTCTGTTCTTACAGAGAGATCGTAACTGCTTACAGGGCCTTGGAGGGGCGCCCCACTCTACCCCGCACTCCTCCCTCTGCCCCTCCCCCTCTCTGCTACCCCCCGCCCCCCATGCAGGGCTGTTCTCCTGGGGCCTTGGCCTTCCCTCCCTGGGGTGTCCCCATCCAGCTCCTCCACAGGTGACCTTCCTTGTCCTTCAGGCCTTGGGTTAAATTCTGCCTCTGCCCCAGACGGCCCTTCCCTGACCCCCTACCCCGGGGAGCGCCCCACGTCCCAGCCTCCCCTCGTCACTCTGGGGCTGCATAACCCCGGAGGTGGTCACATTTCCTCGTTCATTTGTCCCTTCTCGCCCCCTCATCGTAACTCACGATCGTCTTATTCACTTGTGGATATCAGTTTCTCTCTGCTGCTGGAGTGTGAGGAGCGCGCCTGTCTTAGTCACCTGTGAGGAGGTAGAGGCTCAGCAGCAGTGTCCTGGGTGTGAACTGCGAGCCCTCCGCTCAACGGCAGGCAAGGCCGGCTGCCCTGAGGGCTCGGGGAGCAGGGAGGCACTGGGGCTCCTGCAGTGATCCGCTGCCCCCTTTCCGGCGAGGAGGTGACCGCGCAGCAGGCTGACTGCAGGGCAGCAGCCCCCAGACTCCGAGGCCAGTTCTCATCTGATCCAACGGCTGCCTGGTGTTTGGTCGGATGGCGTGTTGCTTTGCTGGGGCCCCCGTAGCTCTGCGGTCTGTGGTAACTCAGAGCCCTGGTGAGGTGGTGAGGTTTCCTGTGGGCGCTTCTACCCCGACGCCAACACCCAGGGGAATATTTGGAAGCAAGCTTGTCGAGGCTTATGAAGTGGTTTTCTTCCCTCACTCCCAGACCTGCATCCGCCCTTGGCCACCTTTGGGCCAGATGCCACCTATGGCCCTGTTTGAAGTGGCTGAAGAGTGACAGCCCTGGGCACGGGGGCTGCTTTGTGGGCAGAGGGTCCTTCTCCTGCTGAGCGGGCTCTGGTCTCTCCACGCCTGTCTCCTGGAACGTGGCCTGCTTGCAGTGGATCTGCCCCAACTTCTCTGAGTGAGGAGGGTCCAGGCGGCCTGGGGACGATGGTGGGGGAGGGGAGTGGCGGGTGCCAGGTGTGACTCGTGCCCCTCCACTCCCCCACCCTGCGCCCAGCCTTCAGCCAGTTCCCCTCAGACAACCTGATTGTCGGAAGGCGCTGACTCAGCCGCCTGAGCTCATCCAAAAGTGGATCAGATAACACAGAGCCTGTGCTGGACCGGCTCCCCATCTTCTGGAGTCTGTCACTCATGCTTGTAAAGTAACCAAGAGCTGGAATGCTGCTTGCCCTACCATAGTTACCCTCGTATTTTGTTTCTGTGTTTTTCCACTTGAATTCTTTTCCCCACTCCCTCCGTCCTGGTTGTTTTGTGGTCTCTCCTCTTTTTCTCCCTGAACTGAGAGGCCTGCATTGCATTTGTTAAAGAGGCCCCAGACCCTGTCGATGTAACGAGGCTTCTGTTACCGTATTGATTTTTACCATTTTTAGGGGGATGCAGATCAGTATCGCATTAGGTGATGTCAATCCAGACGCTGGCGTGGAAGCCGGCGTTTTTTGCTCTGGGCCAGCCTGTGTCCAGAGGCTCATGGGGACGAGGCTTCTCATTGTTCTGACTGCAGCTTCTCGTGGAATGAAAATATTTCAGTTCCCCAGACTATCAGAGCTGGAGCCCTTGTGTGTTCTCTGGCCCCATTTCAAGAGCTTAGTTGATTGTTAAGGAAATTCTTTGGCTATGTTTTTCTCTTAATATGGTAATGCTTTTTTTCACTTTGGCAGACTTTCTCCAGGGTATTTGACCAAGACTCTTATTTATGGTTCTGACAAAGCAGCTGGGTTGTGGGGACTGAATTTGTAGATGCTTCATCCGGAATGTCCCCTTCAATGAGGAGGGAGGGCATGCATGCATTGTCAGTTTAGTGAGTGAGTAGCAGTGTGTTGGGGCCCAGGGTTGGCTAGCTGTGGCCTGCAGTCCAAATCCGGCCCTCCATCTGCTTTTGTAAATAAAGTTTTATTGAAACACAGCCATGCCCATTTGCTTATGTATCAGTAGAGTCTACAGCTGCTTTTGCTGGACGGCAGCAGAGTAGAGTAGTTGGGATGGAGACCACATGGCCTGTGAAGCCAAAAGTAGTTACTCTTTGGCCTTTCACAGAAAAAGTTTGCCAACCCCAGTGTGAGATGATTAACACCTTGTTCTAAAGGAGCAAAGTGTGCTTGGACCAAAATATACTCTTAAGACCCAAGTGAGGTGAAGCACGAGGTCACTACAGGGGAAAGGGCAGAGAAGCTGATCTCATTTGCTCTTGTGGGGACTGTGCTTCTTTGCTGAAGAAGATGCTTCGGTCTTGCCGGATTAAGCAGAGAGAGGCCTTAGTTTTGACCATTTCTCTGTAATATCGGTAGAGAGGAATTTTGTGAATTTGAAGATGTTTTCCAAATTATTATTCAATTTTAAATCCTAATGATCTTTTAAGGTCTCGTTGGTTCATTCTTTCAGTTATTCCTTATTCATTCACAGAGTCCATAAATATTTATTGAGCATCTATTTGACCAAACACTGTGTTAGGTGCTGAGGATGTAACAGCAACGGGCAAAAGCCATGGAGCTTATGGTCTAGTGTGGGAAACAGGTAAACTGGAATAAATAGGGTCGTTGGTACAATGGAGGAACAGATAGAAGAAGCAGGAGAAGGCACTGGAGCTGGGGAGACCCTGAAGGTAGTATAGGCAGAGAAGCTTATCTGAGGAGGTAACATCCAAGCTGAGACGTGGAGGACAGACAGAGCCAGCCAAGGGCAAGAGCGGGGTACCTAGGGTTGCTTAGATTTCCTTTTCTGCCCATCCTGAGGACCTGGACCTGCGGCCCAGTGCAAACTTATTTCCCAGTGAGTTTTTGAGAGGCCTCCAGAACACAAGCCAGTGCTTCTGGTTAGCCGGTTCCTCTGCATATTGTCCATGTATCTTATTGGCCTTGGTTCTTTGGGGTTCGCGATCGTACTCTGGAAAGCTCCAATTTCTTATGTAGTCAATCTCCTGAGAGTCTAGAAGTGCAAAGGGTTCAGAATGAGCTGGTCGCCTCTTATTCATGGCAGGATGCAGGCAGTTTCCCAAAACTGGTTTCCTAAAACCAACCACTTTCTATGGCAAGGCAGAAATAAGACATTCTGGTGAACTGAGGACTGATTATTCTAATAAATGTGCTAAGCAACAAGTCACTTTTGTTAACTAAGGCACCAGCATCTGATAACGAGAACATATGACTCAGGGTATTTCCCTTTTTGCTTTGGCTGCCAGGCAGCTCATAGAAACCATTGGCCCTGTGGCTAGAATACTTCCTATGCCACCATTTAATGTCATAAAGAGATATGAATTAACTCATTGTAGTAAGCCCTGTGTCATTGACCATGTCAAATTATTTTTATCTAGAGGAGGTTATACATCTTTAAGAATTTTTTAGAATAAATTTTACAAGAATGATATATCCTGCATATGGAGCCACATGAGCTCTGTGTGGTCATGGGTAATGGTCACTGTGCCCTCAATTCAGTTCAGCAGTTACCGAGTGGCTGCTATGTGTTGAGCACTGAACCTACCAGAGTGAGACCACAGCCCTTCCCTTTGCGGAGCTGGTGGGTATAAGTTGTCCCTTTACCCACCTGAGCCCTGAGCCTACCACCGTATAGACGGCTGAAAACCAGGCTGCAACTGGAGTCCTTACCCAAACTGAAATGCCAGGCCCTGGCTAACCCCAGGGTTAGTCCAAATATTGGACTAATCCCAATTTTAAGATCCTAATGGATCTTTTAAGACCTGATTTGTTTATTTGTTCATATATTCACTTTCACATCCAATGATTTTCATAAATATTTATTGGCCAAACAACGCTGTAGCAGCAGTGGCTAACTTGAAGCCGCCAGATAAAAGTGGAGGGGTTGAGGGCTTCCCTGGTGGCGCAGTGGTTGGGAGTCCGCCTGCCGATGCGGGGGACGTGGGTTCGTGCCCTGGTCCGGGAGGATCCCGCATGCCGCGGAGCGGCTGGGCCCGTGGGCCATGGCCGCCGGACCTGCGCGTCCGGAGCCTGTGCTCCACGGCGGGGGAGGCCACGGCAGTGAGAGGCCCGCCTACTGCAAAAAAAAAAAAAAGTGGAGGGGTTGATAGATGAGAAGACAAAAGTTACACTTGATGACATGGTGTTTCTCCTACTCTCCATGCCACAAACTATATACAGTCACTGGCTGTCGGGCTCCCATATAGAAATGTTGACATTTCTGTACGGGAAGATTTGAAATGCCAGTGTTTCTTGATGTAGCCTAAAGGAGTCTAGATATCATGGTGCTGTGCATGAACAGTGAGGGGGAAGTTTGCTTCATCAGCCCTTTCTCTATTTTGTTTTTTCGTAACCATCCTCTGTTCCTTTTCTCTCTTTCTCTCCATCTCCCCCACTTCTCTTGTCTGTCCCACCTGAACATCCCCCCACTCATCCCACCTCTTCCCCTCCTCCCCTCCCTGTATAGCAACTGTAATATGTCAATCTGGGGAAACGGACGGGGGTAACTTGATTACACGGTCCTTCCGAGTTCAGCGCGTGTTGTGATCTCGGTGCTGTGTAGCAGATCCTTCCTGGCCTGGCCTCCCGGCTCACCTGCGCACTGCAGCCGCCCTCTCTTGGTGGTACCCTTGACCTTGTCGTCACTGATAACCTCTCCGCTCTCTAATCTGAATGCCAAGCATCTCAGTCTTGGTTCACCTCCTCTTCCCCCGGCACAGCTGCTTTATGGGCATGTGACCTGTGCCCTTACAGCCCCTATGCTCAGAACGGAACCCCGCTTGAGGGTTTAATGCTCTGAGGTCTTTGTTTTAATTTTATCTTTGAATTTTGTGCTTTGTACGTGAAGTCTGATGAGACAGCGGAGTATGTGCTGGGGCTTAGAGCCTTGGCCTCTGCCCTGTTTCTTTTCCTGTTGCCTTCCTACCTCCCCAGGACGGGTTCTTGGCTTCCCTACTCCTCTGGCCCCTGGGACCTCGGACCCCGCACAGCAATCACTGCCACCCTCCTTCCCCCAGGGAGTACAGGCATGGGGTACATACACCCCACAGCATCTTGGGCAGCGGGTGGATGATGCCACAGGTCATTCTGCCGGCAGCGAGGCAGGGCTAAGCCTTTTCCACCCCATCCGGGTACCTAGTGCCTCCTGGTGCCGAAGGAAGTTGCAGTGCCCTTGGGGGTGGTCCATCCTCTGTGGGTTGGGGCAGTGAGCTCTTGGGATGGGGAGAGGCCTGGCTCTACTACCCTGTCGCTACTCGGGCACAGTGCATGGGTCTGTCCAGTAGCTGGTGAGCAGAGCACTGAGTCTGAGTCTCCTGGGTCTGCACTCACCCCATGAAAATCTTTGTGCCCCAGGGAGCATGACACTGAACAGCAAATAAAAACATCGGGACAGATGAAGAGAGAGAGAGAATATAGAAGGGAAAAAAAAGCTTTATATTTTAGTACCTTTAATGGGACTTTTTATGCACTTTATGAACAAGGCGTCTCCATGTTTATTTTGTCCTGGGCCCTGCAAATTATGTAGCAGATCTGTGGTTCATCTGGGTCCACCCATCTGCTCACATTCCCCTGTCCCTCAGTCCCTCGTGGGCTCACTTCCCTCCTTCCCCAGGCGGGATCCCTGTGTCTCAGGCAAGTCTTAGCTGCTAACATCCCCCTGAACTCTGTGGTCTAGTTTGCTGTTCCTTAGGAAGCATGCAAGTTCAGTGGCACTGCTTCTTGCTGTGTATGGGGGTCGCACACGGGAGATGTGCTCTTTTCCCCCATTGCCTATTTTTTTAAAGAAAATGAAAGGTTAGCATAACTGTTTCCAGAAGACACACTGAATCACTTAGTTGAGTCTCAGCCAGTTGCTGCAACATTAACCTTTGAAGCAAACTTCATCCAACACACAACACCAGCCTGCAAACCCCAGCCTCTTGAAAACAGTGTGCTGGGCAGCTGGTGGATACAGTGGCTTCTGCAGATTCAGCAACAAAAATGTTTTTGTAACAGGAGCAGTTTATACTTTGCAAGGAAGAGAAAGAAGTAGTTGACTTGTCTCATGAGGTTAAAAGAAAGTTGCCAATTTTTTTTTTAGTTTTATTTGTTCATTTTATTGCTCTTCTCTCCAAGCTTTAGTGAATGAGGTTGCAACGAGAGGAGCGCTCAAGGGCTTTTAGGCCAAACCCAGGGTGGCCAGAAGCTGAAATGTAGATGGGTCATTGTTTTTAGGTCCGCTCTAGATGATTTCTGGCTGAGCCAGCGTCTGGAGAATTCCAGGAATCCCCTTTCCTCTTGCGGCTGTAAGAGTTTGCAGGGATCATCTGACCTCTTTGCGAAGTTGTATGAAAAGAGATTTATTAAGGACTCTGGTGCTTGTTTTTTTTCTTTTTCAAAAAATAAATAAATTTATTTATTTGGGGCTGTGTTGGGTCTTCGTTGCTGCGCACGGGCTTTCTCTAGTTGTGGCGAGCGGGCACTGCTCTTCCATGCAGTGCGTGGGCTTCTCATTGCGGTGGCTTCTCTTTGTTGCGGAGCACGGGCTCTAGGTGCACAGGCTTCAGTTGTTGTGGCGTGTTGGGCTTCAGTAGTTGTGGTGTGTTGGGCTTCAGTAGTTGTGGCTCGTGGGCTCTAGAGCTCAGGCTCAGTAGCTGTGGCGCATGGGCTTAGTTGCTTTGCGGCATGTGGGATCTTCCCAGACCAGGGCTCGAACCCATGTCTCCTGCATTGGCAGGCGGATTCTTAACCACCGCGCCACCAGGGAAGTACGTCTGGTGCTTGTTTTGATCTCACCAATTTAACCATTGTCTGCTAATAGGTTTTTTTTTTTTTTTTGAAATCTACCAGGTCTTCTGGAAAGATCCCTAATTGTCAGAGCTGGGATGACTTTGGACATCACCAGGCTCGACTCCCTTATTTTAGAAGTGATAAAACTGAGACCCAGAGAAGTCTGTCACGTGGCCCAAGGTCAGAGTGAGTTAATACAGATGCCCTGCTCCCTGGGACTGTGTGCTCCCAGCGTACGTGGAGGCTGTGGTGGTGCTGTGTGTGTGTTTTGTCTGTGTCTTCCCTCTGCACCACCCTTTGTGGATGCTGGAGGATACGCCCATAGCAAGTCATCAGCCAGGGCCCTTACTCAGCACAGGCCTTTTCTTCCCTGTGGGAATCAGCAGTTGTGATGCCCCTTCAGGGGGATCCCAGGCCACACGGCGAGCCCGTGAAGCAGGCAGTGCCACACAGCAGGGGCTTGTCTGAGGGTACCACCGTGGCCTGGGCCCTCGCCCTGAGGACGTGTGACCTTGGCTTCCTCTGGCTGTGGCCTCTGCTCTGCTTCCCTTCAGCTCCTGGCCCTGTTGTGTGTCATGTCTGCTCCCGTCTCCTGCCCTGCCCCGTGGCAAGGTCTGGCACAGAGAGGCTCTTCTTTGGTGGCCGGCTGTGCACCCTGAGCATCTGGGCGGTGAGCACTGCTGAGAACGCCTGGGCTCTCGGTACCACCACCACCAGCTGCAGGACCGTCGGTCCCCTGGTGAGCGGAATGGGCACTATGCCCGTCCCATCTGCTCATGGGACAGAGCACAAGGCGTGTAGGGCATGCGAATAAGAGGGAGGCTTGTCTACACGGACGAGGCTCTGCTCGGACCACTTGTATTTCACGCTGACTGCCCTAGACATGTGTGGCCATTGCTCTCCTCTGAAGCGGACTTCTCCTCTTCTGCCCTCTGCCAAAAAAAGAAACCTGCATGAAGGAATGTACACCTACAGATGTTTCCAGACACGTATTAGCATCACCACTGTAAAAGGAGCCAGCTTTGGTGGACTCTGATGTGGCCCAGCACGCAGCCCTTCTCCTCCCTGCTGGCATAGCCCTGAGTTTGTTTTAGGTCCACTCCTGACCGCCCCCCGCATTCCTAACTCAGGCAGATCCTGAGAGGCTAAGGCAGTCACCAGGGCTATGATCCCCACCCCCCCACCTAAGGGTGGTTGAGGATAACCTATGACCAGGCAGTGGCTGATGACCCATGAGGAAGAATGTGCTGGGCCCTTCTGGATTCTCAGCTCTTCTGAAGAGACACGCAAGGGAGAAAAGAGTCTGTTACTTCCAGTGGGCATTGCTGCATCTTTATGTCATGCCTGGAATGATGGTGGCCCTCCTGTGACCATGAGCCCAGGCTGCCGTTGATCAGACGGAAGGAAGGCAGGAGCTTCTCCTTGACTGACATTGCCCTTGAGCCTTTGAAGTGAGCAGCCCTCTGCCATCGCGCCCGTGAGCAGGTGGATGTTCACTCCACTTCGCATTGGGTTTTTGTTACTTGCAGCTGAAAAAAAAAAACAAACCTAATTGATGCACCCAAATCATGTTTAGTGTTGGTCTATATTTAGCCTTTATGGAAGATTCTAGGCTGAGCTGCCCTTGGGAAGGGAGATGGATTTTATCTCTTTTTACTGCTGTGTGTTCTGCCGGCTTGTGTGTTTCCCCCCACCATCAGACAGTAAGCCTGGAGGGCACGGGTGGGTTTCATTGATCTTTCATGTTCCCTGTGCCAGGCCCGTCCTCAGTGAATGCTTGTTGAGAAAGTTCTCTTTCATGTAGGCAGCGTTTTGTGGGAGCGGTGATGCCAGGCCTGCTGGTTGTTGTCTGTTTGTTTGTTGGCATCTAAACGAACAGTAAGAGCCTTCTTTAATCATGCTACTCACCAGCCTCTTCCAGGTTTTAGCAGTGAATCTATCACGCCATTAGTATCCTGCCTACGGCTTGTAGTTAGTGATTTAACTCGGACGTAGAGCCCACACGCAGGACTCTTGACGCCCTCGTCTGGGCTGTCTCCATCGGCCTGGCTGGCATGGCCGATGACCCGGTTGTTCTCGGGATCCGTGTTCCCTTCCAGCCCCTCTTGTTGACTCTGCTGTGAGGCCGGCATGTAGCACAAGTGAGTCACTTGCAAACCGAGGATGCTGTGCCTTTCAACGCGGACGTCCCCCTTCCCCACTGGCCTCCCAGCTTCCTCCCTCTCATGAACAAGAGCATGACCTTGAGAACGGGCAGTGTGATGGCCTCACTTTGGGATGCCCCTCGTCCTGGAGGGATTGGGACAACGTGAGCTACACGCTCTCCTGGTGGGACCCGAGGGCGTCTGCTCCGCTCTGATCCGGAGCCTTGGGGTTGAGCATTTGCCACGTTCAAGCTCCCGATCCCGGCTTTGCTGTGTACCCGACTTGCATTTCACCCTCCCTCCCCGCCAGTGGTTGGAGAATCTGGAGACAAGGAACGGGAGCCTCACGCCCCAGTCTTCCTCCTTCCCACTCTGCTCCTCCCGGCTGCCAAGTGGAGGATGGATGTCTGCGCCTTTACTTCGTAGGCGTGTTGCGAGGCTCCTGCGAGGTGCTGAGATGCGGGCTGTTAGGAGAGGGTCGGGCATCTCCAAGATGGCCTGTGGCTGGGCCGCTTCACACGGAGGCTCAGACAGAGTGTCTGCTGCAGGGAGCCCGGAGCCGGCTTTGATGTGGGCGACCTGGGAACCAGCCTGCGGACAGCAGCGCGGGGTTAAACCAGGAACGGGTGGCCCCAGGGTTTCCCATCCACAGGTCAAGGCCGAGGCGTGCCTTGGCGCTTCCAGCCGTATCTGCTTTTCGTCTCCCCCCGAGTCCCCCCGTGGAGCGTGTGTCTAGACAGCTGTGGAATAAAACGCTCAGTTGCCGAATAGGAATTTGGCCAGCAGAGGTATAGCTGCGCCGAGCAGACGGGCCCAAGGTGAGGAGGGAGGATGAGGATGAGCCCCACTTGGGTCTGGAGCAGGCTGGAGAGCCTGACGCCTATGCGGCCCGCTGGCACCTGCGGGAGACGGGAGCCAAATGGCCCCCAAAAGGCATTTTGACCTCATGAAGGCTGGAAATCTGGCCTGGCCCACGTCTCTGCCCCACGTCACTCTCTTGCAAAGATTTCTGCCTACAATTAGAATTCACATTAACACCTACAAGGAGTGAAGGTCTGGGAGGTGGGAGACCTGTTCTCTCGTTTAGCCAGGCTGCTCGTGAGCTGTGAGAAGTCACTCCCCCTCTGAGCCTCAGTTTCCACATCTGTAAGATGGGAAGAAACATGCCCTAACTGCCAAGGGGGTCATGAAAGTGCTGTGTCACCTGGGAGGTAAAATGTCACCTGTGTCATTCCTTTCACATCAGTCCAAGCTTCATAGTCTAGGATAGTCATAGTCAAGGATCCCCCTTGATACGTGTCCACTTGCTTATTTCTGTCTTATGATTGCCCTTTAGAATCTAGGAGATGTTTGAGTGAATAAAAACTTAAACAAGGTGATACTTGGTGTTGCCATTGGTGCAGGTTTGGCTAAATGACCACTTGTGATCCGAATTTCTTCCCCTGGTGTTGAAGTGAGGATTTGTCCTCGGGGAGACTCTGGGCTCCTATCACTGGTGTCCACTTGTCCAAGCCTGCATGGTCACTACAGTGTGGTGACTTCACTGCGCTGGACCCAAGCTCATCCACAGGCTTCCCTGGGCCCCGTTACTGGCCACAGGCCTGTTCCTCCCCAGTGAGTGCAGCCAGCCGAGCGGCAGGCCCTGGGTGTTCTCCTTCCCTCCTAGGGGGTCTCTCCCCTCCGTCCTCACAGCTTCTGCTCCCCAAGAACATGTGCCTCCTTTTCCCATCCCCTGGGCCTGAGCTCTGACTTGGAAGAGGGGAGTTCCAGGGAGCGCTGTCTTTGGGCCCCTCTGCCTTCTCAACCCCCTGAGACGCAGGGGCCTGGGTCTGGCCCCCTTCCTAGGGGCTGGAGGTGGAGGAACAGGGGGCGGGCGGTGAGCAAATGCTAATGAAGACCCTCTGCAGTGAGTCCGGCCCTGTAACTTTCTGATGTGGTTCTCGGCTTGTGGCTGAGCTGATGTGGGCTGGGCCCGCCTTTCTGTGTTTGAACCTGAACTCCTGCCTTGAAGCTGGTGAAAAGCAACTGTAATCTTGGGCAGCCTGGCAAACCCAGCCCAGGAGCCTTCGCCACTGTGTCCCCTTGCCCACCCCCCAAGCCCAGCCCTGAAAGCAGTCCCTGGGCCCTGAAGGAGTGCTAGTGTCCCTGGCGGGCCTCCCCACAGTGGTCAGTGCTCATCACTGGCCCTGACTCCTGCCCACCCACCCGCTGTGGCTACTGGATGAAGTCATTCCTGGCAGGGGCAGCTGGCGCGGGCCCAGGGTCTGTGCTTCTGGATGAGCTCGGGGAGTGGGGACTGCAGGCTGCCCCCTCCAGAGCAGCACCACACACGCCAGCCTCAGGCAACCGCAAGGGCAAAGTGTCACTGTCAGGGCAGGCCTGTGCCACCAGCCTCCTCGTAGTGGAGGGCTGGGTGACATGCGCTACTTTGTGGGAGTTTCGTTGGTGGGGTTTCCCGCATTGAGACTGCACAGACCCTGATACTAATAGCAATAACCAACACCTCTGATGCTTACATGTCCCGGTTATGTGGTGCTTAACCGAGCTAGGTGCTCTTCAAAGAGCCATTCTGGTCTCAAGTCGCTTAATTCTGACAACACACCAATGAGACACGTGTGCCGCGTTATTCCCGTTTTCCAGGTGAGAACACTGAGGACCAGAGTGGCTGTAAGCTTGAGCCAGGATCTAATCAGGCCGCCTGGTCCCAGGTCCGTGCTCTTCACTGGGGCACTCTTCTAGGCTTCTCAGTACCTGTGATCGAGGGGCATCCCTTCTCAGGCAGCCCCTTAAAGGTTTAGGTCTTGGATCCCTTCTTCAATATCCCTTCTTCCTCCTTGAGTTTTCTGACCCAGCTTGTTCCTGACCAGCATCTTCCTTATTTGGGGTCACAGGGGGTTCTTTGTGACTCGGTGCTTTGTGGTGGATGAGAGTCTGGGTTCGGGGTTGCACTTTTAAATCCCTGGCTGGTCTCAAGTCACCCAGTTGCTTGGAGTCTCAGTGTCTTCATCTGTCAAATGGGCTGAGTGATCTCCCCATCTCATCAGCTGGCGTCTGCTTCATCCCGGCGAAGGAAGTGCTAAGTAACCGCTGGTTTCCACCCCCTGCACCCTCCCAGCCTCCTCTCCTCTTTCCTTCTTTTTCGAGGTGGACGAACATGAGGACTCTTACCTCGCAATTAGCACTAGGCCTGGGCCAGCTCTTTGCTTTCTGGGCTGGTCCACACTGTTCAGAGCAGCTGCTCATTTTGTCTCAGAAAACAAAGGAGAACTCGGAGGTTTGCCTGGCTCCAGGGAGGAAGGGAGGGAGGAGAGCTTAGAGCCTTCTCAGATGGAAGCCCAGCTCAGCCCTAGTGACGAGAGCTGGCTTTATTTTGTCCAGTTTTGGTTTGAAGAGTAGTTTGGGGCTTCTGACTCTGCCTGGCCCTCACAGGGCATCGGGGATCAACCAGCCTTTGTTGAGTTAATCAGCCCGCCAGGGACGGGAGCAGAGGTGGTTGATGCAAGACCTTTCCAGGCAAGGAGAGAGCCCACCTCTTGGGTCTTGGCGTCTCGGGGCCCTGGATGCCCTGTTGCCCCCAGCCCCACCCCTGCCCCTCCCCAGGATTGCATGTGCTTAGCACAGAGATGCACCGGACGGAGTCAGGGCAGCTGCAAGCCCACAGAGCCCCTGATTCTTCAGAACCCAGGAGGGACGAGCCTATGATAAGTGGGGGGTGGGGGGGGGGTGGGCTCTGGATCCTTCCCTGTGGCTCTCTAAGAGTGCTGCAGTCAGGCTTGCCCCCAGTCCTAAACCTGTCCCCTCTGTCTCCTGGCCTCCGGATTTCAGAGCAAGTCTGTGCTGATAGCTTCAAGATGTGCTGAGACCCTGAGCTGGCCTCCAGTGTCCGTCCCACGTCTTCCTTGGCGTGTGGCAGCGGCAGTGCGCACTTGACTTGCAGCAGCTTACGAGGAGGCACTGATTATCTTGGGTGGGAGGGAAGATAGTCCTCATCCGGGAAGGGATGCTAGGCCTGACCTCGGTTTCCTGCAAGGCCTGGTGGGTATGAGCGGTGTCCCTTACCTGGCGCTCCAGGACATCTGTGCGTTTATCCGTTCTGTTCGCTTAACCAAATGCAGCAACGCCAACCTTGTGTTTCCAGGGAAAGCTGCCCGTGCTACTGCTTGGCCGCTCCTCGGAGCTGCGGCCCGGAGAGTTCGTGGTTGCCATTGGAAGCCCGTTTTCCCTTCAGAACACTGTCACCACTGGCATTGTCAGCACCACCCAGCGAGGAGGCAAAGAGCTGGGGCTCCGGAACTCGGACATGGACTACATCCAGACAGACGCCATCATCAACGTGAGCCCTCTCCGCTGCAGGGTCGCGTGGGCTTTTGGAAAGCTGGCTGGGCTTAGGAACCAGGGCTGGAGTCAGGATCCTCAAGGTGCTTTCAAGGATCTCCTAAAGCAGATGAGGCAGAGGGCTGGTCCTCAGCCTGTTGGCAGTCTCCGGGGACTCCTGTGACGGGAACTTGAGATTTGCCAAAGTTTGCAGCCCGGAGGAGCTCTCCGTGCCCCTGCCGCCCTGCCCCAGGGTCAGCCACCCCTGGCTGGAGCTGCTTCTTCAACTTTGTGGCAGGAGGGATGCTCACCTCAGCACAGGCTCTGTAGCCCCGAGAGGAGTTTGCATTGCCTTGCGGGGGGAGCGGTCTGTGCATCAGGCCGACCCATTCGATGTCTAATGAGGTCAAGGATTATCACACACAGTCTCATCAATGGGATCTTTTTTAAGTCACATTTTTCCACTTCAGCTGTTTCCCTATAGGATTAACGTTTCTAGAAAGCATTTCCCCTACATCTATCTAATAAGTAAGAAACACAGCGTGTCTTGTGCACTCGCTACGTCTGGTAGGCTTTATTCCCAAACTTTCTTGTGATCTTCATGAAGTAATGGAAATAGAGCAAGCCATGTGGATTTCCAGGCCAAGCAGCAAAGTAGGGGGTCACATAGATGTAGGGGGGGCGGTTTTAAAGATTTGAAATACTGTGATACTGGAGCAAGTGGGCAGCCAGCCTATTGCCAAGACAAGGAAGATGTGTTGGGTGTTTTGGGAATTTGTAGTTGGCAAAAAAAAAAAAAAAAATCCATCCATCTATCTACCTATCTATCTATATCTATATATATCCCCTTTATGGCACGTCTAAAACTTTCTGAAAATTGTTTAAGGTCCTTTTTTTCCCAGCAAAATACTAGGTAGACAGGAACAAAACTCCGGCAAGAACTTGCACTCAGGGACCTGCCAGGCAGAGAACTAGATTGGACCATGTAATGACATAAACTCATAACCTTTTCGTTTTTGCTTAATTTCAGTATGGAAACTCCGGAGGCCCATTAGTAAACCTGGTAAGGCCTTTAAAAAATCTGTGTACATGTCTTTTTCTTCCTTTTGGTTTCTTTTCACACATGAACTTGCCAAAGCGCATTATCTAATTCTTTTAAAGTGAAGTCTGTGACTGTACTGTACCTTGCAGATTACTCTTCTTATCTTTTCTGCAAAGAGTAAGGCATGATGGAGTTTGGATTGGAACTGCTATGCCAGCAGACATGCTTATGTTTCAAAGTTACAAGTAAAGGCATTGGAATTCAGGTCCAATCCAGGAGTGGTTAAAGGAGTGGGTCTTTATTTTGAAGGTGTCAGCAGTTCTGGCCTGTCCCTACGCTGCCTAAGGAGCTGGCGTGGCTCATCCACAGGGTTTGTCTTGGCCAGGGGCCCTCCTCTAAGACCAGGCTGGAATGAGGAGTTACCCTGCTCACAAAGATGTCACCTAAGTTTATATTTTATTTAAGCAAAAAAGGGAAGCCTTAGAATCAGACAGTCAGAGCCAGGGTGCAGCTCAGGGTCACCCATCCCAACTCTCATTTACAGGTGATGAAATCGAGGCCTTGTTTAGCAAAGCGCAGGATGGCAGTGCCTTCTTGAGGTCCCTCTGAGTCGGGCTCAGCGCTACGGGAAATGTGCAAGAAGTGACTTAAACTCTCCTGGCAGTTTTCTGTTCTAAGTCCGAGTTGAACGACCCTTTAACAATAGTGTTCAGAATAATGGTTGGATGGTGTGAGGCAAGACTGCTATACCAGGATTGTTCCCTATGGTGTGGCATTCATTGAACTGTGAATTTATCTTGAATTGAAGCACACCCTGTAGACTGGCTTCCTCCATGATTTAAAGCTAGTCTGTGACAAGCAGAGGCAGTGAGATGCGATTGTGAGCCCTCTGCCTCCCCGAAGTGCCCCGGAGTCAGCTTGGAAGTGAGACTTTGTTTTGCTGATGATGAAGTCCGTCCGCCCTAAGCGCTAAGGTTGTTTCTCCCTGACGTCAGCAGAGGAATCTTTTTTTTTTTTTAAATAAATTTATTTATTTATTATTTATTTTTGGCTGTGTTGGGTCTTCATTGCTGCACACTGGCTTTCTCTAGTTGTGGCGAGCGGGGGCTATTCTTCGTTGCAGTGTCCAGCTTCTCATTGCTGTGGCTTCTCTTGCTGCGGAGCACAGGCTCTAGGCACTCGGGCTTCAGTAGTTGTGGCACGCGGGCTCAGTAGTTGTGGCACTCGGGCTCAGTAGTTGTGGCTCGAGGGCTCTAGAACTCAGGCTCAGTAGTTGTGGCGCACGGGCTCAGTTGCTCCGCGGCATGCGGGATCTTCCCAGACCAGGGCTCGAACCCGTGTCCTCTGCATTGGCAGGCGGATTCTTAACCACTGCACCACCAAGGAAGTCCCAACAGAGGAATCTTAAGATCACTGGAAATGGGGGAAACAGGAAGGTGTGGACAGCCATCTAAAGGACTCTGGGGCTTTTGGAAGCATATTCCATGCCAAAGGAGCAAATGTGCATTTTGAAACTGTCTGTCGTGTCTGTTACTGTGCTTTCGGCGTGGTGATCACTCAGCTCTGAGTCGAGTGGGTGTCGATTCTTCCGTTGCTGAGATTGGCTTACGCTGCCCAAGTCGGGCCTCTCCCTCTACGACCCAGGAGCCCCCTCCCTCCAGCTCCCCCCACCTCACACATTTCTCTGAAGAAGCTCCAAGTCTCCTTTCTTGCAAATTCTCCACTCTCTATCGGTGCATATCTTCAGGTGAACCTTCATGGATTCAGTAAGCTGTTTCCATCTTGCTTTTCAGGATGGTGAAGTGATTGGAATTAACACACTGAAAGTGACAGCTGGTATCTCCTTTGCAATTCCATCTGATAAGATTAAAAAGTTCCTAACGGAATCCCACGACCGACAAGCCAAAGGTAGAGCACGTGCCCCGCGGGGACTTGGGTCGGGGAAAATGACGCCCTGAAGGTCAGAAGGGAAAGGAACACACGCTATTAAGCCCGTGGTATTAGGTCATAGGTGTTGGACTATTTTCAACCTATGATCATGAATGTGTCATATGGTTCAATCTGGCATGTACCGGGCATGATCCTGGGTGATTTCTGTACATCATTTCACTTCATTATTCATTATGTCATTTAATTCCTTTGCGTGAGCAGGTGGGAATTATTAGTCCCATCTTATGGATGAGAAAACTGAGATTCATGGAGCTCATTCCTTCCACAAATGTTTATTGAACCTTCTGCTCGAGTCAGGCTGGGGGTTTGAGGCTCAACAGGGTCCCTTGCAGGTGTGATGTTTACCTTCTACCTGGGGAAGAGAGGAGGCAGGTAGGACCCCAGTCAGGATTTGAACCACAAGCCGAGCGCATCCCGCTATGGTCCTGACTCTACACAGCAAACTGGGGGATTGGACCCCATGGCTCGTGGTGTACCCGGCACAGCCGCCAACTGGGCTGACCTTCTGTTGTCCTTTCCAGGCAAAGCCATCACCAAGAAGAAGTATATTGGCATCCGAATGATGTCACTGACATCCAGGTGGGTAACAGAATGTCTGTGTCTGTCTGTGTCTTAAATTTAAAACAAACCTGAACTTCAGAAGACTCTCACTGGCACCCCTAAAAGGGAAACCTTACTTTGCTTCAAGACAGCTCAGTTTCTGGTTACAGTTAAGTAACATTAGGAAAGAGAGGAGGACCGTTAGCCTTGGCCTCTTGTTTTATCCTTCATGTTTGTTTCTGGGTTCTGAGCAGGCCCTTCCTTCTGGAAGATTCCATTCTTCTTGGAAGGCAGGCCTGAAGAGCCGGGGTGTTCGTCACTCCCCCATGCCTTCCTTTCACCGCTTGCTCTGTTGAAACTCACATTCCAGGAGTGCCCCGAACACCTCCCTCAGCCCCAGAGCGTCCTGCCTTTCCTCAGCTCTGCCGCCTGTGGCCTGAGGCTCCTGGAATGCCCGTCAGGCCCAGCATGACTGATGGGCTTGTTTTTCCCGAGCTGGTGGAAGTTGTGGTATGTGGCTGCCAGACTCACAACGTCCTGGTATTTTAACCTTGATGAAAACATCTGGTGTAATCGTAGGAGTCCTGGTACCTAAGGGCTCCCTTGAAACTCTTGTAGGTAAAGTTGGCAAGGAGCAGAACATATTGATATAAATATTAATGGATTAATTATTGTAGTTAATTAGCTATTAATTGTGAACACACGACTGTAGTTTAGACACATGTAATAAATGGTGGTACCTTTCTCAGCTGGCTTGCCAAGACTGAAACGTGCATCAGGTCTTGTTTGGGAACTCTGAGAGATGAAGGCGTAAGGAAGGAATACGGGCCCTGGGGTCCAGCTTCCTGGGTTCTTGTCCCAGTTCTACTGTTTCCTGGCTTGTGACCTTGGGATGACTTGACCCCTGAGTGCCTCGACTTCCTCCTCTCCGGAATGAGGATAACTGCAGGCGTGTTGGTATGTGGTGAGGACTGAGTGATTTCATGTGTATCAAAGCTTGGATGAATGGGTGGTGGCAGTGGTCACTAGCCACGGTGACCCCGCCCACTATTTATCACGTGCTCGGCACTGGGCCAGGTGCTGGACCTAGATGGTCTCATTGGGTCCTCACGACAACCCCATGTCGTTATCCCTGTTTTACAGGTGAGAAAACTAAGGCACAGAGAGGTTAAGCAACCGCCCAAGATCACACAGTCAGGAAGCGGCAGAGCTGGGGCTCCAAAGCAGGCCCACCACTCTATTGTACTGACTCTTCAAGTGGTAACTACTATCAATTAATAATAATGATGATAAAACACTTCCCTTGCTGTTATCCAGTCACTCTAGGAAACAGGCAATTTGAAGCAGAATCAAAATCCCTGGAGGAATTTTACGTTAGAATCGGGGAAGGAGGAGAAGCGGGGCAGGAGCCCCATTGTTACCTAACAGTAATACAGGTATGTTTGTCCTGAGCAGCAAAGCCAAGGAGCTGAAGGACCGCCACCGAGACTTCCCAGATGTGCTTTCAGGAGCGTATATCATCGAAGTCATTCCTGATACCCCCGCAGAAGCGTGAGTGAGAATTATTTTCCCTTTTCCTAATATCCTTGTGTTTCCTGAAGGTAGGGGGCAGGGGGCTGTTCTTTTCGTATCAGCTCAGGTGATTGTGAGAATCCTTGACAAAATTGTCGGACGTCCCTGGTCGACTCTGCCAGTCAGGACTTCCAACCTGGTTCAGCTCAGGACTCGTCAGCAAAAGGTTGCTTCCTATCTTCAAAAGTCCTCTTGAGGAGGGGTATCAGATGGAAAGAGTGATGTCGGACTTGTTATGAGTCTCCAGAACAGGCCTGGCTGGGGAAAGAGGCTTGAAGGAGCAATGTCCCGGAGACCTCGAGCAGTGGTCCTGTCCTAGGCTGCTGGGTGCCTCCTGAAGCCTTCGCTAATGATGTCTGTTATCAGTCAGGCCTTACTTATCCACACCTCTAGAAAAATAACCCAGGGGACGTCAAAATAACATGAAAAGAAGTAGGTCAACTAACAATCAGGGTCTGTTACCTGTATCGACGAAATATCCAGAGAGAGGTGCTAGACCAGGGAGGGGCCAGCACACTGTTTCCTGGGAACCAGCTCTGGAAGAATAGATTTTGCATTTTTAAGTGGTTGAAAAAATTTAAATGAGAACAGTATTTTAGGACACATGAAAGTGATGTGAAATTCAAATTCCAGTGTTATGTAAATGAAGTTTTACTGGGTCACGGCCATGCCCAATAGATTATATATTGTCTGTGGTGGCTTTTGGACTACCACGGCGGCGTTGAGTTGTTGTGATGGAGACCATCTGGCCTGCAAAGCCTAAAATATTTCCTATCTGGCCATGTACAGAAAAAGTTCACTGACTCCTGTGCTAGACCATTAAGAACCATAACCGCTTATTGGACACTGTCACATAGAAGAGCTACAGTCCCAGCAACAGCACAAAGCAGGTGTCTCACAGTAGAGCCATCAACCCATCCCCGTAGGAGCTGCTCTCTGAGTTGTAACACCCATTACAAGCAAGTTGGCCACAGTCCTGGTACATGGTAGATGGTACATCCTCATCTCCTTTGGAGTCCATCTATGATAAGATCATACAAGTGCTGGTAGGCATTTCTACAATGGACATGATTGATGATGTGGCCTAAAAACCTCAAAAGGAAATAACGCAACCCATGGGTGGTTTAAGCCAGTCTCACATAAGTTAACTATTACCCCACCCTGTTTGCTCTGGGCTTTTAGGTCCTAAACTGTGCCTCTGTTGATGTACAGTTGATCACCTTTCGTGGCAGTTAGACCAGGAGGAATGGAAACATTACAATCGCATTTCCCTTTGTGTTGCAGTGGTGGGCTGAAGGAAAATGATGTCATCATTAGCATCAATGGACAGTCCGTGGTCTCCGCCAACGACGTCAGCGACGTCATTAAGAAGGAAAGCACCCTGAACATGGTTGTCCGCAGGGGCAATGAAGACATTATGATCACCGTGATTCCCGAAGAAATCGACCCGTAGGCAGAGGCATGAGCTGGACTTCATGTTTCCCTTAAAGACTCTCCAGTGGACGATGCATGATGCCTCTGGGCTGGTGGCACTGGATGCCCAAGACTTTTGTCCGCCATGTTGCTTGTTCAGCAGAAACACTGGCCAGCAGAATCCTTCTTGATAGGTCGTAGGCAAAGCCAGTGTAACGTTGTAAACCCGCAGGCAGAAGCTCGCCCTTCTGTATCGTATGTACGCAGCGTGCTTTTTCTTGCCAGCTTGGACTGCTCCTGCTTGGACAGTCGACGTTTGTCTCCTTCTTTAACCGAGTCATCATCTTAGTCTAGCTAAGCCTGTTGTTATAACGTGTAGGTAAGAGGAAGGTCCCACGGGAGCCAGGATGGTACCAGGCGTGCTTATGCTTTCCTCCTAGTCAGCATCCAGAGGAGGGAGTTGCCGAGACCACGGGAGGGTGAACGCTGGCTTCCAAAATGGCCAAAGTTGCCTCTTTTAGGAACCTCTTCAGAACTGGGAGCACAGTGACTTGGAGTTTGAGCTATTAAAATACTTCTTCATACTTTGCTTTCTGGCGTCCTTCTTTGCTGGGAACGGCTGGTTGGAGTCGCTTTGAATTGATTATAATGTCAACGGCCTGCTCGTTGCACCACGTTTTCCCTGCTGGTTGAGCTTGAGGTCGCACCAGTTATCTCAGAGTCATCCCGGGGGTTTACCGGTGCTGTGAACACTGTGCCTGGCCACGCTGGCTTCATGAGAGCGGCCTGAGGTCAGTTGCCCTTGAACCTGGAGCTTTTCAAACTAAAGAGAGGCTGTTAACTCCACACACCGTGCAGTAAGTCAGCAAAGATTTTCTGGACCTCTGCTGTGCGCCAGGCAAGGCACAGGGCCGAGGGTAGAGGGGTGAATGCAGAGTGGGACCCCAGAGCTTCCGTTGAGGAACTAGGTCTCTTTCTGAAAGGGAGATGGTTCAGGAGACCAGGATGCGACCCGAGAACAGTCCTGAGTCTTCAGAAGGCGCAGGTTGAAGCTGGTTCCAGCTGCCTGGGGCTCTGAAATAGATCTTAAACCTGTGGGGCTCCCCTCGATGTGTCCTTGAACAGACGCGGCCTTAAGGGGCTGTGGGCACTTTTAGCTCCGTGAAAGCTTCCAGGAGTTTGGGAAGCTGGACCCATGAATATGGCGGCCAGACTTTAGCTTGGAACTTTGCACAGGCCTGAGTGCCTGCGGGGAAGCGCCCACCACAGAGGACCCTGCTTACGCCCAGAGCAGAGCCTAAAGGCTTTCTAAGTGTCAGCAGTCAAGAGGGGGGCCTCGGACAGGAGGGAGGTTCAGTTCCGTAGACTGAGAGCTTAATCCTTCCTCGACCACGAGATCTCTAGGAGCAATTCGTAACTGGAGAGGCTGTGGGAGGTGAAAGGCGGCAGCGGAAAGGAGGCGCAGCAAAGCCAAGCCCTCGTCAGTACTGACGCTCGGCAGGCGAGCCGCCTGTGCTCTGCTGAGCGCAGTGCGTCCCTCTGCTCTCTGCTTAGATGACCTTGTAGAGTCAGGAAGGAGCCCGTAAACGCTTTCCCTCCTGGCATGGGTTTTGCGTTCCCCTGCCTCCTCATTAAAGGTGGTGACTCAGAGGATGGCCTGTGGCTTCAGGGGTTCATCCTCAGCTGTTTTGCCCGTGGGCCTGCTCCTCTGGTGGTCCCCGGGGCCAAGATGCTGCCACAGGTGGGGAGGACGTGCTGGGTGGCATTGAGGTCAGAGCCCGCCCGGCCCCCAGCCCATCTATCTTCGGCCTGTCGTCCACTTGGGAGATCACAGAGGGTTCCTCTGGAAGGAATCGGCCTGGCGACCGATGGGCCTGAATTGTCTGTAAACACTCAGCAATATCTCCCAAAGATCCACAGGGCTCTGGGTGGGGTTGGAGTTTTGCCTGCATATGTTTGGTCTGTAGGCCTACATACAAGGCTGCAGAAAGGACCGCTTGGCACGCTGTAGGCACGTGATGTGTTTGGTCACAAGGCTGCACTGGCCTGTGGGGCCCTGTGTCCTGTGGGAGCTGCTCATCCTAGCACCCCTTACTCATCCTTTCAGCTTTCACAAGACTTCTCAGAACAGATATTTTTTTTCTTCCTTTGGGCTGTGATGGAGGTTTTTGCAGCCCGAGTTAGCCTTAAAACCTGGGAGGCAGAGCTGAGTTGAAAGAGCATGGCTTTCGAAGTTAGAGGGACTTGGGTTCACTCTACTGTCTACATTGTACTGGCTGTGTGACATTTGAAGACTTACCTAACCTCTCTGTGCCTGTTTCCCATCTGTAAGATGGGGATAATAATAATACTTCCTATGGCTGTTGTGGGGATTAAATGAAGTAATACATGGCACACAGTAAGCACTCAATAAATACTAGCAACATATATGTTAACTGTCTTTGAGCCTCAGTTTCCCCCTGTGTAAAATGTGGAACAATAATAATGTCCCCCTTGTACTGGAGCTGTGAGGGTTAACCATGATGGCACGTGCCGCTAGGTCAACACAGCTGCTAGTGTTTTTGTTGGTATCAGCCTGCCACTGTGCTGGTCTTTAATGA